>NC_059329.1:97250290-97562563 GCF_018350155.1 Leopardus geoffroyi | reverse complement strand
GTCTGGGGGGAAGGCAGTGGGAAGAGGAGGGGGAGTGGGTGGGGAGGTTAAGGAAGGGGCTTGGGCCAGATCACAGCCCCTGCCTTGGAGGCCGGCTGAGAAACAACAGATGGGTAACTGATTCGCCTTGCAAGGTTTTTTTGTTTTGTTTTGTTTTGTTTTTTACCACTTACACGGCCTCTTTAGGGCCTATTGCCTTTTTCCTGATGGTCTGAGGGGCTCACTTCACCTGCAGCTTTGTCTGGCCCCTCCCCCGTAGGCAGCAGAATCTCCATAAAGGAGCATATCATGGCCCCCTCCCTTGCCTATAGCTCTCCATGGCTCCCTCGGTCCTGAGCATAAGTTCCAAGCTCCTTGTCTTGGACTCCAAGCTTCCCGCGCGTGCGTGCGCGTGCGCGCGCGCGCACACACACACACACACACACACACACACACACACACATCTTTACTCCCTCCACTCTTCCTAGGCTTCATGAGGCTGCTTTCATTTCCTTGAATGGCTCCTACATTTTCTTCGGCTTGCAACAGCCTTCAGCCCCCACTGTCCTAATCTGTGCGGGTCCTCTGCAGACTCAGCAGGTTAGGGACAGATATCGATTCCTTAGGGACCCTTTCCCCACGTCCCAGGCTGTGTTAAGGGCCCCTCCCACATGACCACACATGTTATTTAGCTGACTCCCCCACTGGACCGTGAGCTCCCAGGAAGAGAGACCGTTTTCGGGGCTCGCTGTTCTGTGGCCATCCCATCCCTAGCCCCGGGGTGCCCAATGTGGAGCAGACCCCAGATTCCTGGGGCTCTAGGGGCAGGAGATAGACGGCCTTAGATGGGGGTGGGCGGGTGCCTCCCCCTCCGACTCCCAGCTCCCTGCGTCCCCACAGTCTGGGGGAGGCCATGTGGTGAGGAGGGACAGCTAGCATCACGGTCCAGCCGGAAGGTGTGAGGAGGGACAGGTGCACTTGGGCGGAGGCCCTGGGAGGTCTGGCAGGCTTTGCGGCTGCCTCCGGTCCAGCAGGGGTAGAGGGTGAGGCTAGGACACCCCTCCAAGCAGCAGCCAGAATCCAACCCTCAGGCCTGGGCGGGAAGCAGCCACCTCCTCACGTCATTGGCCAAGAAGGACCGTGACTTTGGACTGTGCGTTCATTTTGCCCTTTCTCCCTGTTTCTCTATTTATCTTTCCAGCTAAACCCGCCTGGGGCTATTTCTGCTTCCTCCTTGTTCGGCTGCCTGAGCAGCCTTGTGGCTTTAATTGGCCCATTTTCTGCATGCTGGAAAGATGTTTCCCTCCTTGTCCTGCTGCCCACCCCCACCACCCGTGGGACCTAAGAGTAAAAGCTGGAAGTGAGGCTAATTATGGAGAGAAAGGCGGACAGAGACAGCTGAGGAGAAGGAAAAGGGGAAGGAAACAGAGAGAGAGGCAGAGAGGGCCAGAGACCTAGAGAGGCAGGGATCAGCGACACAAAAGAGTGGGGGCCTGCAGAAAGAAAGACAGAAATAAATAAATGAGGTAAGAGTGAGGGAAGCACAGAAAGACAAAGACGCAGAGAGGCAAACAGATGGATTTATATTCCTATTTGAGCGACAAGGGAAAGAGACAGAGCGGGCGGGGCAGGCGACAGGGGCAGTGTCTCCAGGGAGGTGGGGGCTCCGGGCATCGAGGTCGCTAGCGAGCATCGTGCTTTTCTGGGCTGAAGCGCAGGGCGGAGATGACACATCACAGATTCTCCTCTCTGCAGGAGATTGGTGACAAGGATGTCTGAGTGCTTTGTCAATGGTAAAGTCTTACGAAGCAGGGGGAGGGAGGGATCATTATTCCGAGGCAGGGGACTTCATGGCGTCCACGTCTCCCCTCTTCCACTTTAAGTGAGTCGCGGTGGGAGCAGGCAATGCATCGCGCACATCTCCGTTGTTGGTTTCCGAAGCAAACCTTTGCTGACCACTTGCTAACCGTGCCCAGCCTCCTTTCTGGGGTGGCCGGGGCTGGAGGGCAGGAGGAGGCTGTGACAAAGGTCCGAGGGAGAGAAGGGGGCTCTGGATCAGGGAAGGGAGGCCTGTGGGTGAGCCGTCCTGTGCTGGGCTGGCATCCTGGGCCAGGTGGCCTCTTGTGCCAGACCAGCTGCCTGTTGCTGGCCTGTCCCGTAACCCATGAGCACAGAAACTTAGAGAAGAACTCTGCGGAAACTCCGAGACTTGCTCATCCAGGGGTCTCAAACTCAGGGGCCCTCAGGAGCCATGGGAGGTAGCTGGGGTGAGACAGTAGGAAATGGTAGGACCCGGACAAACTGGGGTGCACCCTCGAGTTGCAATTTCTTCCTTCCTTCCTTCCTTCCTTCCTTCCTTCCTTCCTTCCTTCCTCCCTCCCTCCCTCTTTCTTTCTTTCTTTCTTTCTTTCTTTCTTTCTTTCTTCTTTCTTTCTTTCTTTCTCTCTTTCTCTTTCCCTCTTTCTTTCTTTCTCTCTTTCTCTCTTTCTCTCTTTCTTTTTTTCTGGTTTACTGAATACCCTGTGAGGGAGCCACAGGGCAGGACAGCAAAGGAGAGACTGCCGAATTGCAATTATGTTGAAAGTAAGATGTTGGTCTAAAGCAAT
This sequence comes from Leopardus geoffroyi, assembly GCF_018350155.1. Lineage (NCBI taxonomy): Eukaryota > Metazoa > Chordata > Mammalia > Carnivora > Felidae > Leopardus > Leopardus geoffroyi. The sequence goes on along the minus strand of NC_059329.1, from coordinate 97,559,978 downwards.
GGCTGGCCAAATTGGTCCTTCAGTCACTGCTAGGTTCTGACCTCTGACTTCACCCGTCCCCCACATTTCACAAGGGGGAAACTGGGGCCCAAGGACTTGTCCACACGTGAGCCCCTTGGGGTTATAATCCATTTGGGTTAACACCCTCGTTTCTTTCATAGGCGAGGAAACTGAGTCTCAGAGAGGTGAAGTAGCTGGCCTGAGATCACACAGCGGTGGGGGGGGAGGGGAGCAGGCCGCTTCCTCAGGCAGCATTCCCTTCAGGAAAATGACTCAGCCCCTTCCAGCACCCGGACTGAGGGAAGGAGAAACCCAGGAGGAGCAGGGAACCGCTAATTGCCTGATGAAAACTAATTGGTGGTGGGCGGGCGGTGGGCTGGACCAGCGCTGGCTATTGTGGGATAGACACGTCCTGTTAAGAACCAGCAGGGGGACAATGAGGCGGCCCCGGGGGGGGGGGGGGGGGGGGGGGGAACGTGCTCAGGCTCAGGGATTCAGCTGACCCACAGCCCCCAACCAGCTGCTGGGCAGGGGGCCTGGGAGCCGCTCAGCCTCAAAGGCCCAGATCGCCCCAGACTGGGGCCTACTGAGATGCTGATCATCTGACAAGCTGGACTTTGGAGAATAATCAGCATGACCAATAATAATGCCTCCCACCCGCTCTGAGCTTTTCATGTGTTCAGCTCCGAGCCAGCAGCCTTGTTTCATTTGGAGAGAATGGGCCACGGGGTTTGCGGCTGGCCCTAACAGGAGAGCCCAACAGAGGTCGGAGCCAGCCACGTTCGCCTCCCTGAGCGATAAAACGGAGAGGTCGCTCTCTGCCCCCTGTGTGTCTGCTCAAGACTCACCTTCTATCGGGGACCTCTCCCCTGCCCTCACCCCACCCCCACCGCAGATACTCGATCCAGACCCTCAGCACTGGTGGCCGACCTCTCTCAGGTCTCTGCCTACGTTCTGCATTAAATGCCAACCTGTTCCAGGCGCAAGTCTTCAGAGAGAGCGGCTCTTTGTCCTACAAAACCCCATACTACCTTCTCTGTGAAGCCCTCCGTGATTAACTCCCGACAGTATTAATCACTCACTCCCTTTTCTGGAGTTCCATTATATTATATTATAACAATTATAACTGTTTAAATTATATTAAATTAAATGATATTAAATGATATTAAATGATATTAAATTAAATTGCCCCCCCCCCCCCGCCCCTTCCCCCGCTCCTCCAGTCTGGAGCCTCCTTGAGGCCGCGGAGACTAGACCTTACTTATCTCTCTAATCTCAAAGCCCGGCACAGTCCAACCCCCCAGGAAGTACTCAAGAAATAGTTCTGGAGTCCAATGGTCACACCGGCCTTACCGTCGCCATTTTCTACGTCTGTTTCCTCCACTAGACTGGGGGCCTCCCGAGGGCAGGTCGGAGTTCCGTTCGTCTTCGTACGGATGACTTAGCAGAGAGGAGGTCTTCAACAGGGGTTGGCAGGTAGGTGAACAAAGGAGAGTGTGTTGCTGTTTGTAAAGCGAGATCTAAGGGAAAGGAAAGGCAAAGAGGCGGATCCCTAGATGGAAAAGAAGATGAACATTATCACTCGGCGTCTGTCCTTAAGGCGGTGGGTGGGTCTGTCTCCTTGTCCGTGAACTTAGGTCCGCATGTGTGTACCTGCGGGTCACTTGCGGGACTGTGTGTGCAGGTCCGCTTGGGAGCGCATGGGTGCATCACGGCGCATGGCGTACGGGGATCATTGTACTATTGTGCGGGTTGTCTAGAGTCTGCGGGTAAGTCTGCGTGCGTCTGTGTGTCTGTGGTTTGTGCGGAGGTGTGTGCCGAGATGTGTGAGCGTGTGTAGGTGTGGTGTTGCATCAGGGCTTAGAAGATGAAGTAGGAGGGAGGAGAAAACACAGCAGTTGTGGTTGTCAAATGCCGCGTGCAAAGAGCAAGGATGCCCAGGTATTCCCAACAGAGCCCCACGCGCTCTCCAGAGCCCATCCCCAGGGTCAACTCCATTCATTCATTCCTCGCTCACTGATGTGCCCATGCTAACTCTGTGGGGCCTGTGCAGGTTGCTCAGCATCTGACAAGTCTCCTCCCTCCCGGAGCACCCATTCTCCTGGGGGGAGACACGCGATCCACAGTCACAGAAGTGCGCAATCAGCTCTATGACAGGGGGTGCGGGAGCACAAAGGAGGGACCCCTAATGCGGTTGGGGGTCAGAGCAGTTTCCCAGAGGAGGGGCCATCCCCGCCGAGCCCCAGGACAATCATCTGGCCTGGGATGGCTTTCCTGCACAGCCAGACGGGCTGAGGCTGCCGTGAACCTCCACGCAGGGCTCCCTGCCTCTCCTCCCTGTGCTGAAACCCCCACCTTTGCTGTCCCCCGCCTCATTCCCTCTGTCCACTCTCCCCAGCAGGGCCCTGCAGAGAAGAGGACTGTTCTAACCAAGGAGAAGTGAGAAGGCGCCAGGGACAAGAAAATGGAGAAGGCTCCTGAAGCTTTCTCCCTTAAGCCCGGGGTCCCCTCTGCCTCTGGAGTGGTGGGCGCACGGGTGTCGACTTGTTTGTGCATGGCCAGCCTGGTTGTTAGCCTGGCAGTTCCTGGGAGGCAAAGGAGCGTTTGTCGTGATCGCCACCTGCCTCTACTCCCCAGCAGGTGTGGGGTCACAGAAGGTTCAGGAAGGTCAGCCAGGCTGCACTGACTTGCAAATTCTTCAGCCAGTGTCGGGGCACCTGGGTGGCTCAGTCGGTTGAATGTCCGACTTCAGCTCAGGTCGTGATCTCACAGTTTGTGAGTTCGAGCCCCGCGTCGGGCTCTGTGCTGACAGCTTGGAGCCTGGAGCCTGTTTCTGATTCTGTGTCTCCCTCTCTCTCTATGCCCCTCCCCTGCTCATGCTCTGTCTCTCTCTGTCTCTCAGTAATAAATCAACATTAAAAAAAAGAAATTTAAATTCTTCAGCCAGTGTGGACCAAAAACCCGACGTGGTTGACAAAGGCAGCCGGTCAGCAGGCCAGGCTCTGGGAGAGAAAAGATCAGGCTCCTGCGACTAATATGACTTTATATCCGTATTCAGAGACAGGCCTAGAATTCACTTTTTTGATTTCAGGAAAAAAAAAAAAACTTGATAGAATAAATGAGATGCCAAATGAGCCAGAATTCCAAAGGCTTTGAATTTCACTTCGTGCCTCTGTCTCTTATCGAGCACCTGTTGTGTACCAGGATCTGGGCGGCACCGGCCGGGGCAGGAAACTGGGGCCCGCGGTGGGATACCAGAGTCAGGATGGGATTCAGGCCCCGGCTTGGGGCTGCAGAGGAAGGGCAGGCTCGGGCTGCTTGGAGGAGAAACTGAAAAAGCTTCGCGGAGAAGGTGATACCCGAGATGCACTCTGCAGAAGGAACGGCGTTGCCGAGGAAGAGATCAGCATGTGCCAAGGCCCGGAGGTGGGAACAGGCGAAGGGTTTTTCAAAGAAGGGTAAGCAGCTTTGGACCCAAACACGGGCCAGTCCGGGGAGGCACAAAGTGGTGCGGGGAACCAGGGTGGGAGCAGCTGGTGCCAGGCCTGGGCTCCAAACTTCCCCGACGTGTTCTGTGCCCTTGTTCTGTTCCCTTCCCCTCCGTGTGAGTTTGTTTCACAGGTGACAGAACCGTAGACCGGAGACGTGGCAGCAAAGACTGAGATGTGTGAGGCTCTTCTGTCCCTGCCGTGCTGGGCCCCGAGCAGACGCTGTGAATCGTGGCACGAGGCCGCTCACCTTTCTCCGCAGTGGAGATAATACGAATACCTATCCTGGTGTTGTTGCGGGGTTAAGTGAGCTCGGACCAGGCACGGCCCCCCACTAGCCTGCACCCCCACCCCAGTGTCTTTCCATACGGTGCTCGAGGCAGCCACTGTCCATCGGTTGTTGCTTTACCTGGTTTCACCCACCCTCTTCGCTGTAGATGGGGAAAGTGAGTGCAGGAGACAGGAAGTGCTTCTCAAGGTCTCAGTGACTTAGCAGAGCTGGGGTTCACGGGTCCCTGAGTGGGAGCCCAGAGCTCGCTGCTTTGCAGCAAGATGGAAACTCCTAGGTCCCGTCTGTGAAAGTGCTGGCTGATCTCCAGGCCCTCCCGGCTCTGCTGGCTGTGACCGTCACCCCAGCCCCAGGGGAGTCAGCCCTGGGGATGGGGAACAGCCAATACCCCCCCGTCTCCAGTGCGGTCTCCCTTCTCCTGGGACACATGCGTCTGGAATCTGCTGCAGAGCTCCTCCCCAGGCTGTCCTGGGCCCTTACTTCCAGCCCTTCCCAGGGGCTCGAGCCCCAGCCTGGGGTCTGGGGCTTCTCAGGGAAGCTCTCGTGACCCCTCGGGGGACCCACTCCGGGCTCTGGGTGGGAACATTCCAGCAGCCTGCACCAGCCTTCAGAGACCCTCTGGAGCCAGATGACCTGGGTCTGAGGGGCCTTGGGAAAGACAGGGAAATTAGAACTTCCAGATCCATGCTGGTGGGAGGAGACCCAAGGAAGTGGTCCCAAACTATGGTTCAGAGACCACCGGCAGCAGAATCACTTGGGGGTGGGGTTGCACGAGCCCTAATGCTTTCGAGTCTGGGGGGGGGCTGGGGGCCCGGGACCCCGCGTGGTGGCAAGCCCCCCAAGTTGGAGAAGCCCATGCTCCAGGGGCGACACAGGATGGGGAGCCCTCAGTATCGGGAGTCCCAGTTATTGTCTGCGCCTCATTCGGCGCCCCGGAGTCAGTTTGTTTGGATGAGCAAGCCCGAGCCTGAGCCTTCTCTTCTCCCCAGCTGCCTACTTGCTCACACGTCCCCGCAGTTTCTAAATTCAAAATGGGGCCGTTGAAGCTGTGTGTCAACTCCCTTCCCCTGGGCGCCGCGCCCCCGGAGGAGGCTGCCCACCGGGGAGGAGTCTGGGCTCCCACCCTTCTGGGGCTTGCAGGCAGGGGACGAGGAAGGCCCCCCGAGGGCCCTGCGCATGCTGGGGCTGTGGGGTTTCCTGGCCTAGAGGATGCCTCTGACTTCCCCACACAGCGAGGGCCTCCTAGCCCCCTTCTCCTGGAAGTCCCCGGCTTTTCCCTCCATCCCCAAGTGGTGGCTGGGATACCGTCCGGCTCACCTGCAGAGGGACACCCATCCCAGGCCCCGGAGCTGGCGCTGGGGTGGGGGCGGAGGAGTCTGACACCCACTCTGGCCCCTGCAGATGGTCCGATGCCTTACTCACTCGGCAAGCGTTCCTAGCACCTGCTGAGTGTGGCTTGCCGTGCTGGGCGCTGGAGGGGGGAGGGTGGGGGGATGGGGGGACTGTTTGGGGGCGTAGAAAGAAATAGAAGACTGGGGGAGTGGAGAAGCCCACACGCGGCTTTAGAACAATCACCGAGCAGCCTGCCAGGCAAAGCGAAACACAGTCATCTAAATCCAGGCTGCACGAGCTTGTGCGCCAGGCCCCGGGCTGGGTGTCTCATGAGGCTGGAGGGGCAGGAAAGGGGCAGGGGCAAACTGGACTTGAGCTCTGGTCCTGAGGCCGCCCTGCTCTCGCCGTGTGGCCTCGGGTAAGTCCCTTAGCCTCTCTGGGTCATTTTCCCCGCTCCTGTCCTTTCCCCCATATATACGCCCTGGAAAATGGCAGACTTAAACCAAGTTTGCCTGGCACGAAGTAAGGGATGTGGCTTTATGATCATCTGAGCAGACCCTCAGCTGAAGGTCTGATATGGACCCAACAGGCAGTGTAGGTCATGGTCAGAAACCCTGTGATTTGGGGTCACAGACTTCCATGGGATGCGAGCTCCGTCCTGTACATATCAGTGTCCTCTCTCTGGAGTGGGCAGATCTCCAGCCTCATTGGGGTGGGGGAGGGGAGGATCAGATGACAGTCAGGCTGGGGCAGGGCTGTCTGGATGGCCACTCGAGGATGAGGACGGGTTGAGGGGTTGCGTATTTCATCAACAAAGCACTGATTTCCCCCTTTTATTCATTGTTAATTGCAATATCTCCTTTTAGGGGATTTCAAAGAGCGCAAAAACAGAGAGAGGTTTGCTTCTCTGGAAGACTGCATGAGGTCTGAGGCCTGGGCAATTCCAGGATGAAGGGACTCAGCGTAATGCCTGGCAGGAGGTCAGCTCTGGTGGCCGCGAGGAGACAGCACGTCCCTCTGAGTCCTCCCTGGATCATCTTCGGGCTGACTCCCTTCTCACCTTCCTGTCCTACCATGACGGCACCCTGCAGACAACCGGATCGCTCCATTTGGCCCAGCGGTCTAGCCGAGCCTCTCCCGCCAGCAACTTGGTCTTGGGCTGAGCCCGATCCCTCCCCTGATTGGGCTGCCTATATTTTTAGGACTTTATTTTTAAACATGTGCCGTGTTTAAAAATAAACACCTGTGCTCCAAATCTGGTTGCTATTCACTGGCTGTGTGATCTGGGACAAATCACTTAAGTTCTCTGTGCTTCAGCTTCCTCCCCCATCAAGGAAGACTAAGGAACCGACATCACCGGGCTCTTGGAAAGATGAAATGAGCCAATGTGTATAAAACACTTAGCACCTCCTAAGCACCCAATCAACATGTTGCCGTTCTTCAGGTTAAAGCCAAGGGGCTACTGGATCTGTTTTCGTAACTTCAACAGGAGCTGTCTCCCCGCCCGGACCAGTCATGCCGGAAACCGTAGGAGTGAGTAACAGAGAAGGCTCCATGTGAGTGCGTGGTCACAATAGAAGCTGCCACGGAAAGGAGAGAGATGAGGCGTCCAGGGAGAGCCTGCCTGGATGTCTCCAGCATGATGGGCCTACAGGTTGTCACGGAATAAGCCTTTTGCTGATGTCTTGCACACTCCAGGCCCCGGGCACAGGGCCACATCCAGTGAGCCCGTTGGTGGGGGGCTGGGCTCGGCAGGGACGGGGCTCCTCCAAAGGAGCAGGGGTGGGGCAGAGCACAGCAGGTAGAGCCGGACTCAGCAGAGAGAGGAGAAGACCAAGCCCGCAAACCGGCCTGAGCCCTGGAGGCTTCAACTTCTTCCCCTGTCCTCCTCGTCCTCCCCGCTCCCTCCCTCTTCTCCCTTCCCTCTCCTCGCCCTCCTCAGGAAAGTGTTCTTACTTACCATGACCGATTAGAAGAGAAAATTCAGCCCCACAGCGTTTCGCGTAGGTATCTAAGAGCGCAGGAGAAGGAAGATTCCGTCTACTTCAAAACTCCTGACTTAAAAGGTACATACGGGGCGCCTGGGTGGCTCAGTCGGTTAAGCGTCCGACTTCGGCTCAGGTCGCGATCTCGCGGTTCCTGGGTTCGAGCCCCGCGTCGAGCTCTGGGCTGACAGCTCGGGGCCTGGAGCCTCTGCTTCGGATTCGGTGTCTCCCTCTCTCTCTGCCCCTCCCCCACTCGTGCGCTGTCTCTCTCGAAAATAAACAAACATGAAAAAAAATACATAAACACTTTTATTTTTTTTTCAACGTGTATTTATTTTTGGGACAGAGAGAGACAGAGCATGAACGGGGGAGGGGCAGAGAGAGAGGGAGACACAGAATCAGAAACAGGCTCCAGGCTCTGAGCCATCAGCCCAGAGCCCGACGCGGGGCTCGAACTCACGGACCGCGAGATCGTGACCTGGCTGAAGTCGGACGCTTAACCGACTGCGCCACCCAGGCGCCCCGATAAACAATTTTTTAAAAAGGGTAAATATATGTACATCTGGTCACAATTGAAACATGCAAATGTCACCATGCCATCGACCTTGTGTGAGCACAGCTGGATGAATTAGGGGCGCATGTATTACCAGAGTCCATAGTTTGGGCTAAGAAGCCGGGGACACAAGCTCTGGTTTTTTTGTGTGTGTGTTTTTGTGTGTGTTTCATATTTATTTATTTATTTTGAGAGAGAGAGATAAAAGCAAGTGGAGGAGGGGCAGAGAGAGAGGGAGACAGAGAACCCCACGCTGGCTCAGCAGCTGTCTGTGCAGAGCCCAGCATGGGGCTCGATCCCACAAACTGTGAGATCATGACCTGAGCCAAAACCAAGAATCAGATACTTAACTGACTGAGCCACCCAGGGGCCTCTGGTTTTTTTATCGCTTGTTTTAAGCCCATGACACAGAACCAGGGAACAGGGTTCAGGGAGACCCTCAGAGGCACTAAGAATCCAATAACATCCCAGGAGAAATTTCCTACTCTAAGCAACCTCAACCAAAAGCTGGTAACTGCCCCCTGGGGGGTAGGCAAGCCCCAGTTAACTCGGATAATGGTTTTCTTTAGTGGATGCTTATCTTTGAACTCCAGGAGGAATCGGGGTTACATGTAGACGAACTTATGGGAATCAAAACCATAGGACTCTATTTTCTGTTACATGCTTACATGCAATGCTAGGATAGTTTGGCCCATTAAAACGAGTCTAATCACTCTCGTTTAAAATGAAATTGAGTAATTAACTTCAGTGCATGAGTTTCAGCAGAAATCTGTGTAAGCTCATGCTTGGTGGTAGAATATTTAAGAGAATCTTAGGTTCACCACCTATACTCATTGAATTCACTAGACGGAAAAAAAATTGAGTACCAATGGAGATTTCCTGAAAAACAGGCATATGAATTAAAAAGGAAATATATCGGGGCGCCTGGGTGGTGCAGTCGGTTAAGCGTCCGACTTCAGCCAGGTCACCATCTCGCGGTCCGTGAGTTCGAGCCCCGCGTCGGGCTCTGGGCTGATGGCTCAGAGCCTGGAGCCTGTTTCTGATTCTGTGTCTCCCTCTCTCTCTGCCCCTCCCCCGTTCGTGCTCTGTCTCTCTCTGTCCCAAAAATAAAATAAAACGTTGAAAAAAAAAATTTTAAAAAGGAAATATAGGGGCACCAGGGTGGTTCAGTCGGTTAACTGTCCAACTTCGGCTCAGGTCATGATCTCATGGTTTGTGGGTTTGAGCCCCACATTGGGCTCTCTGCTGTCAGCACAGAGCCCACTTCAGATCCTCTGTCCCCCTCTCTCTGTGCCCCGCCCCCATGCTCGTGCACGCGCTCGCTCTCTCTCTCTCTCTCTCTCAAATAAATAAACCTTAAAAAAATCTAAAATTATAAAAAGGAAATCTAACTGATGAGTCTAAGACTCTTTTCAAGCTATCCCATACACTCAAAAAAGTGCCCACATCCCAGGGAGCCAGAAACCAATGGAGAAACCTCCCGGGGCTAGACCCTGGGTGTGGGGGAGGGGCATCCCTGCCCCACTCCACCCTTCCGGTCTCACCCCCTCCAGGGGAAGCCATTCACTCAAAACATTAAGTTTATAAACACGACATGGATTGTGTAATTACTTAAATTTGGAAACAGGACTGAGCCATTCAAAGGCTTCTCCGAGAAGCGGTTGCTAAAACCCACTCGATACAAACAGAAAGATTCCTAAGCAGACTTAAAGCCTTCAGAGAGAAGCAGGGTTAAGGAATTTCAGTTTAAAAAAGTGAACTCTAGTTATTTAACTCCAAGTAAACCTAGGAGTACATTGTCTTTTTTGGGCACGACCAACCCCTTGAAACACCATGACAAAGCTTCCATGAACTTGCTAATGTCTGGTTCAAAGTCAATAGTCCCAAGTCCTGAAGGAATTTTCCCTCAAAGTATGCATCATGCCCGGTGACTTTCCTTAGGTGGAGGGCACGTCCCCAGTACCCAAGGCTGGCTTCCAAAGATCTCGCTGTCTTCTTGAAGTGACATTAAATTGTCCATGATTTGCTCCAAAGTGCTTCAGACAGATGATGGGGCGTATCTTTTATGTTACTTTTAAACTGTACTGTAGGGCAGTTAGTTAAAGCAAACGGAAGTACAGACTGGGGATGGGTGGTCAGCATTCGAAAGACAAATCGGAAGCCCACAAGTCACAGGGGTAGTACAGCTGATTCTCGAACCACAAGGGTGTTAGGGGCACGCCTCCGGCCCCCTGCACAGGCAAAAATCCACCCATAACTTTTCACTCCATCAGCACTTCACTAATAGCCTGGGCCGGGGAAGCCTTACCAACAACATAAACAGTCAATTAACACATTTTTGTATGCTATCTGTTTTATATACTATATTCTTAAAGCAAGCTAAAGAGAATGTTATTAAAACTGTAAGGAAAACACATTTACAGTCCTTTTCTGTATTTTCCAAAAAACCCCTGGGGCGCCTGGGTGGCTCAGTCGGTTAAGCGTCCGACTTCGGCTCAGGTCATGATCTCATGGTCCGTGAGTTCGAGCCCCGGTTAAGCGTCCGATTTCGGCTCAGGTCATGATCTCACGGTCCGTGAGTTCGAGCCCCGCGTCAGGCTCTGTGCTGCCAGCTTGGAGCCTGGAGCCTGTTTCAGATTCTGTGTCTCCCTCTCTCTCTGACCCTCCCGCGTTCATGCTCTGTCTCTCCCTGTCTCAAAAATAAAAATAAACGTTAAAAAAAAAATTAAAAAAAAACAAACCAACCCACGTATAAGTAGACCCACGCAGTTCAAACTCATGTTGCCCAAAGGGCCACTGTACAGGATTTCAGTTGCCTTGTCCCCAGTCAGCACCAGAAGGCTTGTTCCTTTGTATGATGGGTGAAGAATGACTTTTCCTTAGTGGGCGCAGGGCTGTAAGCAACACGTAGATCGGAAATACTATCTAAGCACAGTCCCTCCTGCAGGAACAGGGTCTTAGAAACCGGTGGGTCCTACAGCCTTCAGAAAGGGCAGTAGGTTCCAAATTTCCATGTACTTGTTCATGCCTGTCAGTGGAGAATTTGGTTGCCTGCCTCCTTCTAGAATCTCAGCTGAGCTCAGCACTAGACTACTGTTGCACCTGCCTTGGATAGATCTTTCAAGGAAGGCACATCTAACCAGAGACCTGGGACTTTGTGGAGTTACATGGCTGACAGTTTGGGGGCCCACCTGCTAACACACGATGTGTACTTGCTAATAATTGTGTACCCGTGTGGCCAAATTTGGTGTGAGACTCCCTTTCATTGTAACTCCCCCCGGGTGGCCAGGTTGTGGGGCAGGAGGTGGGGAGTGCCGCTGTCCCTCTACTTGTAAGAAGCTGTGGATATTTACGGAAGTGCGTCCAATATTTGTGGATGACTCCGTTGGTTCAGCAGAAAAGCCCGGCAGCGGGACGCGATGGTTTCAGACTCTGTGAAAACCTACCCGGGGGCTCTTGGCCTCAGCCCTGGCCAGTCCCACCCAGGACTTGAAAGTCTGGGTTGGGGTGGGAATTTCTCTTCCTTACGGTAGGGTCTGGGGCTCCCGTGAGACGTTCTGTCCTGTCCTCTACTTGAAGGCAAGCTTTGCACAGCCTAGCTACCTGTATGTGTGCATCTCAGCGACAGCATCCAGGTTGCCTTGAAGGGTCAGTGACTTCTCTCCAAAGTGCTCCTTGGAGGTCCTTTTGAAAATAGCTCTTTTGAAGATAAGACAGCAAGTACTTGGCACTGTGCCTCTCTACCTCACCCCACTCCCTTCCTCCCTCCCTTCCCTCCTCCCTCCCTCCCTCCCTTTCTTCCTTCCTTCCTTCCTCCCTCTCTTCCTCCCTCCCTTCCCCCCTTCCTTCCTTCCTTCCTTCCTTCCTTCCTTCCTTCCTTCTCCCTCCCTCTCTCCCTTTCCTTCACCCTGAGTGCGGAGCTCTCTAGGCCCAAACTGGGTATAAGCCGGTCATACATACATCTCATAATTTAATTCTCTGGGACCCACGCTCAGCCTTCATGGACGCTGCCCTTTTCTTTACTTCCTGCTTCTTCCCTCCAACAGAGCGGCTCAAACTGGGGCCTGAAGAAAACATCTCCTTTTGGTCTAAACCCTGAAACTCCCTCCAGGCAGTTTGCCCCCCTCCCCCCCACCCCAGCCACGGTAAAGCCCCTGCCAGCACCCCCACTAAAAATCCCCAGAAGCTTCCAGAACATTCCAGACTGCAGCAGGAGCAGCCTGTCCTTGAGCAGGCAGCCCCGGCACCTGACCTTCAGAGGACTCCTTCCACTCTGACGCCCTCAGACGTTCTAATGGCTTCCTTCCCCCAGCTGAGCCCCGGTCCCCAGCCGGCAGGGAGGCCTGCATTGTCTTCACATCCGCACCCATCTGCTGGTCTCCTTGTCCTCTGAGCCAGCCAGACAATCAACGTCGTGACGCTGGCAATTGGTTACTTGGAGGAAAACAGCTCTCATTGTACGAGGAAGGCAGCTGGATGGAGGAAAAAGGTAGGCCGAAGTGGGTGCTATTTTCGGAACACTGGTCAAAGGTAATATGTAAATACGCTGCTTGTTAGGGTCTTTGCAAGAAGACGGCTGTCAACCAAACGATCTGCGAACAGTAGGGAAGGTGATTAAAAGGCTTTTTATTTGTGCCCAACGCCCCTCCGGCACAAGAAGTAGGCTCCCCGCTCACCCCACCTTTGCCTCCTGTCTGGCACCTTTCCCAGCACCCAGTTGCTCCTGGATCTTAGATCCTGGCTCTGGGAGGTGACGGTGGACAGAGGGCCCCTCCTCCCTGCCTCTCACACAAGCAGTTTATCCAGTGACCGCCCATCCTGCCACTTCCTTCCTAACCTCAGGGGTCACTTTGTCCACAACTATATTTCCAAGGTCTCAGCGGGAACTGGGGCATTTGAACCCATTCGGATGGGGCTCCGGCTCTGCCCTTTTTCATCTTTGCTCTCTCCAGGTTCTGGGAGCATTCCTTAACCCTTAAGGACGTTGCAGAATCCAAGATTCTGAAAAGAACACGAGTTTGGGGGCAGAAAGACCTGGGTTTCAAACTGGTCCCTTGGACTCACTAGCTGGGTAACTTTGGGCAAGGCACTTAACCTCTCTGAGCCTCTGTTTCCTCATTTGAAAGGTGGAGATTTCACCTAGATTCCTCCGTGTGGAGGGGAGAAAGGACCCTGGGCTGCATGGTGAATCTGAGCCTGGCCGGCTGGCCTGGTGCACGGCTGTCTGGCAGGCGTGGCTAAGGGTGATGTCTCCCAGCCCTGCAGTGGGCTGTGTTTCTATAGCTGGAGAACCCCCGCCCCGGAGTGCAAAGAGGCCTCGGAGACTCGGACTGGGGAGCAGCCCAATCCAAGGGGCCCCGGGGTCGGTGGAGGTGGGGGGTAGGGGTAAGAACTGCAGTCTCAGATGTCACCCTCTGAGCCGGGAGCTGTCATTAGTTGTTCTGGCCCATAATTGGGCTGTAATCGCCCTCTGGCCCCAGACGAGTTTGGGGACCGTGATTATCTGCGATTAGTCTCTTCGTGCCTCGGAATGCTGATTCCACACTGTCCCCTCTTCTCCCGCCCCAGCCCTTCCAGACGGGCCTGCCAGAAGCACGCAGATAAGAGCTTCTTAGAGACCTGCACAGAAAGCTCTTGCCTCCCCTTGGCTAAGCCCACGCAGACCCTGGCCCGACACCAGAAAATGGGTTCAACCCCACTGGCGGGAGACACAGGCTCACACAAAGTAAAATCAGCCCAGGGCGGGGTGGCCCGGTGGTGTGAGTGCAGACTGAAGGTGGGCCAGCCAGGGGTCCCACACCTGCTCTGCTCCTTAGCCGTTTGGCCTCGGGCAAGTTAGGAAGCCCTTCTGGGTTTTTCTCACCTGTGCAGCGGGGACCCGCCCCACGATGCTGCAGCCAGGATTGCGTAGGTCCCCGACAGCTCATCCGCCTGGGGCAGCTGGTCCCGACGTCGTCACTGGGCTCCTCCTACGTGGCCGGCACGCACCTGCAGTCATAGGGGAGCAGGACAGAGACCTGGGGTTCAAGATGCTTTCATCCTGGGGGGACAGAACAGACTCGCACGTCCATACAGCGGTTTCGTGGATGGAGCACTACCGTGGGGCCCGGCAGGAGTGCTCACGGGAAGCACTGCCCTAGCCTGGAGGTGGGGAGGCAGGGAGGCACGCTCAGAGGAGGCTGCCTTTGATGGGCCTGAAGGCTGAGCAGGGTCCAGCCACGCCGTGGGGGAGCAGCGAGGACACAGCTCTCAGAGGCGAACGGGTCAGGAGGGCCACTGGACTGCCAGCATCCCGACAGAGGGTACAGGGGACCATCACACGGGCCTCGTTGGCCGCTGCGGGGCGCGTGCATTTCATGCGAGTCACAACACGGGGGGTGCCGCTGGCGGGCTTGGAGCGGGAGTGATGAGGCCAGTTTTTAGCTTTAGGGATCGTGCTTTGGTGGCGTGCCCGGGATGAATTACCGGGGGGCCCGGGGGGAGGCAGGGAGGCCGGCTGGGGGGCTGTGGCCACAACAGTACAGGCCCCCGAGGGCAGGGGCCTCAGCACGGCGTGCAACGGGGCCGGGAGCGGAAGGTAGGCTTTGCGATTTGTCCCAGAAGTTGGGTCGACAGGACTGGCCGTGGGGTTGGACGCGGGCGTGGCGGAGGGAGGGTTTGTGTTCTCACAAAGCAAACGAGTGGACGGTGCCGTCTTCTGCTGAAGTGGGGAAGGCTTGGGGCCGGTGGAGGGTTTTCAGAGAGCCCGTGAGACTCCCAAAAGTGGAGACGCCCAAGAGGGAGCTGAAGGACAGCACCAGGAGCAGCAGGGGACAAGTCGGGACAGGGGGCACACGTGAGAGTGTTCAGCGGGCAGGGGGCGTGTAGAGACACGGACGCCTTGAGGGCCTCGTGGCAGTGAGTGTAGAGGGCCGGAGACAGAGCGCTGGAACTTTCCGCGTCCCGCATGCGGGTCGGGATGAAAAAGACTGCGCAGCAGAGAAGGCCGCAGAGGAGACCGGGCGAGGTGAATGCCTGGCAGCCGGCAGACTCGAAGCCGGGAGGCCAGTGCGGGCACCTAGCATCTGCTCGATAAACAAAAGCTGTTCTCATCAGTATCAGCGGGCAGTGACGTAATAGGGTTTCTTGCATTGTGCTTTGGGAGCAAGCCTACCCCTGCAGTCAAAGAAGACTTCTTGAAGGAGGTGGCATTTGACCGACATTTTGTGGCGTGAGCAGACCTGCTACAGAAAGAGGGCGCGATTTCCTCCTTTCCTTCTTTTCCTTCCAGCCCTCCTTCCTTCCTTTTTGTAAGCAGTTTTTGATCTGTACTGTGTTCTGGGATGGGGAGGACAGCTTTCCCGTTCCTCCCCTGCTCGTCTAGCTCTCCGTGCGGAGCCTGACAGAGGGATTCAAGCTGCAGCACGTGCAGTGCCTGAAGCTTGGACCATCCACCCTTGGACCTCAGGGGCTTCCCCCTGCTCCTGAGTGTGGACCGAATCTCGGTGTGGTCCGGCCTATGTCTTCAGTCCCCTCCGTCCACTTTCCCTGCCCAGTGCTCTAGGCTCACGGGTCTTATTCAGACCCTCTGAAATGTGCTCTGCTCCCACCACCTCAGGGCCTTTGCTCATGCCATACTTTGTATCGGGAACGCTCTTTCCTCACCCCTGTGTAGCCTACTCCCATCCATCAGATTAAATGTCTTCTTAGGGAAGACTGCCGACTCCATGGAGCAGATTGGGTCGGCCAACTACCCCTCCTCCGAGCATCCGATGTAGAGCACCCCAGCTCCTACTGTTTCTAGCACCTACCGCGATGCCGTTTACGTACCCGGGCTGCTATTTGGTACGTGTTGACCTCCCCTCACTAGACTGCAAGCTCGCAGGATCTGCATCAGTTTTAAACACCACTGACGCCCCAGAGCTAGCATTTATTAGGCGCTTACTGTACGCAAATGAACACATTTGATCCAAGAATCAACTCTATGAGGAAAATACTGCAATCACCATTCTACAGATGCGGGAATGAAGCAGACTGGGCATTTGAACCCCCGGCCGTCTAGTTCCAGAGGCCCTGTTCCTAACCACAGGGCCAAGCTGCCTGGCTCAGGGAAGGCATTCAGTGAGTATTTCTCACTCCCTTATTCCTTTCTCCCTTCATCTCTCCAACAAGTACTTTTGAGTATCCACTGGTAAAGTGCGAAGGCCCTATTTTAGGTGCTAGGGACATGGCAGTGAAGAAACTGGGCTCCTGGCATCTTGGAGGGTACATCCTAGTAGAGGCCAGACAATAAACAACATATACCGTCTTGTGTCAAAAGATGCCAGGAGGAAACGTAGAGCCAGGGAAGGGGCAGAAGGGCCAGGGAGGGGCCCTTGGGACAGGACGGTCAGGGAAGGCCTGTCAGGGTTGTTGACCCTCCAGAGACACCTGCATACACTGGGGGAGGCAAGCCTGTGGATGTCTCGGGAAAGCAGATGCCGCAAGGAAAAGTCGGGAGAGAGAGATGAGATGGTCGGGGGTGCGGGTGGGGAAGTCGTGGTGGAGCTGGGAGGCCAACCTAAGGACCAGGTTTTATTTCAGGTGCTGGGAGCCACGGTGGATCTGTGGGCCTGCACGTCTGACCTAGTGTGGCTGGTCGCACGGGCCTGGGCACTGGTGTCAGGGGGTGGGAACCGGTTGCGGGACAAGGAACAGATCTAAACCTTGCTCCTCTGGCCAGAGCTGGTGTTTTCTTAGCTAGAGTCGGGGCACACGAGCTCCCAAGTCCCGGAAGGCTCCAGGCGCCCAGGAAGCAGCCAAGAGCCACGTCAGCCACCCTGCCCGTCTGTCCACCTGCAGAGAGGTCTTCTGTGGTCTCCCACCGGCGGCGCCCGAAAGCAAGGTGACTCCGCTGCGGCCCAGCCATTGCCCAGGCTATAGCTGATATGCTGACGTGGTAGGTTGGAGGTTGGAGAAGTCGGGATGAGAGTCAAAACTCGGGTTTGGAAAGCCGCCCGGGCCAAACTGCTCACCTGATACTTCAACCCCTTCTGCAAAATCTCTGCTAGCACACCTCCAAGGATGGGGAACTCACCACTTTTCAGGCTAGTGTATTGCCTGGGAAAACACTCTGTCTCTTAGAAAGTATTTCTTGGGGTGCCTGGGTGGCTCAGTTGGTGAAGCGTCTGACTTTGGCTCGGGTCACGATCTCATGGTTTGTGAGTTTGAGCCCCACCTTGGACTCTGCACTGATAGTGTGGAGCCGGCTCGGGATTCCCTCTCTCCCTCTCTCTCTCTCCCCCCTGCCCTTTCCCCATGCTCTCCCTCTCTCAAGATAAATATATAAACTTTAAAAAAAAAAAAAAAAGAAATTATTTCTTGAGCACGCTGAACTTTGCCTCCCACTAACTCTGCTTTCTGAGCCTCCCGCACCTTCAGAGATGCAAAGTGCTTGGTGCCTGGTCTGTCTCAGAGTTCTCGCCGAGGGCCCCCAAGCGGGCGAGCAAACGCTTCAGATCTGCTTCTGGAGCTGTGCCAAGGAGAGCTCCTGACTCCGGAGGAAACACCTGCCTGATGCTTTCTCGTCTGAGGTCTCATGGTGTCTGTGAGTCCATCCCCCCCGGGCCCCTCTCACCAGCTCCTCTGAGGGGGCTTAGAACCACGGCACGGAGCCCGAAGACCTTTGAACCCCCTGCCTCTGCAGCAGACCTAGGCCGCCTGTGCCCACTCTGAGCACTGTCCCCCCTGCTTCCTCTTCACAGCTGTCTCCTGGAGATTCCCAGGGCAGTGGTGTCTCAGGGAGCTGCGGAGTGAGCTCCAGACTCCAGGCTGCCTGGGCCCTGGGAGGAGAGAAGAGCCAGGGGACATTTTCTGTTACCCGCTTCTCCGCTTGTGGTGAGTGGTTCCCAGGAATTGAGAGCTCCCTTTTACTGAGCAGTAACTCAAGCACCGTGCTAAGCAGGGCTGCCAAGCACAGCTGTGGAAGTTGTGCACTGCTCAGCTGCGTAGAGCTGTGCAGTGCCCGGCGTGAACGCCCACGCACGGTGGTACTATGAGCACTTTGCCTGCTTTGTCTCAGTTGTTTCTCACCACAGCCCTATGAGGGTGGTGCCACCAGGATGCCTATTTTATAGATGAGGAAATAAGAGGGACCTCAGAGAGAATGTGTAACAATCTTGCTGTTAGAACAGTGAGGTAGTGGCCAAGTCGGGCTTCAAATCGTCAGCTCCAGAGCCGAGGTCTCTACCGCGGTGCCCTCATGGCGGGAGATCACAGGCAGAGTGTTCGTTGCACGGAGTTTGCAACTGGCCTTGCTTCGCATCCTAGCTTCATCATTACCACCCTGCCTGCTCTGTCTGACTTTGGGAGAGTTACTCTGAACTTCTGTCTCTTTTTCTGTAAAAGAGAAGTGAATCTTCCCTCCCCAGAGCTGTCAGTGAGACTCAAAGGCACGGTACCTGCCAGAGCAGCTGGCACAGCCCAGCACCTTCGGCAGGAGAAGTAAACGGTGGCTTAAAACCCCACACAGAGTCCAGAGGTTCACGGCAGGGCTGGGGGCCACCCCGAGGCAGGACCAGACCCCCAGTGCCCACCAGCCTCGTAGATCGCAGCAGCTGCCCCGTGCCCGCCGTCTCACTTGACTTCCCAGCTGTGCCCTGACCCGGGGCCGCTGACGGATTCAGCCTGGAGATGGCCAGTTCCGGGCCAGCAGCAGGGCGCCGCAATCTTGCCTCCGGTAAACTGCTCACAGCGAGATCAGGCCTCTTCCAAGGCAAGATGTAATCATCGCGGCTTTTAGCATCTGCCTGGTGAGAAGAGAGGAGCTCCGTATGCTCCTTGGGGCCCTCCGAGCTGCGGAGAGCCAGGGCGCAGTGGCGGGTGGCCGCTGCTCCCTGGGGCTTTTCTTTGGCCTCGGGGTTGCGGCTCCGGGGACGAAGCTCAAAACGATGGTCCCACATTCGGAGGAGAGAGCTGCGGATTCACCGAAAGGAGGCAAAACACCACCGGCCCCAACACACGCGTGTATATGGACACCACCAAGCCCGTATAAACTGAGGCCTTGGGATTCAGGGGGAGTTCTGGGAAAGATGTTGCCCACCAGGGTAGGCACGGATGGGGCCGTTCCAGTCCCTCCCACCGGTGGTCCTTCCACCAAGACGGTGAGGCGGGTCCAAGAGGACAATAGGGAACAGGGGTGCCTAAGAGGCTTTCTCTGGGTGACTGTGGTGCTTATTGTAATCCAGGCAGAGGTGAGAAGCAGAGAGACTGCCCAGCAAGAGAGGTGTCCGGGGACTGGGGGGATGGCCACGTGCGTGCCCTTCACTCGGGGTGGCAAGGATGCAGGGGCTTGGAATGGGCCCTCAGCCCGAGCCATCCAGTTGAATCCTCCAATGAGGGGGTCCCTGGGGCAAGAGGTGAGGTATCCCCAGGGAGGAGTCTCCTGCTTCCCCTCCCCCCAACCCAGGAAAGAGGAGGGGGAGAAGAGGTGACTTTTCTCTCTCCCTTCATATCTCCTGGGACAGACATGAAGATCAAACTCGTATCACTCTGGACCTGGCCTTATATCTTCGTAAAGTTTCTGGAAGGCTCTGAGACCTGCCTGGATGCCATTGAAGCATTGAATACAGAGTAGGCAAAGCAGGCTGGGGCAGTGATGGGAGGGAAATGAAACGGGTTGCTGATTGAATAGACTTCGTTCAGAGTGCTCAGTAGAACAAACACTGTTTGTTTATTTTACTTTATTTTTTGGTCTGTTTTCTTTCTTTCTTTCTTTCTTTCTTTCTTTCTTTCTTTCTTTTTTTTTTTTTTTTAACATTTTCTATTTATTTTTGAGAGACAGAATGTGAGCAGGGGAGAGGCAGACAGAGGGAGACACAGAATCGGAAGCAGGCTCCAGGCTCCGAGCTGTCAGCACAGAGCCCGACGTGGGGCTCGAACCCATGAGCCGTGAGATCATGACCTGAGCCAAAGTCAGAAGCTTAACTGACTGAGCCACCCAGGCGCCCCTGGTCTGTTTCCTCTAAGAGAGGCTGTGTCTGAAAGTATGAGGGTGTGTGTGTGTGTGTGTGTGTGTGTGTGTGCACGCGTGTGTGTGACAGAATCCGAGACAGAGTCTGGATCCTAATACTCTTTGAGGGTACGGCTGGTGTCCCCCAGTCATGCAACAAGGCTGTGGAAGAAGCTGGACGATCAAACGTAGGATCCAGTGTGACGGGTACAGGCAAAATCTGAAAAATTGTGGGTGAAGAAAGGGAGAGGCAGGGTGCTTGAATGTTTCAAAATATGGATTTGGGGGTCACGGGTGGCCACCTGCAAACTGTATGGCCTTAGCAAGTCCCTTAACCTCTTGGGTCACCTGAAGTCCTGCTTTGGAAAATGTGGCAAATAAAAACTCACTCTCTAGAAAAGTCACTGTGAGGATGAAATGTCATAATCTAGGAAAGCGTTCGGCCCAGTGCCCTGATACGAAAATACAAAAGAAACAAAGAAACATAAATAAACAAATAAGGGAGTGAGGCTTTGCTTTATGAATCTATTTCTATTTAAGAAAAGTCACCCCCACATTCACAGTCTTTTGGTGTATATGCCTCTTGTGTGTTTGAAGCCAGGTTGGTCTAACTTTGACTTACAAGTTCCTTTTCAGGGATGGCAGAAATAGAAAGCCTGGAATCAGCTCTTGCAGGGTGCCAAGTTCTCTTCCAAGTGTGCGACTCATTGACTCAATGTCTGTTGCTTAGTGTGAAGTGTCACACTTGCACCCCCCCCCCCCCCCCGCCGAGCCGGACCCCCAACTCCAGCCTCGCCTGTCCTGATACACCTCTTCTGATGGAAGACGGGAGGCCGTGGGTCATGGGCAATGCCGGGGGTGGTGCCGTGTGCCAGGTGGCGTGGGTGCACGAGGAGAGACGAGCGTGTGCACACACGTGGGCACTGAGGCAGAAAGGCACCACCCTGGGACATGAGCACGGACGTTGAAGGTTCTGGACACACTGGCCAGAGCTCTGAATTACCAATTACTGTGACCTTGGGTTCTCTGCTTAATGGGACGGACAGACCCTAAGGCGATCCCCAGTGATAGCCCGCCTCCAGGTGTCCACACCTTCGTGCCATCCCCTCCCCTCGAGGGCGAGCAGGACCGGTGCCTTGCTTCTGAACAATAGAATGTGGCAAAGGTGATGGGATGTCGCTCCCATGGTTCTATTTCACTATATAAAATTCTGTCTCCGCAGGCTGCAGAAAAAAACAAAGAGAGAGAGGTTTTCTGCTTTGGAGGAGTAAGCTAGTATGTTGTGAGAAGGCTTGTAAGCAAAGACACATCGGTGGCCTTTGGGAGCTGAAAGTGGCCCCTGGCTGACAGCCAGCAAGGAAATGGTCATCTCAGTCCTTGAGATACAAAGAGATGACCTCCGCCAACAGCCGGAAGGAGCCTGATGCAGACCTTTCCCCGGCTGAGCCTCTGATGAGCCCGCAGCCCTGACCCCGGCTGGATTGCAGCCTGGGGACACCCAAAGCAGAGGACCCAGCTAAGCCGTGTCCAGACTTCCGACCTACAGATGACAAATGTGTGCAGGGTGGGAAAGCTCTGGTCGTTATACAGCAGTAGAAACCGTAACCTCTCCAGAAGTTCCAGTTTTGGTGAGGCAGAGACAATAAAAATCCAAGCTTCTTTCTTTCTGCCATGACGCCCGGCCTCTGGTCTCACAAGCGAGGTGGGTTGGATAAATAGCTAGAAATTGTTCTGATATCCTGGAGAAAAGCACTAATGCAAAGTATAATGATTATATCATCAAAGTGGCTTTTGGATTCACCCAGAAAAGCGAATCTAATGAACTCGGTGAATAGAGGTTTTTGGGAGTTTGCAAATAGAAAGTGCTTGGCAAATGCTGGAAATTAAGAAGATTTCCATTACAGGTGCTCCTCTCCCACGATGAGTAATTATTGACACAGAACAGGATCTACAAAGCAGCCCCTTCCTGGGTCCTAACAATAGGCGTGGGAAGAGGAGGTTAATAATCTCTAATGAGGAAGATAACCGGAGTTGGTGTCTAAAGGGTAATTGTCACCCCCAAGGACAGCAGAACCTCCTTATTAATCTTTCATCCGGTGACCAAAAGTTCAGATGGTGTGTTTTTTGAAGGTGGCACAGCATGGGGCAGCCGTTCTCGTTGCTTGTAGGGAAGGGAACAGCTCCCACATCATTAGTGATCTTCCACTCCTCAAAGCTCTGGGTGTCAGCAGAATTTGGCTGTAATTGACAGGGTGTGACGTTAATACCTTTCACTTTGGAATCGGGCCTGACAGACTGGAGTTCAAATCTCATCTGTGTCTGCATCACTGTATCGGGCAGCTCTTGCCGCAAAACAAACAACCCCGAATTTAATACCTTAATGCAACAAGTATGTATTTAGCTCCCGAGTCTGCAGATTGGCCGGGAAGTTCCACTGCTCTGGACGCGATTTGGCTGATCTTTGCTGGGCTTGCCTGTGAGTCTGTCATCCGTAGCTCAGCTGGGAGTATGACTGCTCTCCAGTGGCCTCAGTGGGGAGAACTAAGCAGCAAGAATGGGCCAGCTCGGATGTCCAAGTACTTTTCAAGCCTCTGCTTGTGTTATGTTTACTCAAGTCCTATTGGCCAAGGCAAGTGGCGTGGCCAGCCGTATCGAGGGGCGCAGAAATGCTCTCCACCTCTCCGTGGCGGGGAAAGAATTTGTGGCCATCTCTGCCCGTCTAAGAGATACCTGGGGAAATCTCAACCATCGCTAAAATGAACCCCAGAGGAGGCAAATGTGGCAGAATCTTGATAAACGTCAATTGTGAGAGGACAGCGGTCAGCAGGCTGGTGAACACCAGAGTCCAGCATTTACAGCAGGATGCTCTGCACCCACATCTTCGCCCCGCTGGCCCAGCTTTCACAGCCCCGCGGAGCCCCGGCCCCGTGCTTGCGAGCAGCGCCGTGGGGTAGCAAGCCCACGTGAGCCACGCGGGTAGTTTTGCATTTTCTAGAGGCCACATTAAAAAAACTAAAAAAATAGGGGCACCTGGGTAGCTCAGTTGGTCGAGCGTCTGACTTCGGCCCAGGTCATGATTTCACGGTCCGTGAGTTCGAGCCCCGCGTTGGGCTCTGTGCTGATGGCTCAGAGCCTGGAGCCTGCTTAGGATTCTGTGTCTCCCTCTCTCTCTGCCCCTCCCCCCTCATGCTCTGTCTGTCTGTCTCTCTCTCTCTCTGTCAAAAATAAACATTAAAAAAATTTTTTTTTAACTAGGAAAATAAAAAGAGGCAGGTGAAATTAATTTCAAAACTATGATTTAGGTAACTTACTAGGTTTACGGTACTAATCACTTCAACCAGAAATCAAGATAAAAATTATGACTGAGGCGTGTTTTTTACGTGCCAAGGCTTCAGAACCCAGTGTGCGTCTGACCCTCCAGCTCATCTCAGTTTGCACCAGCACGTCTGAAATGGTCAACGTGGCAAGTGGCTGCTGAAGTGGACAGTGTGGGATTCGAGGGTCCTCACTGGCCCTCCTCCTGTTGCCCCTGTCTCATGGGGTGGGGAGTCCCCAGAACCAAAGGACGCAGCCGCTTGGAGTTCACAACCCCTGTTTCTAGACCAGACCCTAGGCGCATAGGACCGGAATCCTCTGGACATGGGCTCAAGCTGGCTTCCGGGGCTTCTTCCCCAACCCCGCCCTCCAGCTGTCCTGGCCCAGGGCGGCCAAGGGGTGGACTGTCTGTTGGTGGGATGTGCGGACGTTGCTTGGATGTGCATGTGTGTGGGCTCCTTGCAACACGAGACAGAGCCCAAGGTGATAAAAGAAGGGGGGGGGAGGGGGCTTTGATCTCTAGGAGCTTCCATTGGTGCCTGGAAGCCAGGGCAGGAATACAGGGACCTCTCTGGTTCCTCCTCCCCCACGTCTAATTCCATCAGCAGGCCCCACTGATTCCACCTTCAAATACCACCGATGCTCATTATTCACAGCAACTGTGTTCTATAAAGTTGCGCAAACACTGAATTAAGGGAATACTGTCACCCTTGCTCCTGGGAGAAATGCAGGGTTAGGTTCCGGTGAGTCTCTGGTCACGACATTTTCATCAACGTTCTGCACACAACTTTGTTTTATGTGTGTTTCTCTTTAAAGATATCTTACTTAATATATATATATATATATATATATATATATATGTTCATTAAGATTCAACTCATAGCCAATAGCACTGTACCTGCATAAAGCTTATCTAGGGGCACCTGGGTGGCTCAGTCGGTTAAGCATCTGACTCTTGGTTTCGGCTCAGGTCATGAGCTCACAGCTCGTGAGTTCGAGCCCCACATTGGGCTCTGCGCTGATGATGCGGATCCTGCTGGGGATTCTCCGTCTCCCTCTCTCCCTGTCCCTCCCCCGCTCTGTTCCGTCTCTCTCTCAAAAATATATAAACACTTTTTCTTTTTTAAAAAGCTTATCTAACACAAATATTTTCTTCGTGAGACACGTCACAGCTTCCTTGTGCTTAGGAACACTAGATAGCACTTTAGCACTACAATTGGAGACGATTTTTAAAAAAAAAAAATTTTAAGTTGATTTTAGTTTATTCTTTTTTTTAAATGTTTATTTTTATTTTTGAGACAGAGAGAGAGAGAAAAAACACGAGTGGGGAGGGGCAGAGAGAGAGAGGGAGAGACAGAATCAGAGGCAGGCTCTAGGTTCCCAGCTAATCAGCATAGAGCCAACGTGGGGCTCGAACCCATGAACCGTGAGATCATGATCTGAGCCAAAGTCAGATGCTTAACCAGCTGAACCACCCAGGTGCCCCCAATTGAAGACAATTTAAGTTAAAAAAAATTTTTTTTTAATGTTTATTTATTTTTGAGAGAGGGAGAGAGAGAGAGAGACAGAGTGGGAGTGGGAAGGGGCAGAGACAGAGGGAGACACAGAATCCAAAGCAGGCTCCAGGCTCTGAGCTGTCAGCACAGAGCCCGACGTGGGGCTCGAACCCACAAACCATGAGATCTTGACCTGAGCCAGTCTGGCACTTAACCAACTAAGCCAGCCGGGTGCCCGGAGATGATTTTAAAGAACAAGATCACCAACCAAAAGCACAAAGGGGAAAAAAAGCAGCACTAGACTGCAGAAAGGACACTTGCTTATAGTACAAGCTGACCGGAGGGGCCAGATCATCACTTCATTTGGCCTCAGCTGGGAGCACGCACACGGGCAACTCGAACATCTCTGCTCCGCACATGTCCACGAAATGACCATAAAAGCACCACAAGCATTGGTCTGGGACTTAACAAATAAATTTTAGCAAGGAGGCGAGTTCACAAATACAAACTCGGGAATGATGAGGAACCACTAAATATCTCTGCTCTGTCTCTTTCCCCGGGCCACCGCATCTCATTCCTGGAGGAAGGTGGAGCCTCCTCCTGACCTGTCTCCCCTTTTGCACAACTGACGCCCCCACCTCCATCACACGCTTCCTGCTCGGCAGTCGGAGTCGTCCTTCTGGAAGATCAAACCCTCCGCTCTGTGGTTCCCGCGGGACTTAAGTGCAAACCCCTCACCGCGGCCTGGGAGGCCCTCGTTGGGCTGCCTCTGTGGACGCCTCCGTGTAACCCGTGCCCTCTCGGCCACTCGCCTGTCTCCAGCCACACTGGTCCCCTCGTCCCCACCTCAGGGCGCCTCACTTTGTCTTGTCCTCCTTCCGACCACCCCGCCCTAGTGAGGATCCCGCCCCTCAATGATTTCTCCTGCAGGGCCCTTCTGGCAGTTTCCTCCCTGCCTCTCAGCTTACACCGTGAGAGATAATTCCTTGTGTCCCTGGGCCCAGCTCAAGGGCCAGAGTTCGTCTTTGCTCACGTGGCCGCCCGCGTGGCCCGCAGACCCCGTCCCCGCAGAGCGTCTCCCCCCAGAGCGGGCTCTGCACTGACCCTTGTGCTGCAGACACTCGACCCCTTCTTCAGGCCCCGGGAGGCATGTTTCTGATCAGGAAGACTTGACATCCAAGCGCTGATACCCAAGGCCTTTGCAGCCACGGGGTCCCATGGCCTTGCCCAAGAAGCTGACCTCTCCCTGTGGGAGAACACACATTCTCAAATTTAGAAACCACTGGGCTCTGTGACCTCAAATCGCACATCCTTGTGATTTTGAAATCTTAGCATCTCAAGGGCTCCACCCAAGGAACGGATCGTCCTCTCGGGCTCCAAAACCCTCTTTTAGGTGGGTGCCACAGTTTTATAATTATGAAGCCGCAGGATTTCGCGGTCCGCCCAAGGATCCGACCGCCCTCCTCAGGCCCACGTTTGAATAAACACCACATCCTGTTGTTTATGAGGCCACAGACCTTCCAGGAAGATAGGCCCCTTGCTATCCAAAGCCGCACTTTGGATAAACATCACCGGCCTGGAATGATGGACCCCGTGGAGCATCAAACCGAGATGTTCTTGGCATTAGACACAATTTGAAATAAAAACACAGAAGAAGCCAGAATATCCCCCAAGGCGTACACCCTCCGCTGTAATTACAGAGGACTCAGCCTGTGCCCCACCAGATATGGGGCAGAAATACAGTCTCGGTGGCAAGACGACTGACATTCTGTTCTCTACTTCCTAAACTTTCTGTGCTGTTGCTGCCTTTATAATAAAAACTGAGACCCAAAGAGAAAAAAAAAAACAAAAAACAAAAAACAGAAACGCTTTGTTCCCCTCCACGGGCTGATGATTTATCACAAGGATGATTTATCAGAGTGTAACAGCCAAGTTACCTCTCTGCCCCAGGCCGGCTGACCTTCTGGAAAATCACGGAGATTTGTCATTATTAAAAAACTGATGCCTCGGGTCCTGAGGAGGTGCGTGTTTGTTCTGCACAGTAATGGATGGGGGGTGGCAATGGGTGCCAGGCGTGGAGGCCGGTACATCCGTCTTCTCACGTGCTGCAGCGAGGCAATTAGGATCCATTTCCTGGTGGGGACCGGCTCTTCCTGGGTGATCATGTTAGCCCGGGAGGCAGCTCTGCCCGTCCATCCCCAGAAGCAGCCAGAAGGAGGAAGGAGGGCTGCCCTCTGCGAGCACGTGAGGCCACTGATCCATGCTTATAAAGGATCCGAGGAGGCCCACACCTAGGCCCAGGGAGGGGGCTCCCAGAGCAACGGTTCTTCACCGGGGGTGATTTTACTCCCGTTAGGGACATTTGGCAAAGTCCGGAGACATTTTTGGCTGTCACACTGGGGACACGGTGCTGTGCACAAGACAGAGAGCCTTCCACAGCAAAGAATTTTCTTGCCCCAAACGTCAACAGTGCCAAGGTTGAGGAGGCCTTCCCTGGAGTAAGGAGGGCTTTGTCTCAGTAGGTCAGGGGCCTTGGGCAGCAGTCAAGGTCCTGATAAGGAGAGGGGCCTGGCACAAACAGAGGTGCTGTCCGTGACAGCTGACACAAAGCAGGGAGGGCGCTGGAGGGGCAACTTCTAAGCTGGTTCTAGATAAGGCTTCAGGGGCCCAGGCTTGTTGGGCCTCCTAGTTTTGGTGACGCCCTTACCCCATTCCTACCCTACCCTGCCATACCAGAGGAATCATGGACTATCCTTCATGCCTGTCCTACACTCTGGTCCTCAGTGCCTTTTTCATGCCATTCCTGGGACTTTTCTTCCCCAATTTCTACCTGATGTAATAGGACCCATCCCTCCAGACTTAAATGCCACTGCCTCAGGGAAGCCCGCCCTGATTTTCTCTCACTGTGCCAACATCCGTGAGTTCTTTTCCTTCACTGGGTAGAAGTAGGGAATTGCTTTCGGGCTGGAGGGGAGCAGAGAGTAGTAAGGCGTCGGGGTTCAATGCACAGACTTGGGTTCAGTGCAGCTGGGCTGACATCCTATTTTTTGCTGTTTGTTTCTTAGTTGGTATTAGACACATTGCTTTAAACTTGCTGAACTCAGTTTCTGTAGACCCGAAATGGGGCCCAGTCGAGTGTTGCTGGGAAGAGTGAATGCATTAAAATGCATTTGCACAGGGGCGCCTGGGTGGCTCAGCCGGTTAAGCGTCAGACTTCAGCTCGGGTCACGATCCCGAGGTCCGTGAGTTCGAGCCCCGCGTCGGGCTCTGTGCTGACAGCGTGGAGCCTGGAACCTGCTTCAGCTTCTGTCTCCGTCTCTCTGACCCTCCCTGTTCACACTCTGTCTCTCTCAAATGTGGAATAAAACAAAAACAAAAATAAAATAAAATAAAATGCATTCGCACAAGTTAGCACACGGTGGGATGGATGAAATCATCAGAAGTAACCCTTAGTATGCAGTGACTAGGGACCGGGCACTGCTCTTGGAGCTTTGTCTTTCTGTGGGTGCCATCGTTGTCCCCGCTCTCCAGAGGAGGAACTGAGGCCCAGAGAGGGTGAGCGGCCGGCCAAGGTCACCCAACCAGGAAGTGGAGCTGCCTGCCATCTGCAGAAATCAGAGGTGAACGCTTCCCTTTCCTGGGCTGCCCTGGCCGATGACAGGCTTAAAACTGTTACTTTGAAGCGCCTGGCGCATAGCTGGCTGTCTCGTACGTAGACTGCCTGGGCTGCATTCCAGTCTGGCGTCCTCCCGACAGGGCTTTGAGGCCTGTAAACTGCACAACATGATACAACATTCTACGGTTATGTAGAGAGGTTATGTGAGATGCTCAAGGTCACACAGCGGGTAAGCGGCAGGGCCAGGTTCAAACCTAGGTCTGCTGATTCCAAAGCCAACAATACTGTTTGAGTGACAGTAACATCGTAACCATCACCAACTGGGTAAAAACAGCTCACATCAGCATGCACCACACTCCAGGTACTGTGCTAAATCGTCTACAGGGATAACTTACAGCTCCCATGGCTTTCCACCCCCCACAAGTCAGGACCCCAACACTTGCGGGGAGAATGACATTCCCAAGGTCCCCAGACACCCCGACTCTTGCACCCCATGGCTGCAAGGTCCCCGGAAGCTCTGTCCCGTGTCAGGAACTCCGCACCCCCAGCTGGGACCCTGCCCCAGAAGTCCTCAGGGAATTGCTCTGGCCACCACAGCTTGCCCCTGGCAGGCCCGGTCCTGCCCTGGGAGGCTGAGCTCAGCTGGTCCCTAATGAGCATCAGCTGGAGCTCCTTGTTCGAGGCCCCATTGTGGAGACAAAGGCATGAACTGATGCGTTCTCTGTTCTTTTGTACTAAATAATTGGCTTCAATTACATGGGCTGGATGGAGTGTGGCACTTGGAGGAACGTGGAACTTATGAAAATGGAGGCCTGAGAGTGCAGGGCCAGGAGGAGGGGCTCGGCCCGGCTTCCGGGGATCCACCCTCCCCAGCCTCCTTGGGGAAGGGTCTTAACCTAGCTTTGCCCCGTTTCCTCCTCTGCAGACTGGAGAGAGGAAAAGGGAACCTCTGGTTGGCTCTCAAATGGCACTTGGCAAAGCCCTGGGTCCACGGAGGCCTGGGGCTGGGCAGAACTCCAGGCAGACACCTCCAGTTCAGCCAGAACAGCTTCTTCCCTCTTTCCTGTTTCCACTTTGGGTTGGGCAAAGGCTCTCGGGCAAAAAGGAAAAAGTGAAAAACGAATTTGAAACTACATAGAGTATATTTAGCGTCTATCCCAGCTCTAGAATTTTGAAATCCCACCTTGAGGTTTGGGGGTCTCATTGCAGAGGGGTGGCCTTCCTGTCATTGAGAGGATTCATCTAGGTGGCCTGGTCGGCTATGGCCATGCTCTGTGACCTGGAACTCTACTCTCTGCATCGGAGAAAAAAAGGAGATGATGATGATGAAGATGATGATGGTGAAGAAGATGATGATGGTGAAGATGATGATGATGGTGGTGATGATGATGATGGTGGTGGTGGTGGTGGTGATGATGGTGATGATGATGGTGAAGAAGATGATGATGATGGTGAAGATGATGATGATGATGGTGGTGATGATGATGATGGTGATGATGGTGATGGTGATGATGGTGATGGTGATGATGGTGATGGTCGTGGTGATGATGGTGATGGTGATGATGATGATGATGATGGTGAAGAAGATGATGATGATGGTGAAGAAGATGATGATGATGGTGAAGAAGAAGATGATGATGGTGGTGATGATGATGGTGATGGTGATGATGATGATGGTGATGATGATGAAGAAGATGATGATGGTGATGATGGTGATGGTGATGATGGTGATGGTGATGATGGTGATGGTCGTGGTGATGATGGTGATGGTGATGATGATGATGATGATGGTGAAGAAGATGATGATGATGGTGAAGAAGATGATGATGATGGTGAAGATGATGATGATGATGATGATGGTGATGGTGGTGGTGATGATGATGATGATGATGAATATGATGATGGTGATGATGATGGTGGTGATGGTGATGGTGGTGATGATAATGATGTTGAAGATGATGATGGTGATGGTGATGACGGTGATGGTGATGGTGATGATGGTGATGGTGATGATGATGATGGTGATGACGATGGTGGTGATGGTGATGATGAAGATGATGATGGTGATGATGATGGTGATGGTGGTGGTGATGATGATGAAGATGATGATGATGGTGGTGATGGTGATGGTGGTGATGATAATGATGGTGAAGATGGTGATGGTGATGGTGGTGATGATGGTGATGATGGTAGTAGGGGCAGTGGTGGTGATGGTAGCCATGACAATAACAATATGGCCAACTGTTTTGTGTCGGCCCACATGCCCCGCTTGAGCAACCAACCTGTGCTCTCTCACTGAACCCAAACCCCAGGGAGGCGTGTGCAGAATTGCTCTCATTTGCTCCTGATTCATTAACAGGTATTTACTGATCTCCTATCATCTTCTAGGTACCATGAAAAGCACAGCAATCTTTGCTCTCATGGAGCTTACAATCGACAGTGAAAATAATAAAAATCATATACAAGCACGACAAAGGAAGATCAAAGGGAAGGGGCTGGGTGAGAGGACTCACGATGAAAAATCAGGTAGGTACTCAGGAAAGGCATCAGGCGAAGGCTAGATCTGAGCACAGACTTGAACAGCCATGTGCATACCTGGGCCAAGTGCTCCTGGCAGAGGGAACAGCTACTGTGAAGGCCTTGGGGTGGGGGGTGCACCTACTGAGTGTCTGAGGAGCAGTGTGGGATCAGTGCAACTATAGTAGGGTGAGCGAGGGTGGCAGTGACAGATCAGTTATGCTCAGGGCCCTCTGGCGGGCCTTCTCAAGTTGTATGTGGTAGACACCTGGGGGTCCACAGAGCCTGGGACCAAGTAGGGCCCTGTGGTTCAGGGCAGGGACCTGGGCTTTTACCTTGAGTGAGATGGAACCTCCTAAGGGGTGGTATTTGACATGCAGGGATCACTCTGGAAGGGAGGAAGCAAGGAGCGATCAGATTAGGGATGCATCCTGGAGGTGCAGGAACAGACAGGAAGTGCTGAAGGACTGGAGGGAACACCAGAGGAAGGTCAAGGGTCGCTCCAGGTATTGGGGTGAGCGGTGGGAAGGGGGCGTTCCCATTTGCTGAGATGAGAGCATATGGAGATTAGATGCTTACCAGCTGCAGGGTGGAGATAGCCAGTAAGCAGTTGGGTACGAGACTGGGGGTCAAGGCCAAGTCTGGGTGGTGATTGCCACGGTACACATGGTATTTGTGTCTATGATCGCCAAGGAGGTGGGTGTGGACAGAAGAGACGGGGACAGGGCCCTCAGGGCTTAGAGGCTGGCAGGTGAGGGGAGCGGTAGCAGAGGAGGAGGGCCACCGCCAGGAGGCAGGGAGAGAGCCAGGAGCGTGGAGAACCCACAGGGGGAGCGATCGGCTTGTGATGTGAGCCCAGGAAGAGGAGCCCGAGAAACAACTATGGATTTAGCAACATGGAGACTGTCCTGACCCTGAAGAGAGCGGTTATGGTAGAATAATGGGGGACAAAATCTGACTGAAGTTGGCTCGGGAGAGCACAGAGAGAGTGGAACAGGGTCCGCCTGCCTTCACAGATGTGGTCTGGCGGCTCTTCCAAGAAGCTTTATTCTAAAGGGTGACTGAGAAAATAGATGTGCAGGGGGCAGAGGACACGGAGAGGGTTTTCGTGGTTGTCTGTTTTAAGGTGGGAGAAATGCAAGCACCTTGATATGCTGCTGAGGATGAGAGAGGAAGAAATTGATGATGCAGAGGGAGCGGGGGAAGAATTGGTGAAGCAGCGTGTTTAGTGGGTGAGAGGGGCCTTGTCTGAGGCTCAGATCAGGGGTTGGCCTTCAACAGGCTACAGAGAAAGAAACTGAGGCCTGGAGACGTGAAGGGACTTGCCCAAGGACGCACAGTGGGCAGGGGCAGAGCAGGGACCGAACCCGCACTGTTGGACACCAGAGCCCGGTTCTGTCACCACCAGATGTCGTTGGTTCCCAGTTCAGAGTTGGACCCTGGGGCTAAGGTGAGTGGAGGCCCGCAGGGCTCCCCATGCCCAGGGCAGGTTGGGCTCAGAGGCAGGGCGGCAGGGACTGCCACAGCTGGGTCGAGGGCTCCAGTCTCCCACACCCCAGCGGCCTCCTCTCTTCCCAGTAGGCTCCCTCCACTGGCAAGGTGGCCTGCCGGCCCATCTGTGTGGCTCAGGAGAACCCCAGAATTCCAGGGCCCCCAAGAGTCCCCAGAGCCCCCCAGAGAAGATGCCCAGCACTCTATTGGAGTGTGTCTATTCAGCGAACTCAAACTGAGCATTTGAGTAGGTGTGCCCCACCCCGGGCTGGTCCCCATGAGACAGAGAGGTGTGGACACGCTGCTGTCACGCCCCCCACCCCCAGGCTTCCGCTTGAAGAAAGGGGGCACTGGTCCCCAGCCTCAGGTTGCAAGGCCCAGTGAGGGCTGCAAACACGACCAGTGACCCAGGCACTGCCTCTCCCAGTCTCCAGCCACGAAGGGGCGGGGCGGGGGGCTTGTATGTGGATTTCAGTTTGTGTTCGAGTGTTTATGACGTGTATAGGACACATCCCGCATATGTTCACGGATGAGCTTGCAGGTGTCTTGTCTGGATACGTGTGTGTGTGTGTGTGTGTGTGTGTGTGTGTGTGGTTTATGTCAGCCGGTGCTGTGATCATGCTCAGGAACAAACGGCAACATCCCAGGGCGTGCAGCGTGCAGGAGCTAGGGATTCATCTCCTCACTTCTGGGTCTGCAGTCAGAGCTCCGCTATGCTTGGTCAGGTGTGGCTCCGGGCGGGGCACTGGGTTCAGGCCGGACCCGCTGGTTTTCTCTTTTTACTTGGACTGGTACTGCTTCCGGCATGTTCTTCGAGTGGCAGATGGCAGAAGTGCGGGAGACGGAGCCAAACGATGTAAGCACTATCAAACCCCCCCACTGTGTCCTGTCCCATTTCATTGGCCCGAGCAAGTCATGGGGCCAGGCCCAACCTCCTGGGGCAGAGAAGTATATTTCCCCATCGGGAGGCTGTGGCCAAGTCACAGGGCAAAGGGTGGGGATACAGAATTCTTTTTTTTTTTTTATTAAATTTTTAATTTTAATTCCGGTATAGTTAACAAACAGTGTGATGGGGCACCTGGGTGGCTCAGTCGGTTGAGCCTCTGACTCTTGATTTCAGCTCAGGTTATGATCTCATGGTGGGTGAGATCAAGCCCCGTGAGTAGAGGGCTCTGCACTGCTTGGAATTCTCTCTCTCTCTCTCTCTGCTCCTCTCCTGTTCACGCTCATTCTCTCTCGCGCGCAAAATAAGTAAATAAACTTTTAAAAACAATCCAAAAGGATTTCTTGGAAAAAAAATACAGTGTTGTGTTAGTTTCAGGTGTTCGATATAGCAGTTCAACAATTCTATACATCGCTCGGTACTCATCACGGTAAGTGTACTCTTTTTTAAATGTTTACTTATTTTTGAGAGAGAGACAGAGACAGAGCGTGAGTGGGGTAGTGGCAGAGAGAGAGGGAGACACAGAATCAGAAGCAGGCTCCAGGCTCTGAGCTGTCAGCACAGAGCCCGACGCGGGGCTCGAACTCACGGACCGCGAGATCATGACCTGAGCTGAAGTCGGATGCTTAATGGACTGAGCCACCCAGGCACCCCTGATAAGCGTACTTTTTAATCCCCATTGGATAAGGAAGATGTGGATGCAGAATTCTGTACTGGGCAGAGAGTAGAGAGCGGAGAGATTCCTCCAATCTTCCACAGCAGGGCGTGGTATGTTCATTACATGGGGGTCAGGGGGAGGGGGGTCACGTTGCCAGCAGCTTCCCAGCCCCATCATTTACAGCTGGTGTGACTGTCCCCGGCCCCTGACCTCGCCAGCCCTTCACCGGGCTGGACTTGGGAACTGAGTGATCATTTTGATTCTAATTCTTAGAATTTTCCAAGGAGGGAGGGAGCATTCTGGATGGTCCTGGAGGCTGCAGGATCTCGTAATCATTTAGTGTGCTGCACCTGGTAAACCCAAGCATGGCCAACAGGCCAGGGGTGATTCATAGCTTATCGCTCTCCTCTGCCCACCCCGCCTTCCCATGCGCCCAGCCCTGAGCCTGGCTCAGCCCAGGCAACCGCCCAAGGGAGTCCGGAATCCAGATGGGCAGCGCCGTCCCAAAGGAGTCCTTCCTCGAAGCTGGTCTTTGGGGCCAAAGTATCAGCTGCCAGCATTGCTCCCTCCCCAGAGTTTTCCCAGGCAGCTCCCCTGAACTGGCACTAAGTGTTTAATTTCCTTTCTCCACAGTACTGATGCCTTGCAGATCCTTGGGGAAAGTTGAAACATCACCTTTCCGTTGGGGGCTCAGCCAAGAGTTTCTGGACTCGTACTTTTCTCCCCCTCTCCTGCTCTGCCATCCCACTGATGGGTGTCTCCTTGGCAGCTGGGATGAGAGCTGGCGAGAAGCAGTGGGGGCTCCTGACTGGTCTCCTGTCTGGTCCCCGGACTGGAGAGGAATTGTGGTCAAGAATACTGTCTCACTGAAGGGACGCTTCGGCTCCCAGCACAGGCTGGAGAAGTTGTGGAGACACTTTCAGTCCTTTCCCATCTTTTTCTCCATGGTAGACAATGAGTTCAGAGGGGTTTCGTGCTGATGGGGGGCCTCAGCACCAACCTGCCATCGTCCAGGCTCAGGAGGGAGCATGCCCCCCTCAGCCCCTGAGACACCCCATATATTCCCTGTCCGGCTGGCTGTGGAGGGCGTGGGCTGGCCACGGCACCAGTGTTAATGTGGACATAGAGTCTAGCCTCCATTTAAAGTGGGGGCGGGAGCGGGGGAGGGCCCCCGGGTGGCTTAGTCCTTTACGCCTCAGCTCAGGTCATGATCGCAGGGTTCCTGAGTTCGAGCCCTACATCCGGCTGTCTGCTGTCAGTGCACAGAACCAGCTTGGGATCCTCTGTCCTCCTCTCTCTGCCCCTCCCTCCGCTCGTTCTCTCTCTGTCTCTCTCTCAAAAATAAATAAACATTAGGGGCGCCTGAGTGGCTCAGTTGGTTGGGCATCCGACTTCGACTCAGGTCATGATCTCACAGTTCGTGGGTTCAAGCCCCGTATCAGGCTCTGTGCTGACAGCTCAGAGCCTGGAGCCTGCTTCAAATTCTGTGTCTCCCTCTCTTTCTGCCCCTCCCCTGCTCATGCTCTGTCTCTGTCTCTCTCTTTCTCTCAAAAGTAAATAAACATTAAAAAAAATAATAATAATAAAAAAAAAGAAGAAGAAGAAGGTAGGATACGTAGAAGGGAATATTAGCTTTTAAAAAAGGAAGGAAACTCCCACACGTGCGACAACGGGGATGGACCTTGAGGGCGTTAAGCTCAGCGAAGTAAGCCGGTCACAAAGGGATAAACGCCTCATGACTCCACTTACGTGAAGTAGCCTAGCAGTCAGAGTCACACAGGCAGAAAGTAGAGAGCGGTTGCCAGGAGCCGGAGGAGGAGGGAAGGGGACTTAGTGTCTAATGAGAGCTGAGTTGAAATCACACACGATGAAAAGAGCTCCGGCGGCCCGATGCCGCGACTGTACTTAATGCCACGGAAATGTACACCCAGCAGTGGCTGAGCTGGTACGTTTCACGGTAGGCGTGTCTCGCCACAGTAATAGTAACAAACAGATGAGGCGAAACCCCGGCGGGGTGATCTGCCCAAAGACACAACAACCGCTAGGAAGGGAAGCTTAGATGTGAGCCCACACAGAGCGGCGGCTGTGTTGACATTCTGGACCCTGCACTTTTCCCCTGAGCCACTGCGGTGAGGGCGGGGAGAGAGACCCTGGCTGGCAAACCAGCCGGTGGCCAGTCCAGCATAGCTGGCCAGAAATGGGACTCGGGAGGAGGAAGGGGTGGGGGGCTGACCCGGCTTCTTACCTTGGACAGGAAGCAGGTCTCAGCCTCTCCGAGTCAATGCCACCCTGTGGGACAGAGATTGTAAACATCTCACCTCAAGGGGCAAGTGTGGAGATGGAATGAGCTCATGCTGCCAGCTTGGTGCTGGGCTTCAGGGCAGAGTTAAATATACACAAAAATGGTGCAGATTCGGTGCCACCACATGGGCCCTGTAACAAGAGTTCCCGCTGTCCTCTGTGGGAGTGACAAAGAAGTAATGTGACTGAAACCTCTCAGGATGCTCCGTGAAGTAGGTGCTATTTGTGTGAAGGTAGAGAAGGGTTTCCACAGGAGGTCTTGAGGTGCCACTGTCATTCCTGCTAGAGGTTATAGTTTGAGTAAGAATCTGGGGGCGGGGGTGTCTGATCTGTTCTGAGAACTAGCAAGGAGCCTCCAGGCTCCTGTGGCTGGAGGGGAGGACTGAAGATAATTAATCAGCTCTTTGATTTGCAAATCACAGAAACTCGGCTCAAAGGGATTTTTTTCTCCTGTTATCATCAGAATAGTGTGGGAGATGGGCTTCAGGTACAGCTGGATCCAGGATTCAGTCTTTCTTACTCTATCTCCCGTCCCGCTTCCCTCGCACTAGCTTCCTTCTGACCTAAGTGGCTAGCTCAGGGCTTCCTGCCCTCCTGCTTCAACTTTAGTTGGGGAGGAACGTTTTGTTCCCGGCAAATCCAACCAAAGTCCCAGGGCTGACCCTGATTGACCCAGCTTCCACATCAAGCCATTCCTGAGCCATGGGAAGCTCAGGGCTACTGTCTGGCCTTGGGCTTGGACCCACCCCTAGATCTCAGGAGTGGGAAGGCGTCGGCCCTGCCTGGACAAGATGGCTGGGAGTGGGGGATGGGCAGTTCGTCAAAGGAAAGCCAGGATGATGTGTCCAGAAAGAGGGAAATGAATGTTAAGCAGGCAAAAAACACCAGGCATCCTCTACAGATAGCAAGAGCTAAGGCTGCAGAGATCAGCCCCCCTCTAATTCATACTGCCACTCCCCAACTTTTCCTGTCCCTCCCCAGCCTCCCCCTCCTGCTCCAACAACATGTACTCATTCTCGCCTCGTTGGTTCCTCTCTGCACACGTTCCCAACCTCCCTGGATGCTGGGCGGGTAATCTCGTCCCCATCAGAGGTGCCAGTAACACCTTCTGGCACACAGCATCTGCCAGCTGCCACCCCTACCCGAGCCGTGGCTGTATTATTTGAGTCAATGGGAACGAGTGACTGGGGGCTGACCCGTTTCTCCAGGCTCCACCTCCTGCCCGTGAGATCGTTGGCCGTCTGGGGGAGCAGGCGACGTTCCGGCCCGAAACCAACCTTAAATCAGGTTTTTGAGCACAGTCCCAGCAGGCTCTCGCTGGCGCTGCTGATATGCCAGCACCAAATATAGAACAGGCCTGGCCCACCCCACCCTTAATTCTGCAATTTGCTCGAAATCAGATGCTAACGCTAGCCTGGGGAGACATAATTTGTGATAACCCGGCCCGGCCCCGCTGGGCTGGGTCCAAGATGACATCAACGTGGAAGAAGCGTGCCTGTGGCTCCAGCCCCCTTCCTCTGCATCATGTTCCCTTTTTTAGCCTTCATTCCCGGTCCCACTGGCCATCTGTTGCTCTCCCCCTCCCCCCACCAAGTCCCCGCAAAACTCAACGCGGCATGGAGGAAAAGGGCCATTTACTCATTCATTCACCCTACGGGCCATTGTGGAGCTGGCAGACTGGCCCTGGGAGCCAAGACCCCAGCCTAGCTGGGGGAGGAGAGGCCAGCGCCCCTCTCGGGAGCCCCTGACGCTTCGGCGACAAGCCTCGCCGTGAAGCCGAACCGGGAGGGGTGTCGGGCGCCATTTGTGGGGGGCGGGGGAGGGGGCCGTAGGACTTCAGGGAGGAGGAGAGGGTTGTTCAACGCGGGCGGCTGGGCGTGCAGAGCTCTTGAGAGACTTCTGGCCCCTTGACCCCGGCCGTGGGCTCCTGTCCCGTCTGGAGGCTGAAGGCCAGGTTTGCAAATGGTCTTTTCCCCCAGGGGAGGTGTGAGCACGTGGGTGCCTCAGACCTTCCTTCTCTGCCTTCTCCCCACTTCCCGGAATAGTTTCTATTCATCCACGAGGCACAGATGGTGGCAGCGCCCGCTAACTTGGGGATGGGGGCCAGACGCTGGGGTACGACGGCGAGCCAAAGCTGCAGGGCAGGCAGAAGCTGAGGCATCTCGCAAGTAGATGTCGTTTTGAAGGAAAGGTTCAGGGGCTGGGAAAGATGGTAACGGAGCCAACTGGCTCCTGGTGGGAGCGGGGACGACAGAAGCGAGCCTTAGCAGGAGGGCCGCTGAGGAAAAGCACACTCCCGGCTCGGCTCGGGCCACCACGAGGGCAAAGGTCTGGAGGCTGGAGCAAGAGGGTCAGATAATAAGAGGCTGCGTGATACTGGGTGGAGCTGGGAGGTGGGTGGGTCTGGCCCCCGGCCCTTGAACTTCGTGGGGAGCGGACGGGGGCCAGCTCAAGGCCTCTCAAGCCCTGCACGCGGGAAGCCGGTTACACTCGAGTTTCAGCTACACAATGGATCATTTTTCAGAAGTGTGTCCTCGATTCTCCGTGCTGACACTAGGAAATGATTTGCTGTTTATCTGAGATTTAAATTTAACTAGGTATCCGGTTTTGTTTTCCGTGTCTTTGTTAAATCCAGCAACCGTGAGTGGGGAGGTGGAGGACATGCCTGCCCCTCCCCGGGCCGCCATGGTCACCTCTCAGGCTGATTAACCAGACAACAGCCTGCCTGCGGCCACCCTTGCCTTTTGTTCCGCTCTCCTTCCCCTGCCCCTCCATCCTGCTCCCCGGGCGTCCCACTGAGGGAACCCTGGGGACGAGGCAGGACAGACAAATGGCCTCCTAAAGTCACAGTCAGGGGCAGGGAGAGAATTGGGGCCTGCCAGTTATGGGGCCCAAATACGTCCCTACGGTGGCCTCTCGGGGCCTTTGCCCCGGCTGTCCCCTCTCCGCCTGGCCCTCTGTCCTCACCGCACCTGCTTGTCAAAGGCCCAGCTTGTCCCCATGTGTCACAGCACTGGGAGACTGCGATGACAAGATCAGCTGCCATTTGCTAGGCACTGATTGTGCTGGACAGTTCATGTGTCATTGTCACATCACCCGTGGGGTGGGCTCCTCTCTCCTCATTGTACAAACGGGAAAGCCGAGGCTCAGAGAGCCTGGGCAACAAGGATGCAGACTGGGGCGGCCACTGTGAGGCCTCACGACTGCCAGCCCGGCTCGCTCCCAGAGCGCCAGGGCAGCGCTAACCTCTGGGGCACGGGCTGTTCCTGCCGATAGCATTTTCAGGCCACTCGGACCCCAAGCTCCCCCTCCCCACCTTTCGTGTTCCAATTATAAACCTACTTCCTGCTCAAGCCAGCAGGAAGCGAGGTTTCCTGTTTCCTTTTAAAATTCCCAACTTGGTTTTTCTTTGACTCCTGGTTCCTGATGCTGGTCGAAGCACAACCCATAAGGCATTCTTGATTTAAAAGACAATAGTAAGTCTGCCGTCTCTTGGGCTTGGGGGCTTCTATCATCTAGGGCAACCGGCCTCTGACTAGCGCACCCCACACGGAGCCCGGTCTTCCCTCCCCAGCCCGTGACAGGGCCTCTGCCTTGGCTCATTGACAGTCCCAGGCTGTGCCAGTGCCGCCTGGAGTTTAGCATCTCAGACTCTCGGGGGGTTAATCAGGCTGATTGGTTTTAATCCGTTCCCTGCCGCCAAGAAACCACCAGGGAGTAGCGTGGGGGGAAGTCGGATTCCGAGGGCGTGGACTCGCTGTGTGTCATTTGCTGAATGCTTACCCTCTCTGGGCCTCAGCGTCCTCGTTCGTGTGAATGGGAGGGAGAGAATGTAGTTCTGTGATAAGAGAGGCGTTCACTCAGGAGGGTTTTTTTGAGCACTGACTGCGGGTGCTAGAAAATGTTCTAAGCTCTGGGATCTAGCCACGAACAAAAGGGACAAGGCTCTTCCATCGTATACACTTACATTCTTTTAGCAGAGACTGAGCCTATGGACCCACACTGCCCACGGCGGAAACCACTGGCACATGTGGCTATTTAAATGTAAAGTAAAGGGGCGCCTGGGTGGCTCAATTGGTTAAGCCTCTGACTTCGGCTCAGGGCGTGATCTCACCGTTCGTGAGTTCGAGCCCCGCATCGGGCTCTGTGCTGACAGCTTGAGGAGACTGGAGGCGGCTCTGGATTCTCTCTCTCTCTCTCTCTCTCTCTGCCCCTCCCCCATTTGTGCACATGCACTCTCTCTCTCTCTCTCTCTCAACAATAAAATAAATATTAAAAAAATTAAATATAAAGAAAATGAAATAAAATGGAAAATTCAGTTCCTCTGTTCCGATGGCCACATTTCAAGGGCGCAAGGAGACTGACATGTCACATGCCTTCGGGGGGCGTGATGACAGGTGCAGCACAGCGAGTGGTGCTTCTTGAGCCACAGGGGTCGGGGAAGGAAACACCTGAGCAAAGGTCCAGCAGTGCCGAGGAGCGCGCTCCCTATGGAAAGCTGGGAGATGACTGTTCCCGGCAGAGGGAACAGAGAACGTGAAGGCCCTCAGCTAGGAGTGTGGTTGGAAGCCGAAGGAGAAGGGGAGCGGGGGCAGCTAGAGGGATTAACCTGGAGATGAGACCTGTCAGGAGCTTGGGGTCATATCCTCTGGGGCCCTGCCGGCCATGGGAGGGACTTAAGTGTGGTGGGAAATCATTAGCAGATATCAAGCTGGGGAGTGCCACGTGGACTTAGGAGCCAGACTCCCTGGGTTTGAGTTCTGGCCCTGCCAGAACTTTGGGCAAGCCACAACTAATCTGTGCCCCAGTGTCCTCTCTTATAACACGGGGACAATACCTCCCTCATAGGATTATCAGGGAAGTGATGGTAACATCGGTAAGGTGCTGAGAGCTACGCAGGGCCCACAGTTAGCACAAGGGTGGCTCGGTCGGTTAAGCGTTCACCTCAGGTCACGATCTCCCGGTGCGTGGGTTCGAGCCCCACGTCGGGATGCTTCGGGTTCTGTGTGTGTCTCTCTCTGTCCCTCTCTCAAAAATAAATTTAACTGTGCTGTGGTAATTATCAAGTCTTTATCGCCGTAACCCTGTGGGCTAAGCATTGCCAATCCAAGCGTTCAGATGGAAACTGAGGTTCGGAGGGGTTGACTTGGCCCAGGCCACACAGCCGGCCAGAGGTGCAGCTGGTGTTCAAACCCTGTCTGTTCTAGTCCAGAGCCTTTGGCACTGAGGAACTCGTTTCCTGGAAGGCAGGGGCCGAGCTGCAGCTTTAAACTTTCTCCCGCCTTGAGAGGAGTGCTGGGCCCCCGCCCTGCCTGTGGAGGGATGATTCCATGGAGAAAAGCATCCACGGGCGAATAAAGGCCCTCTGGAAGGCAGACCGGCTCCCATCCCCCCAGACCTCACTCCCTTTCCCCTGATCCACTTCACCCATCATCCCCAGCGTCAGCTGTGGCCGAGCGGTGACGTCCAGGCTGCTGGGATCAGGGGAGGGATTTGTACGTAACTGTATTTCCAAAGCTGTATCCCAAGGAAAACTCATGGCCTCAGAGCCTGGGGGTTAAGCAAAGAACAGCCTTGTGGCTAAAAATGCCTAGAAAACGTCAGGGTACCCCAGCAGAGACCCTTTGTGCCCCGGGACTTCTGAGATCCTTACTACAGCAACATGGGCTGTGACTCTCCCAGAGCCAAGTGAAACACGGCGATTCCCAAACACGTTTCTTCAGGGCACCCTCTTTCCCGAGGACAGTCTTTCCGATTTGCAGAACTGGCTTTGGGCACAGCTGCTGTAGTGTTTCGCGTACCCTACCCTCTTCCAGACGGACAGATTGCCTCAGCCAGATGGGGGCTTCCCTGAGCCGGCTTCTCCTTTCTGGGAAGTCTGTTGCCTGCTCTTGGGAGAAGGTGTGAGTCACCCATCTCGGGGCTTTGGGTGCCAGCTCTGGGGTGCAGTGAAGGGTGTGTGTGCAGGGGGAGGGCCCGAGCAGCCTCTCTGGCTACACCCCCTGCGGCCTCGGAAGGGAACACCACCGCCCTAAAGGCAGAGCCAGTAGTGGCTAGGGTTCTGCCGTGATGCATCAGCTGCTAACGTCGGTTACTCAAATGGAAAGCCTTTCATCTCACAGCCCCGGCACAGCAGGTGGCAAGTAAGTCCGATGTCCCTCCTCGGTGTCGACCAGCCGTACCCATCAGATCTGTAGCATCAGAAGACGTGAGCGGACGAAGGGCAGGGGGCCGCCGGTGCGCTAGAGGGGAAAGAGCACAGACCGGGGACTCCGGCCTTTCGACCTCCTTCTCTGCCACTTCCCTAGCTGTGTACCCCCGGGGAGGTTATTCTGGCTCCGAGGACCAGTATCCTCATCTACTCGGTGTTCCGAGTATAAAGTGGACCTGGGGCCACGCGGGGCCGGGGCCACAAAGAGTGTCGGTTGCTTCCTCCTTCCTCATGGTGCCCAGGGCAAGATGCCGGTGGGAAGCAGGTGCCTGGAGTGACACTCCTGCTAAGTGTCCCTTGCCCAGAGCAACCTCCTCATTAAGGGAGCGGTTCCACATCCACATCTAATTACCCTCTAACTGCCTGCTCCCCGCCGGGCCCCGCCTGGTTTCTGACTCCCGCCGGGGCGGGAGACCGGGTCTAATTGGAAGCCACGCGGCCAGGCAGGACTCCACTCCTGCTGGGGGCAGCAGTCCGGGGGCGGGGTGGGGGGGGTGGGGGAGGCTGGCCCTGCCTGGCTCCTGCAGGCCACCTCCAGCCGAGGGGTGGGGACAGCCCGGGTGAGCCTGGCTTGTCCTGAGTCACTAACCCAGTGAGGGCGGGACGGGCAAGGGCGTCCACTGAGCTTGTGCCGTTGGAGGCTCTGGATTGGTTCGTTTTTCTGCAAAAGCGACCTAGAGAAGGGCTTAAGGGTGCACGCTTGGAGCCCCACAGACCTTGCTCTCTGCTTAGCAGCTCGTGGTGTGAAAAGCCTCATCCTGTCCCCGGTTGTCACATCTGAAGAATGGGAATTCTACTGTGGGGAGGAAAGGAGAAAGGAACGCACAGGGTTTAGCATACAGCCCAGGTCACAGCAAGTCCTCCGGCATTGGGGGCTATTGTTAGAGTTGCACACTCCTTTTATTTGTTCAAGTTTTTTATTTATTTTGAGAGAGAGAGAGAGAGAGCATGAGCAGGGGAGGGGCAGAGAGAGAGGGAGACAGAGAACCCCAAGCTGGCTCCATAGCTGTCAGCCATGGGGCTCGAACCCACGAACTGTGAGATCATGGCCTGAGCGGAAATCAAGAGCCCGACGCTTAACCGACTGAGCCACCCAGGCGCCCCTAGAGTCGCACACCCCTGATTCCATCCCACTGCTCAGGCTCAAAGGCCCCAATTGGATTTTGTCACAGAAAGAGAAACCGAGATTCAGAGAGGTAGAACGACTTGTTCAAGATCATCCAACCTTCAGGAGGCAGAAGAGGGTTCTTCCCGCACCCCCTCCCAGCATGCACTCAGACATCAGCATTTAGTGGGGGCCCGGTACGTCCCCCACTTGATTCTGGCAA
This sequence comes from Leopardus geoffroyi, assembly GCF_018350155.1. Taxonomy (NCBI): domain Eukaryota; kingdom Metazoa; phylum Chordata; class Mammalia; order Carnivora; family Felidae; genus Leopardus; species Leopardus geoffroyi. The sequence continues at coordinate 97,516,487 of NC_059329.1, read as the reverse complement.
GGACTGGCCTCCAGCCTTTTGGGTCACCTTCACATCTACGACGAACACCGTGGCTTCATTTCCCAGCCCCTTTCCCATGCGTGCCTCTGCTATAGAAGTGAGTAAGCTACACGCTGCATCGCCTACCTCTCTTATAACTAGGGATGCATCTGACAGCCGTGTGGGGGGAGTTGGGGCAAGGAGTAGTGGGAAGGGGATTGGCCTTTCAAGGAAGGCTTTGAATTCCTGGTAAAGGGTTCAGACTCCACTAGTTCACAGATCAGCCTCTACTCTCTTCCTTCTTGAAATGCAGACTTGAGTTCTGGAGCTGCAGCAGCCATCTTGTGCCCAGGAGACCTCACACCCAGCAATGCAAACCAATAAGTTAAGGATGTCCAAGAAGCCAGATTGGGATTCTGGGTTCCTGATGGCATCATTGAGGCCACCCTTCAGTCACCATACCCACCCACCTCCTCCCCCTTTTGTTTAGGGGGCCAGTGGTTCTCAAAGGGTGGTACCCGCTTGACCAGCATCAGCAGGATCACTTAGGAACTTGTCAGAAAAGCAAATTCTTGCCCTTCTCCCACCACCGAGACCTGCTCAGTCAAAAACTCTGAGCAGTCTGGGTTTTCAACAAACCGTCTAAGTGATTCTGATGCACCACGAAGGTTAGGAAGCCCTGGCCTAAGCGCCTTGTTGATCGGGAACCTGTTTACTTACACCTACGTACAAGTCTCACCGACCCCACATCTCTGAGCTTTGGCTGAAAGCTTTTTCTCTGCCTAGAATGCCCAGTTTCCCCCTTCTCTGCCAGTCTTCTCTATTAAATGAATTAATTTTCATCACAGAAACCCAGACTGACAGGAAATTCAGCTGTTGCCATTTGGCAAGGTGCATGATTATTTTTGGAATTGGTCTCCACCGTCTCAGAGGGCTGGGTACAAGCAAAACGCTACAAAATCGCTTCATTGGAAAAAAAAAAAAAAATGTCTGGTTCCCACTGGAAAACCCAGAATTGGTGTTTCTCTCTCTCTTTTTTACGTTAGACCAGGAGCAATGAGCGAGCCCCAGGCTCCCGACCTTCGGCGAGCCCGGTTCCTGAGATCCCCCTCCTGGCTGGGCCACAGTGGGAGCCTGCAGCCCAGCCACCGCGGGCTGCCAGAGCACTGAGGCGATTGTTTTAGTCAGACTCTGCTGCGTAACAAACCACACCGCGTCTTGGTAGCTTAGAACGACGATTTATTTTTCCCCGATTCTGTAATTGACGGGGGAGTACCACTGCTGGCTGGGTCTGTGTTCAGTAGAAGGTCAGCTGGGGCCTGGGCCCAGCTGGGACGGCTGTGTCGCTGGCTCCTCCTCTCTCCACACGGTCTTTCAGCCCAGACTTCTTCATGGCATGGCAGGCTCAAGGGTCATGACCTGAGCCAAAGTCGGACGCCCAACCGACTGAGCCAGCCAGGCACCCCAACGATTTCATTTTTAAAAGAGAGGCCCAGTAGATGCGTGACGATCGCTGGTCCATCACAATTCTGAAATCTGTTTTTTGTTTTGTTTTGTTTAGTTTTTTTAAACATTTATTTATTTTTGAGAGACGGGGCACGAGTTGGGGAGGGGCAGAGTGAGAGAGACAGAATCAGAAGCAGACTCCAGGCTCCGAACTGTCAACACAGAGCCTGACATGGGGCTCAAACCCACAAGCTGTGAGATCATGACCTGAGCCGAAGTCAGATGCTCAACCGACTGAGCCACCCAGGCCCCTGCAGGTGCTTGTGGTCAACCTTCTCTGCTCTGGGGATGGAAGACACTCCTTGATTCGGGCCTGACTCTGCCCCTGGAGGTGGCCCTGAGCCCATGGGTCCCTTACACTCTTGGCTCTGCCCTTTGGGCTCTGGGCTCTGCTGCCTGGGAGATTCTCCTTTTCCAGAAGAAATACTTGCACAGAATAGCCTTCTTGCCCTGCTTCCCATTTGTAAAATTCAGAGGGCTCTTTTCATTTTGAACTGTTTCAGTCCCTTTTAGTCCAAACTCGTGGTGCTCTGGTTAATACAATTCTCTCAAATGTTATGGGCTTCTTATGAATCATATCTGGGGATGCTCAAGGCCCTGAAAGCCACATCTTTTTGGGTTTTTTTTTTTGAGACAGATCTCTCTCTACCTTGGGTGTGCCATTGTTCAGCACTTGTAAGATTCTTACAAACTCTTCTCTACAGCTGAGAAGACTACAAGGCACTGCTTTAAATCATTTTGAGGTCTTAATAAAGGGTCTTACGGCCACATAAATTGCTTTTATGTTTACCCTGAGGCCATTTTGTACTCTGAGAATCCTTTGCCAGGACAGACTCGGGATAAGAAACGGTTTTATTTTTCAACTCAGTGTGTTCTTGCTGGTTTCCTATTACCTCTAAACCGAATGGAGCTCTTTTAAGCTCGTTTCTTTCGTCTACCTATTATTGCACACGGCAAAGGAAGTCCACTGGCTGTCTCCACATTCTGCCTGGCAAGCTCCCGGGTCAGCCAGCTAGGGTCATTTGGTACATTTCCTATCTTCCAAGCATCTGTAGGTGATAGTCTTGGAATTGTTCTGCCACAATACAACAGGTCCCCTTCCTCCAGCCTCCAAGTTGGGCCAATTCCCAGTGACCATCCCGTCACTGTCCTTCCAGCCACCAGCGCCCATGAATTAGCTCTGGATTACGGAAAACCGCCCAGACACCAGTGCTGATGTCTGTAACTATCAGTTTATCCACGTAAAAAACCTTGCCCCGATTTAGTGATTTAAAAAAATGATCTGGGATATCCCATGATCGTCTGGGGGGGTTTCTCTGCTGTGTCTTCTGGGCTCACACACGTGGCTGTAGTTGGCTGCGAGATCGGCGGGGTTGGAAGGGCCTGGGCGCTCACTCATGCGGCCGGCGGTGGTGCTGGCCGTGGGCTGGGTGCCACGCCCTCTGCGTGGTCTCTAATCCTCCAGGAGGCCAGCCCGGGCTTCTGTACGTGGTGGGCTCCGGACAGAGTCCCAGGAGGGCAGAGGCAGAAGCTGAAAGGCCTCTCAAGGCCCGGGCTCCTAAACTCACGCACGCAGCTCACTCCAGCCAGATTCTGTTGTCTCGAGGCCAGCCTAGCTTCGAGGGAATGGGGGAACAGGCTCTTCCTCTGGCTGGGACTCAGCTCCTCCTTCTCCTCCCCCTCCTCCTCCCCCTCCTCCATCTCCTCCTCCTCCTCCTTCCCTTCTCCTTCTCCTTCTTCTGTCCACTTACTTACTCTGTGCCCTTGTGGCTTCTTTCCTCCCTGCAATTTTGGTCCAAGGCACGCAAGCAGGAGTCTGCTGGTCTGTGGGGAGAGGGGGCGCACCAGAGAACGTTGCTAATTTTACCTTATGTGGTGTCCAGGCTGGCTCCGATTCCACAGGCCCCTACAGACCCAGATCGCACCCCTTGTTAACCAGACACTTTGTCTCACGGCTCGTATTTTTATGAAAGAAAACATAGGTCCCTGTCCCGAAGTGAGCTGGCTCCCCTGGGCTAGCCACCCATTCTTTGCGCCCTCAGTTACCCACGTCAATAAAGACACAGTACAAAAACAGCTTCTCAGGTGCACCCCTGCAGCTGGGCAGCGGGCAGGGAGTTCCCCGGGGGCAGCAGGCTGCTGGGAATCGGTCCCGGGACCCAGTGAGAACCCCCCCCCCCCCCCCCCCCCCCCGCCGCAGCGTGCCTTCTGGAGACCAAGGTAAGGGGACCTCGTTGGAGTTGCTCTCTGTCCAGCACGGGGCAGAGTCTCCCTTTTGTGACAGGCAGGGCCATCGGTTCATCTTCCCGGCCCTCCATTTCTCCATCTGCAGGATGGGTGCGGGGTCCCCACCTCAGGCACCGGGGGAGGGTCGAAGGTAGCAAATGTCAAGTGCCTAATATAGTTTTTGGTTCTGGAAATACTAAGCAATGACGGCCGACTAACAATAACGATAATGACGATAATGAGTACCATGTATTACTAATAACGAAACTCTCTTGGCCTTTGAGTTTCGAGAGGATGAATCTCTTGCTGCTTGCAGAAGAGGAGGACCCCCTCAGCCCTGGTGACTCAGTCAAGTGGCAACTTTGGGCCTTCTTGATGCGGGGGACGGGGGGGCGGTGTGGGTGGGTGTGTGGGTAGACGGCAGGCCCCTGGGGACCTCTGACTCACCTGTTCCAGCGAGCGTCAATCCGCCACGGCCTGGGGTGCGGGGTGCTCGGAGCGGGTTCCAGCAATGTCTCCCCATTGGGCTCCCCAAGGGTTTTCCCACTTACTCTCGAGGTTACTCTCGGGAGGCGCAGGGCCCAGCAGCCTAGGGTACGTCCTGGGATGCTCGGGGTGAATCTGGGGACAGATGGCACACAGAAGGCTCTCGCAGCTGTTTTCTCTCTCTCGGCTTTCTGCTCCGTGGCTGCAGCCTGCTTGGAGCACCTGTCGGAACATGGGGTCAGGACGGGGTCAGGTGAAATTCAAATCCGTAAATCCGGTTCCCAGGCAGCAGCTGACATGGAAGCGGCGGCAGGTGGCTGTGTGTGCAGCCGGGCAGGAAGCCGAGCCGCTCGCTTGCTGCTCTAGAGTTTGGGTGGCTCAGCGGGCCTAAATGAGGTGGTCTTTACGTCCTTTGTTCGGAGACCTGATGCAGTTCCGGGGTTCCCCCTACGCTTCGGCTAATTCCCAGGGGGAGCGGGCGCCGGGATGCTCTCCCTCCCCGCCCCACCCCCGCCCCCACTTCCTGCAAGTGCCGCCTCGGAACCCGTCCCTCACTCACCCTGCCGTGAAATTGGCTTGATCCGGAGAACAGCAGCAACACCGCACATTTACGAAAGACGAATCCAGCATCTTCTCCTGAATATTGTTTGGAAAACCTGGGGGGGTGGGGGTGGGGGTGGGGGTGGGGGGCGGGGTGGGGTGAGTCTCATCCCGGAACTCGCAGCCCCACGCCTTTCCCCGCTGCTCCTCCCTTGCGCGGACCGCGCAGCGCAAGGGTCACCAGCGCGGATTTGGAGCCAGACTGCCCGGGCCCGGGTTGCGATCCCAGCTTTGTTGCTACTTACCAGCTGCCCAAACGGGAGCACCTTCCTTGCCTCCCAGTGTCGCTGTAAGGGAGGGGTACGGAGGTGCCTGCCCTAGATGGGTGTTCTGGGGCCAAGACAAATTAAAAGGGTTGATCGTTGGAAAGCACTTAGAGCAATGCCTCGCTCACAGGAAGTCCGGCGGCGGGGCCAGTGAATGTTACCCTTCACGTCCTATGGGATGTGTCATTGTTCTCATCTCAAAGGGTGGCCATGAGAAGGGCGCACCGGCATCCCATGCATGGTGGACACGTGGGGAGGAATCCTCCGTCCCCGTGGCGCGGGAGGCCCCGGGGCTCACGACTTTGCCTCCACCAGCTGGATCCTGGAATGCCTCCCCCCCCCCCCCCCCCCCCCCCCCCCGGATCCTGATGCAAAGATGTAGGAACAGATGTGCACTCCTCCCCTGGGGTGGCAGTGGGGACATGCCCTAGCCAGCCTGTCGCTTAGCATGGCCGGGGCTGTGGGTCCTGCCCCACGGCCACTGTTGGCTCCTACCAGCTTTCCGAGCCGAATGCCCCAGGCTTCCCACTAGTCCTATTTGCAACCCCCGCCCCGATCTCTGTGTGCGGCAGACATTTGTGGCTCCTGTAGTAACAGAACATTCGGCTGGGCCGCCCAGCCCCCCTCGCAACAGGTGTGATGGGCGAGCAGGCTCCGGAGGACGGGGTGTGAGCAGAAGGGATGTGTGCACCTTCCAGGGAGCAACCCTTCAGGGAAGACACAGAACTCCCCTCCCCTGCGTCCCTTCCCGCCGGCTGCGATGCCCACGTGCCAGTAAACCCTCATGCGTCACGTGCTGAGGGACTGAGAAATTCACAGAGCAGAGCCTCCAGGACATTTCAGCGACTTCCCAGGAAAGAAAGAGATTCCTGCCTAATCTGAGCCACTGTTACCTCTGACCTCCCTTGTCCAGAGGCCGAGTGCCTTCTACACGGCTAATACACCTTGCAGTAGATTGCCTGCCCGGCCTCAGCTAGCCAGACATGCTTTCCTCGTCTCTTCTTTTCTGAACTTTCCGACTGTTCTCCGCCCTGCCTCCCTTTTCTTTCTTTCTCCCCTTTTCTCTTCCTTCTGTTCAGTTTTGCAATCAACCGCCTCGATCGCCGCACTCTGTGAAGCACAAAGTATACACATTGCTTAGTGCAGACCCGGGAATCCATAAATATTAAGTTCCGATTCTACTATTCTTTGCGGGGTCTCCCTGCTGCTGTCCTCGATGTCCCGGGAGCTGTGACGTCTTCCTTCTCCCAGGGGAGTGTCCTCCCTTGCTCTGAGGCTTTGGCCCCTGGTGGAGTTCTTACCTTCCTCGCCGGCACTTGTCAAAATATTTTTTTTTCCCAACGGTGTTACATTTCCCCCTATGGGGCACTCTGGGGCCAGCTGTTAAGTTAATAAAAGTTTCTCCACTCCGGTAGGTTTGTTCTGTTTTGTTTTGCCTGTGAGCCTAGTGTCCATTCCTTTGATCTCTAGCTGGAAAACAAAACCCCGAGGAACCTGAATGCATCACCCGTGGAGGGAGGCCTGCTGGGTCAAGGTCAGCATCCCCTGAGCTGCACGCAGCATGGGGGGGGGGGGGCGGGCAAAGCAGAGAATGTCAGCTAGGGAAGGACCCAGAAAGCCCAGGTGGGGGAAAGTGAGGCCATTGCCAGGTGTCACATGAGGTGAGCCAGAGGCCACATCAGGAGTCCTGCTTCTGGGCCAGCAGTTCTGCGAAGGACCGGAGAATCTCCCAGGTTGTCCTTGAACGTGTGTGCGAGAGACACAGAAGAATCACGTGTGGGTCCTCACACGTTCACAGGGGAACCTCCCCAAAGTCAGTGCCGTGTGGCAGAGAGTGACCGTGACTAAGAGGTCTGGGGGCATTCGGGAAGGAGGGCTATTTGTCTCAGAGGGAGCACGGGGAGGCTTCCTGGAAGAGGGGACATTTTAGTTGATTCCAGAAGGGTAGGAAGTTTCAGACATGCGATTCAGGAGGAGGGCTTTCTAGGAATAGGTTTTGTTCATGCCACAAAGGTTTATTGTGTGTCGGGCTGAAGGGCATGACAGAGGTGGTCCTGTCTCCAGGAGCTCACAGCCTAGCAAGGGCGACAGTAAGTGAGCATAATCACCCGAGTCAGTATCTAATTAGAGTTGCAAAGGTTGCCCCGGAGGCTGCGGGACAGCCTGGCCGGCTCTGACCTGGTGGGGATCTCCAAGGAGCTGTCACCTCACCTGAGAACTGGGGGGAAGTAGGAGCTTGTCACATCAGGGATGGGGTGGGCTCTCAGGGAGACACCACCAGCCCAGGCACAGTGTGTGGGAGGGCCCCAAGGCAAGGAGGAGTCTGGGATGTCCAGAGCACAAAAAGAGGAGAGATGATGCTGGGGAGGCAGGATGGGGCTGCTGTGTGTTTTCTGCAACGGTAGGAGGACTAGAATGACAGCTCAGATGTTTAGGGGAGAAGAAAAAAAAAAAAAGTATGGCCAAGCCTTCCAGGTGTGCCCACTCTCAATTTTCTTTCTCTTACCTAAACTCAGAACTTCAATTTTTCTGTTGGGCATGTAACCACTCAGAATAAAGACTACATTTCCCAACTTCCCTCCCAACTAGGTATGTAGCCATGTGGCTAAGTTGGAAACATGGGAGTGTGACCAGAAATGGAGGGTGCCACTTTCAGGAAGTGTCTTGACATAGAGTGAAAGAGGCCTTCTTTCTAATGGCTGGAATGCAGACATGATGTTCGGAGCTCAAGCAGCCATCTTGAACCGTGAGTTGGGAGCTCTGTATTAAGGGTAGTGGAGCAACAAGGTGGAAAGAGCCTGGATCTTTGATGACCGTGGATCTTCTGTGCCTGTCCCGGATTTGCGTCTAGATTTTTGTGACTCGAGAAAAACCAAAACCAAACAAGCAACCGGGAACTTCTCTTCTTTAAGCTACTTAAAGTTGAATACGATCTAAATTGATCATATGGATTTGCGGAAGATGCTGGGGTGGCTCATACAGTCACCAGAAGAGCTCAGGAACTGGGGAATCTTCAGGGAGAACATACTGTGGAATAATGGAACTCAAGATAATTCTAGAGCATTCCGTAAGGAGGCAAACTAAGAAAAGGGGCACCACAGGGGCCAAGAAGCAAGGGCTACAACAATTATTAGCCTTAGGAAAAAGCAAAAAGTCCAAGAAAGGAAATATGACCATAAAACTCTACTTGGTTCAGCAGGGAGTAGTATTTATTTGATCACAATGATCAAACACGGCTCTGTGGGTTTTAGTCCATATTAATGGGGATTAATTATATTGGTGGCAATGTCAGAGGGGAAAAGGGGATCAGAGCTGCCCTTAGTTAGAGTACCTCTGGGCAATTAGAGAAACAGGCCCTGTCCTCAACTAGCTTTACTATTACTGGAAGGAAAACTGTCAAAAGAAGTGTACAAATCTCTAATGCTTACGATGTAAATGAGACCTCCTAGGAGGCACCTGGGTGGCTCAGTCTGTTGAGCGTCAGCCCTCTTGATTTCGGCTCAGGTTGTGATCCCAGGGTTGTGAGATCGAGCGCTGCGTGGGGCTCCGTGCTGGCAGCCTGCTTGGCCCTGCTCTCTCTCTCTCTCTCTCAAAATAAATAAATAAACATTAAAAAAAAAATTCTCTTTCTTGCCTTCTCTCTCTGCCCCTTCCCCCCGCTCTCTCTCTAAAATTAAACAAACAAATAAATAAGGCCTCCTAGAGGTGTCGGGGCAAGGGCAGGAGGGGTCCTGGGACAGGGGTGTATGTGAGCAAAAGTCCTTATCCAGCATAAGTCAAGGGGGGAGGGGCGTCTAATAGGGACGAATCAAGAGATAATACATGATGCAAATATTTTAAAGTATGGAAGTAAATACCCCAAAAAGCAACCAAAAGAGTCAAGAGTAGTTGCTTCTGAGAGCTGGGATGAGAGATGGGTAAGAGGGATCAAGAATTTGCTTTTTTTTTATTTTAAAAAGATGCACTATTTAATCTTTTTTTTTTTTTTTTTTTTTTTTTTTTTTAGTGTTTATTTACTTTTGAGAGACAGAGAGAGAGAGAGAGAGAGAGACAGGGCATGAGCGGGGGAGGGGCAGAGAAAGACAGAGACACAGAATCCCAAGCAGGCTCCAGGCCCTGAGCTGTCAGCACAGAGCCCGACGCGGGGCTCGAACTCACGAACCGTGAGATCGTGCCCTGAGCTGAAGTCGGACGCTTAACCGACTGAGCCACCCAGGTGCCCCCCTATTTGATTTTTTTAATTCTATTTTGAAAAGACAAAATTTAGGGAAAACCTGACCTCAGTGTAGTTTCTCCCTCTTTTAAACCCCCAAGTGACACTCTCTGCAGGTACCACACGGGGTCTGTAGCCAGAGGGGCCAGCCGCGGTTGGTTTGCAACTGGGATCCATCCACCCCGCTTAGTCGTTGTTTCGACAAAGGGAGTGACCGTCTGAGCCCTTGTTTCGTCTTCCCCATAATGGGTATATTAATACGGTCCTCACACGTTGCTGTGGAGAATTAATGCAGGTCAAGTGCTAGCCTGAGTCTGACACACAGTCCTCCGGGTGCCGTCTGTTGTGGTTGCTATCTTATTTGTTCTGGATCAGACATTCGTGAATTCGCCCTATCTCCCTACCGCCACGGTTCGCAAACTTAAGCGTGCGTAAGTCAGAAGCCCAGGGGGCTGCTTGAAAGACTGCTGGGCCCCCCTCCGGAGTCTCTGATTCAGTAGGTCTGGAGCGAGGCTGAGGATCTGCGTGTCCAGCAGGGTCCCCGGGGATGCCGAGGAGGATGCTGCTGGGTCAGGGACTTTGGGAACCGCTTCTCTGGAGCATAAGCTGCTTTATGATGGCCCCAAAGTGGATCTCGGGAAGCAGACAGGGAGGAAGAGAACGAAGGAGGTCCAGCCCCGCTTCTGGTGGGAGAACTCAGAGCAGGGGTGGGGGGGGGGCGCACAGGGCCTTTGCGGGGCTGCGGGTGGAAGAAGGACAGGGGAAGGTTTCACAAAACAAGGAATGCTTGAGCTGAGTCTTGGGGGGGACCAGGAGAAATTCGCCAGGCTGGCTGCACAGCAAAGGGAACAGCCGGTCCAAAGGCAGGAACACGGGAGAAAATATGGCACATGTGAGGCGCGGTGCCCTTGTTTGCTAAGTCCTGTGACATCTTTGGGGGGCACAACGGCCCTGGAGGGGCCCTCGGCACACGGTTGTCCGCGCATTTGGAGATCTCTCCGAAGGGCTAGAGTGATGAACAGCACCCCTGGTGAGGTGCCACAGGGTCCGGGGCCGGGAGAGACGGCTAGAACCTTCTAAAGGCTGCCTTCACACCCTCCAGACAGGACGTCTTTGATGACGCTCACAGATTTCGATGCTACTGCGCACACGGGGAGAACATCACAGACACTCACGAAGAAGTCTTTAATCCCAGGACGGCCCGTTCCAGGGACGGATTTTCACAGGGTCCCGGGAAATGGAGCCGGCGTTTCCAGGACGTGCTTGTGAGGAGCCTCAGGGCTCCCAGCCCTCTCCCTGTCCCGTCTCCACCACCCCTGCCGCCTGCTGTTTGCTGCTCTGCTGTAAACCTCACCCCAGAGCACGCAGCCACAGTAGCAATCGCTCGTCAACAGACGGTCAGCGGTGACGCACGCAGGGGCTTTCCGGGCGTTTGAAGATGACCGTGTTGAGCTCCAGTGTGACTTCTTTTGCGGAACCTTCCCCCATCCCTCAGGGTCCCCAGGGGCTGCAGAGGCCCCCTGCCTCTCTGGGGCAACCGCGGACTGGAGGCCTCCAAACGTCACCAGCTGCATCCATGGCCCGTACTAGTTCAGCCCTGACGGTGGGCGAGACTCCAAGGTCATTGCTGCAGGTGTGGCTCTGTCACTCTGTGCAGCGACCTCTCCCGCCGCATTGCTCGTGCGAGGTCCCTGTGCCTGGGCCCCGCCACACCTTTGTGCTCTCGTCCGCTCCTCCCATTTTCCGATCGAGGTGGGCACTCGTGGTACCCATTTCGTAGAGGAGACGAGTGAGTTTTTAGCAGCTTAAATAGGCAAGGGGATTACGGCGTAGGGGTTAAGAGCAGGCAGGCTGGAACCAGCCTGCCCGGAACGCAAGTCTCAGCTGCACGCCGACCAGCCGTGGCACCCTGGGCCCAACTCTTAACTCTCCATGCACCTGTTTCCTCTTCTGTAAAGGGAGGGTCACATGAACCAACGTATGTCAAACAGTAATAACAGCTACGATGTCTATGTCAGCTATTACGAGTTGGCTCCGATCTCCCATGGGCCTCACTGCCCCTAAGGCTGGTTTCTGGGAGGTGGGGGAAAAAGGGTTGTGCAGGTGGCCCCACCCTGGAGCCTGCACCCCATACTCTAGGCTCAGACTGACCTGGGTTGGAATCCTGGCTGCGGGTGACCTCGGTCAATCTCCTGAGTCCCTGAGGCATAGTTTCCTCATCTTTAAATTGTCGTGTCACAAAGTGGTTTGAGGACTAAACAAAACAAGTGGCAGCGAAACATAACAGGGTCAGGGCTAAGAGCCAGGCTCTGGAACCCTGCCGCTTGCGTTACAGTCCCCGTTCTAGACTGTTTGCCAGCTGCATGACCTGGGGGTAGGTTGCATTCTCCCTCTGGGCCTCAGTTTCCTCGCCCATCAAATGGGGATAATGAGAATTCCCACATCATAGAGCCACTGGGGGGAGGGATGCATGGTACTGTGCGGAGCCCTTTGAACAGTACTCTGGGGAGGCAGTACTGTGCAAGTGTGTGCTGAGACCCTACTGAATACGTCCACGGCAGGCCTGGCATATAGTTGGCGCTCAATAAACAGCAGCAATGAGGAGCGGGGCCTGAGGGGATGCAAAACGCAGCCGTTCGTCTTACTAACTGCAACGTCTCCAGGCCAAGAGTTCTCAGTCCTGGATGCACATTAGAACACGGGGACTTTTTTAAAACCCTGGCCCCGGGGACCCACACCCTGGAGATTCTTACTTGATAGCTTACACAGGGCCTGACATCGGATAAGTTTCTAAAGCTCCCCAGGTGATTCTGTCAAGTAGCCAGGATTGAGGGCCCACTTGGAGGAGATATTTTAGCTAGGCAGATCAGGACAGGCCACTCTGAGGAGGTGACATGTGAGCGGAGGTCTGAATGGTGAGAAGGAGGGAGCCAGGCAAAGACGTGGGCGAGGTGGGGGCGGGGGGGGGGGGCGGGTTTCAGACAGAACGGAGTAGGTGCAAAGGCCCTGAGGCAGGCATGAGTTTGGTGGGTCGGAAGAAGAGCCAGAAGGTCAGAGTGGCAGAGAGGCCCACGTGTGCAGGGGGACAGCTGAGGACCCAAGCCCCGGACGGCAAGTAGGGGAAACTGAGCTTCCCTCAGGCCAAAGGGACTGAGTTTAGCCCTCCCACTAGGCAGTAAGCGGCTGGCGGCATGGACCACTCAGGTCCGTCGCTGATCGAAGTCCTTCAAGCGTCCTTCAATCGGGGAACCGGGAATTCCTTGGCAATCTCTTGATCCAGGCCTCAAATTCCTGCATGAGTTTCATCCTGGCACCCACACAAGTGGGCCACCAGCCCAAGAAGGATCCTGTAGGACAGCGAGGTGGGGAGTCATTCTAGGGGCTAGAGAAGGAGGAGGGAAAGAGAGGCCGGACCAGGTGCCCCCCTGGGGCCCATCACAAAGGCCACTAGGGCCGGCAGCTGCTCGGGCAGCAGGATGCCAGGAAAATGCCAGCCTCCTGCGAAGGCTTAATTAGTCCGCTGCCGGGCAGTGGGCTGGCGGGGAGCCGGTGCTTCTCTGCTCTGGTGCAATTCCCTGGGAGGTGCGGGCAGGGGCATCCGTGGATGCGCCTGAGCTTCGCATGTTTGCCGTGAGGCGCGGGCGCTGGGTGTGCGGAGTGGGGCTGGCCGCGCACGGTGGCCTGCCGCATCCTCCCAGGGGACAGCGTCCTGCTGCTGGACGTGTCCGCGCCGGTGCCACACGTCCGTGCGTCTGTGTGCCTGCGTGTCCCTCCGTCTGATTCATAACGGCGCAGGTTATGTCGGGATTTGCCTTCCCCAGGGGTGTGCGCGCGCGTGTGCCCACACAGGCCCAAATGCAGGGTGAAATCTGGCTCTCAGTCCCCCAGGCTCCCACAGCAGGCCGGCCCCGCCTCTGCGGCCCATCGCCTCAGCTGTCGCGTGGGGCCGCAGGGCTCCGTCCTGGGGCCGCACAGGCACTTGTCGCTGGATGGAACCGCAAGAGGACCGCTCCTCAGTCCAGCCCCTTTGTCCGCGGCAGGGACTGGCCGCTCCCCACGCTCATCGGCCGAGGCGCTTCCTCCCGCAGCTGCAACCCCACACCCCCCACCCCCGGGCCGGGCAGTGACGTGGGCCTGGCCACGGCCGCCCGGGGCGCCTGTGGCTTGGCTTGTCCGTGCGTGCGTGTGCGCACCAGCCCACACTCCTGTGTGGCCTCCCTGACAGCTGGGGCTCGGGGCGAGCTGCAGAGGAAGAGGAAGTGAGCCTCCCCCCAGGGGCTCAAGCAGCAGCATTATCAGCTCAGGGCCAGCCAGGACCAGAGGATGTGAGACCTTGGGACGGGCTCTGCTTACCCACGGGAAGCGCTGCGGGCACAGCCGAGGCTTCGACTCCTCCCTCCTCAGCCACGTGGCCAGCCTGAACTGAACGTTTGCCCTGCTTCGGTCTTGAACCTGGCCGGATGTCAATAGCGCCACCGCTGGCGATAAAGCAGCCCCCATCTCTGTATCCCAGCGGGGCAGACCCCTCCCCCATCTCGCAGACCCCCTGGGTTCCCGATTCCGCACCCACCTCAAGCCTTTGCAGGGGCTGTTCCCTTTCTCCTGACTTCCGGTGGCTGACCCCTCCTCTTCCAAGTCTCCGCTTGTAACAAGTCTCCTCAGTCACTTTCTGTCACTTCATGCTCCAGACCCTGTACGACCCTCTACCCCCGTGTCCTTGTGGATGTTTCTCCTGCCTGAATATAAGCTCTGTGAGGGCAGAGCCCCTGTCTGTCTTATCCAGCCCCATGATTCCAGGATCAGGGCCACATCTGGTAGATGTTTAATAAATATTTATTGGCAGCTTGATAAAATTTATTGAACACCTGCTATGTGCCAGGCACTGAATATTATAATCTCATTTCAGCCGCACAATAACCCACAATAACACACTGTGCGAATGAGTATCCCCATCTCCCCGGCAAAAGACAGTAAAGTTCAGAGAGGTTAAGAAACCTGTCTCTAGTCACACAGCTAGTACGTGGGAGGAGTAAGATTTTTATCTAGGTCTACGAGATGCTGCGGCATGATCTTAATACTTTGTGCTGTCGTGATCAGGAGACGGGAAGAGTAAGAGAAGTCTGGTCAAGGAGACAGAGCGACAGACAGGCAGACAGACCGACAAAAAGGTGTACCGATTATCTGTTGCTGTGAAAAAAACCACCCCAAGACCCGGTGGCTTGAAACAACAGCCCCTGATTACTCCTGATTTAAGGTTTGGTAATTTGGGTAAGTTCAGCTGGGATGGCTCCCCTCTGCTCCCTGTGGTATTGGCTGGACGAAGTTTAGGCAAGAAGAAAGGTCAAGCTGACAGGTCGGTTGGAGGCCGGCTGGTCCCAGATGGCTTCCTCACATGTCTGGCAATTGGCTGGGGCTGTCAGATGGGTGCCTCAGTTTACCTCCACGCGGCCTCTCTAGCGGGCTAGCTCCAGCTTCCCCGTGTGGCCTCTCTGCTGGGCGAGGGCCAGCTTCCCCATGTGGCAGCTCGTCTCCAAGTCAGCAAGAGTGAAGGCTGCAAGCCTCTTAGGAAGTCATACATCACTTCTGACACATTTGGCGGATGGAGGCAACTCACAAGTCCTGCCCAGATTCCGGAGGGGTGGTGAATTACACTCTACCTCTTTTTTATTTTTTTAAGTTTAGTTATTTTGGGAGAGAGACAGAGACAGAGAGAACAATTGAGGGAGGGGCAGAGAGAAAGGGGGAGAGAGAGAACCCCAAGCAGGCTCTACACTGTCGTCGCAGAGCCTGATGCGGGGCTCAAACTCACGAACCGTGAGATCGTGACCCGAGCCGAGACCAAGAGTCGGACGCTTGACCAACTGAGCCGCCCAGGTGCCCCTGGACTCTGCCTCTTGGAGTGACATGCTACCAAACTTCATTTTTAATCCTCCATAGCACCTCCATTTGACCATAAGTATTACTCTACATGCAAAACACACTCACCTTCTCCCAAGACTTCCCCAGGGTCTCACCCTGTTGGGTCATCAGAGCCCATGATCCTCTGGGGCCTCCGACTCCAAATTCTTCCCTTCTGCCAAGGTCGCTCGTGAAGACAAACAGCAGACATTCCCTTGGCTGCCGATTTCCAGGCAGGAGGCATCTTGGTCCCCAGCGTGGCACCCTGGGCTGCAGTCCGCAGCTGGCCCCTCCTCCAGAGGCCTCGGGTCCCTTATAGACGTGCAGGTGACGCTCCTCCCCTGAGCCTCCTGGGCGTCCCTGAGGGCAACCCTAGGCCCTCGTCCTGGGGAAAACAGGAAGCGGGATGAAAAATTGCTATTCGTTCATTCATTCATTCATTCATAAAATACTTCAGTTATACACTATTTATTATGCACCATCGAGCACGATGTACCAGGCATGCTACATGTTTTATGAACAAAGAAGAGGGCCCCTGTCCTTTTACAACTCCTAGTCACGTGGGGCAGACACGCATTAAACGCATGACAAAAGAACAGCTATGTGATTTAAAGGAAATGTGAGGGATGTTATAAGAGCTGCTAATAGGGTTAGCAGCCCGGGGGGGGGGGGGGGGAGGGGGGGGGAACCTCCACTATGAAGTACTGTCTAAGCTGAGGCTTGAAAAGTTAAGTCGGAGTTTACCAGGTAGGGATAGGGGGAGTAATGTTGCAGGCGGGAGCAACAGCAAGTGCAAAGGCCCTGAGGTTGGAATGTGTTTGGCACATTTGAGGAACAGTACCGCAGCCGGTGTGGCTGTGCAGGTCACGGCGAGGGGGCTGCTCTTCCACCAGCTACAGTGGCAAACATTTGAAGGGGGGAGCGGCATGAGAAGTCTGTGTTTTTAAAAGGGCGTCTTGGACGGCAGGATGGGAGAAGGTCTGAAATGGAGGTTGAGGCCGATTGACAGTAGCCGCCGCTTACCGAACCCTTGTGTCCCAGGCGATTCTGGCGTGTCGCCTCAGTGTTTCCAACCAGGCTGCGAAGCGCATTCCATCGGCCTTGCTTTACAAACTTGGTAAGCGGGGCCCAGGGAGATCGAGGCACAAGGTCACTCAGCCGATTTCTTAGTGCCCAGGGTCCAAAACCATGGTGAGAAGCCACAGTCGCCCTTGCTGTGAATCGCACTGGGCTGAAGGACATCCTAAGGGGTCACCTCTTCCAGCCGCTGCTCCTGGTCTGGGGGGCCTCGGATGCAAGCACCATCCAGTCTGCCGACCCATGTGGGTGCCCGCTGGCCCATCTCCTCGGTCGTCCTCGGGTTTACTTGACCGCCATCCGCTGTGGCCCACGGTCACCCAGCCTCGTGAGCTCCACCGATGGAAACGGCCACCTACATGCACTGCTTCCCTCCTCCTGCACAGACATATCCGAATGGCCTCTCGGTCGTTCTGTCCCTGTGTCCCTCCGTAAGCTCCCTGAGGTTAGGAGCCCTATCTGTGTTGTTCTTCCTTCTAACTCAGTTCCGATCCATAGCAAGCAGCCTCTGATCGCCGGAGAAGTGGATGTTTCTCCAGAGGCTTGAGGGTTTGAAGATGCCAACGCATTACCACCAGAGCTACCCCTTAGACTTCACCAGTTCCCACCTCCTAGTTGTTCAGATGAGACTGAGGCTCAGAGAGGGGCAGGGACTCACCCGTGTCACACAGCGAGGGAGCAGCGGAACGGGGGCTGCTTTCCTAGTCCAGTGCCCCTCGCTGGGCCAGAAAGCAGCGACTAGAAGGAGGGACCCCACAGGCCAGATGTCCATAGGCACGTCAGGAACTGTCCCCAAGGCCCCTGCAATCCCCTCGGGGGTCTGGGAAGAAGGAGGAGTCAGTTTCCTGACCTCTCTAGTTGTCTTAGTCTTTCCAGGCTGCCGTAACAGAACATCACAGCCCGGGGGGCTTAGAAACAACAGACGTTTCTTTCCCACAGTTCTGGAAGTCCGACATCGGGTGCCAGTGCGCTCAGGTGCCAGAGAGGGCTGTCCTCTGGGCAACAGCCTGTCTACTTCTTGCTGTGTCCTCACGTGGAAGAGGGGCCAGGGATCTTTCTGGGGCCTCTTTATAAGGGCACTAATTTAGGAGGGCTCTGCTCTCGTGACCTAATCATGGCACCTTAGGTTTTCAACATCACACATTTTAGAGGGATACCAACATTCAATCAACAGCAATAACCTGCGGCTCGCTCAGCCAAGGACCAGCCTTGGGCTCATCCCCAAGGCTGCCCTTGTCCCTCCCAGCCATTCCAGGAGTCGGCACACCGGAATCCAGCCCCCCAGTGTCCCCTGCCCACCTTCCCCTCCCCCAACCCCTCCTACCCAGGGATTCGCTGGGGTCCCCTCGTGATGGCGCCTCACCTGGTAACTCCCGTTCACAAAGTACTCCACCTGCCGGTCAGCTGACCCCTCTCTCGTTCATGTTTATTGCCACCTTCCCCACTGGAACGCCGGCTTCTGGAGGGCAAGGCTGATCTTAAGACTCACATTAGTTCAGAGTTCCCAGACAGCTTTCTCCCAGCTTCCCCTAAAGTAATCCCTAAAAGGACTTGGTCAAAATCAGGGACCTGCTGTTGTCACATTATTAACTCGGAGACAGACTTGACTCAGATGTCACTGGTTTTAACATGTATTCCAATTGTATTGTTTTTACTTTCCAATTTTTATCCGTCAACCAAGCTCCTAGCTGAGAGAGTCAGCGGTTAAGAAGTTAGTTAAGACGAGCCGCGTTTCCAACGCTTCTCTCCTGCATGACCGCTTCTCCAGAAGCAGCCACTTTTAATTCCTTGGGCTGACCGTTCTGCACTCAGTGTTCTGATTTCTTCATTTGCTTAGTTTTCTGTGCACTGATCACTAATCGTTTTGTTTTTGTTTTTTGTTTTTTGTTTTTAATTTTTTTTTCAACGTTTTTTATTTATTTTTGGGACAGAGAGAGACAGAGCATGAACGGGGGAGGGGCAGAGAGAGAGGGAGACACAGAATCGGAAACAGGCTCCAGGCTCTGAGCCATCAACCCAGAGCCTGACGCGGGGCTCGAACTCCCGGACCGCGAGATCGTGACCTGGCTGAAGTCGGACGCTTAACCGACTGCGCCACCCAGGCGCCCCTGTTTTTTTTTTTTTTAAACCTCCAACGCTTTGCCAATTGCCCAAAGCTTTCCATGTGCTTTCATTCACATCTGACTTTTTATCAATTCCATCATCTCGAAAGAAGCCTCTCCGGAACCTTCTGGCATTTCCAAACGGGACTCGGTGCCCTCTGCAGTGGGCATTCTGGGCCCGAACGGGACTTGGTGCCCTCTGAAGGGGGCATTCTGGGCTCTCCACCTCCCACCAGTGCGAGGGCCCCTTGGACCCCTCTCTCTCGAGTCAGATTTCCTGCTTCCTGGACTCTACGTCTTTCTGTTCCTGGCTCACTCCTGTGGCAGCAGACACAGCTTCTGGCAATTTCCAGTGGAGGAGGTTGGAGGTAAATTTCTCAAGACCTCCCATGTTGAAGGCTATCTTTATTTTATTTTATATTTTATTTCGTTGTATTTTATATTTTATTTTTTGCCTGACCTAGAACTCTGGGTTAGAGATACTTTCCTTTCAAAACTGTGGAGGCTTGTTCCTCTGTCCTTGGGTGTCCAGCATTGCTCTGAGAAGTTTTAAAGCCACTCTGATTCCATTTCGACCTCTCTGGAAGTTCATAGACTCTTCTCTGGGCCACTATGTCCTGAAATTTCCCCCTGACCTTCCCTGATAGAAATCTGGCTTCAGACACGGGGCTAAGCACTTGCGGATCCTTTTGGGCTTGAGATTTATGTCTTTCAACATTTGCGAAATTTCCCTTAACTATTTTATTGATATTCCACCCTCCCGCCCCCCACACATGCCATTTTCTTTCTCTTTCTAGAATGCCTATGACTGGAGTATTAGAACTCCTGTACCAGCCTTCTGATTTTCTTATCCTTCTCCCATTTTCGGTGATGTATTTTGCTCTACATTCTTGAGAAATGTCCTCAGTATTCTCTCTCCAATCTTCTATGGAGTTTTATAACTCTGCTATCATATTTTTCCCCTGAGACCTCTTCTTATTCCCTGTGTTCCTTTTTTATGGCTTCATGTTCTTTTTTCATGGATGCAATATCTTCTGTTATCTCTCTTTGAATTCAGAGGGGTTTGTTTTTATTATGATAATTTTTTATGATTTTTCTTAATGCGTGCTCTCTTTTCCATGCCATTTCCTGTGGTCTGTGTGCCGATTTAGGTCTCTGAGTTCACATTAGAGGCTTTTGGCAATGTCTCTAATGATCCTTCATTGTCTGTTCTCGATAAAGCGCCAGACACAATAGTGAGGAGGAGTGTTAAGCATCAGGGTGGGGGTGGGGGGATGTCCTGAGATCTTTCCACTTGATGTGTCAACTCTCCAGAGAAGACCTTTCCATTCCCCTGTCTAGAGGTCTGGCTGCTAATGCCCCTGATGATACATTCACTTAACCCCCTATTTTCAGGATGGTGTTCTAGCCTCCCTGGTGTTCGGAGGTCTCCAGGGCAGGCACTCCCGTGTCATAGTCACCAGTGAATAAACATGGCATCCCGTGTTGAGTGGGGAGGGCAGTCACCCCACAGCGTGGAACTGGGGAGAAGATCTGGGAGTGTTTAACTGCTTCCTCAACACTTTCTCTGACTTCCCTTTCCCCTCCAGGACATCCTTCTGCCCCCTGTCCTCCCCTCAGGAGCCTAGCAGGATGTGTCCATTTTTTCCTTCACTGCTGTCCCCAGACTCGCCTAGATTGAATCTCCAAGGAAGAGGAGAAGCTTCTCAGAGTTAACCAGGCCAGAGAGGGAGCTCAAACCCCCAAATGGAGCAAGCCCCTTTGAGCCCAGCCACATGTCCCCGGGTGCAGAGGCACCACAGGATCATCAAGTGTGGGATCTCACGGTGCTTTCCTGAGCCTGTAAGTCCCCCATTTGGCCAGTGGGGGTG
This sequence comes from Leopardus geoffroyi, assembly GCF_018350155.1. Classification (NCBI taxonomy): domain Eukaryota; kingdom Metazoa; phylum Chordata; class Mammalia; order Carnivora; family Felidae; genus Leopardus; species Leopardus geoffroyi. The sequence continues at coordinate 97,496,263 of NC_059329.1, read as the reverse complement.
ACTATGCCTCCTCACTCCACTTAATGGGAATCTTTTCTTTTTTTTTTTAATTTTTTTTTTTTCAATGTTTATTTATTTTTGGGACAGAGAGAGACAGAGCATGAACAGGGGAGGGTCAGAGAGAGAGGGAGACACAGAATCGGAAACAGGCTCCAGGCTCTGAGCCATCAACCCAGAGCCTGACGCGGGGCTCGAACTCACAGACCGCGAGATCGTGACCTGGCTGAAGTCGGACGCTTAACCGACTGCGCCACCCAGGCGCCCCCACTTAATGGGAATCTTAAAGGACAGATGGAAATCAAAGCTCAAAGACTGGAATCTTCAGGGTGCCTGGCTGGCTCAGTAGGAAGAGCATGTGACTCTTGATCTTGGGGTCATGAGTTCAAATCCCATGGTGGGTGTAGAGATTACTTAAAAAAAAAAAAGATTGGAATCTGCAAATACAGAATGCCTCCTCCTGGACGTTGCTCATACATCATGACACTCTTACCTCCTGAGCCTAGAGCAAAACTTGTCACTTTGGCATTTTTGCCGTCTGGGCAAGATGGTTCTCGGTGGTGGGGAGCTGTCCAGTGATTTAGCAGCAACCCTGGCCTCTACACCCTAGATGTCGTTACCCCACCGCACCCCCGTTGTGACAACAAACAATTCCACTCCTAGGATAGTACCCGAGAGAAGTGAACCAATTGTCCACATGGAGGTTTCTACAGGAATGTGCATAATGTCCCCATAGTAGAAATAATCCAGATGCCCATCAATGGATGGACGGGTAAACAAAAATGGCGCTATACCCACGCAATGGACTCGGAGATCAAACGGAACGAGCTTTGACACAAGCTCGTTGAACGTGACACATGGATGAACCTCAGAAACATGACGCTGAGTGAGAGAAGTCAGATGCAGAATACTACATATGGTACGATTCCATTTATGTGAAATGTCCAGGGAAGACAAAGCCATGGACGCACAAAGTACATTAGAGGTTGCCTGAGGCCAAGAGGGAGGGCACTGTGGTGAGTGCCTGAAACAGGCACCTTTCCAGAGTGACGGGAATTTTCTAAAATTGTATCATGGCAATGGTTGAACAACTCTGTAGATTTCCCGAAAATCATTCCGTTGTTCACTTTCACTGGCTAGGTTTTATGCTGTGTAAGCGAGCCTCAATAACGCTGTGAAAATGGACTATTATAATCCAAAATAATAACTATGTGCTGTAGGGTAATGATACAGGGGAATGAAATGTTTGACAAGAACACAATGGATTGAAAGAAGGCAACATGGAAGCGTAATGTTTCAAAACCTTACACTGGACTTGAAATTGTCTAATATTAACTCAAGGTAGCCTATGGTAATTAAGGATGCACATTCTAAGCCCTGGAGATGCCCCTAAAAATAAACAAAACAAAAATATACAGCTTACAGGCCAACAGAAGAGATAATATGGGATCCTAAAAATAACACGATTACAACGAGAAAACAAATAGTAAGACGAGGGATTTAACTCAATTTATCAAACATTATAATTATGTTAAATACATGGGCTCGGTGCTCCATTAGAAGCAGAGGTTATCAGAATGCACAAAGAAGAAGCGAGACCCACTAGATTCTGTCCAAAGAAGTTTATTGGAAATACAAAGACAAATAAGGTGAAAGTAAGAAGCTGAGAAATGGTACACCACACGAACACACTGCAGAAGAAAGCTGATGTGGCCGTATTAAAAGCTGACAAAGTAGACCATAAGACATGTGTTTGGCATATAGGAAATATTCGCAGGGCATTTCTTTTCTTTTTTTTTTAATGTTTATTTATTTGTTTTGAGAAAGGGAGAGAGAGAGGCAGAGAGAGAAAGAGAGAGAATCCCAAGTAGGCTTTGGGATTCGATCTCACGAACCGTGAGATCGTGACCTGAGCCGAAATCAAGAGTTGGACGCTTAGCCAACTGAGCCACCCAGGCGCGCCATAGCAGAGTCGTTCTTAATGATGAAATGGCCAGTTATCGAAAAGACAGACTAACCCTAAATGAGGATTACCTAGAGACAGAACTTCAAAATAGGTGTAGCAGAAATTGACAAAGCCAGAGGGGGAACTAAGGAAAATCGTAATATTTGTCAGGAAATTAATACTCTTCTCTCAGTAACTAAAGAACGTACATTTTATTTTAAGTGCTTGTGGAATAGTTACCGAGGCAGACCATGTGCTGGGCCAAAAAGTAGTCAAGAAACACCAGAGGATTATAATTAGCTCTTACAGTAATTTGTTACAATAATTAAACATACGAGTACTTTACGATCCAGCAACTGTTTTGTTAGGTACCCAAGAGAAATGAAACATACATGTAAGTGACCTATACATTTATTCCACTGTACATACAAAAGAAATTGAGGCTCGGAGAGGGACTAGCCGACCTCTAGAAAGTGGTAGAGTCAGGATTTGCCACCCAGGTCTGTGTGACTTCCAAGGCTGGCCTCCCAAGTTTCCTGTGTGCAGTCACTCCCCTGCCCGCTCCTAGGAGGGCAGGTGTAATCTGTATGCAGCCCCTCACACGTAGCTAGGTGAGTTTTAACTTCACACCACCGCTTTTGGGAGACGTTCTAATGCTCCTTCCAGGACCTTGCCCCATATCATCCCATCTCGACCCAGACACCTAGACACTTGCGGCACAGGGGTGGGTGATCTCAGTGAATATGGTGAATTTTAGGGTAGGGCAATTTAGGGTTTCCCAATTTCTCATCAAGTGACTCATTCAACAAAGCTGTGTACGTACCAACCATGTGACAGGGCTGGGAAAGCAGCGATGAACAAAGTAACGGAGCTTGCATCCTGCTAGGATGAGACAGACTATAAAGGGAATGATAAGTACATCATATAATTTCCAACAGTGCGATGAAAAATAAGGGTAAGGGGAGGGAGGGGGTGGAGAGTCAGAAATGGCCTCTTTCAGGAGGTGGCAATCGATGGGGTGATGTGTAGGAAGCTAGGGAGTGAGCGGTGGGGATACCTGGGGGGAGGTACCCCAGAAGCTGCAGGCGGGATAGTGGGCAAGAGAGCATGGGGGTTGAGGATGCACACAGTGTGCCCTGCTGGGTGAACGTATCATTCTTGTGGAAACCGTCCTGGCCAAGTTCACTTGAGGCCTCCAAGACAATGAGGGGAAAAGGAAGACATCAACTCTGGCCAGACCCAGATTAGGTCATAACTGAGCAAAGGCCAGGCTTTCTGCAAGGACAGTGGAGAGACTTCTTTTCCTGGTGGCCTTGAGCATTTCCAGATGACAGCAGACCCAGGGCTCTGTGCTCTCCCCCAGGCATGGAGCACTCAGAGAACTTCTAGATATCAAGCAGGTATCGAGGCCCTACTTTGTTCTAGGCATTCCATCAGGGGTCGTACACGCTGTTTCATTAAATCCCTGCAGGATTCAGGAGGTAGAAAATGCTGATTGCAGTTTGTAATTGAGGAAACTGAAATTAAGCCCATGACTGGAAGGTGGCAAAAAAAGAGCTTGAGCCCAAATCGATGCAGAATGCAGGTTCTTTGTATTCCATGGTGCCAAGAAGACCAAGAACTTTAGAAGGAATTACACAGGCTGCAAGGCAAGAAGTCCAGAGCATCCTAAGCCGTCAGTACCTGTTGACCGGATGGATGGATGGATGGATGGATGTGTGGATGGATGGATGGATGGATGGATGGATGGATGGATGTGTGTGTGGATGCATCGATGGATGGATGGTTGGATGGTTGGTTGGATGCATGTATATGGACGGATGGGTGGATGGATGGATGTATATGTGGATAATGGATGGATGGATGTGTGGATGGATGTGTGGATGGATGGATGGATGGATGGATGTGTGTGTGGATGGATGGATGGATGGATGTGTGTGTGGATGGATGGATGGATGGATGTTTGGATGGTTAGTTGGATGGATGTGTGTGGATGGATGGATGGATGGATGTGTGTGTGGATGGATGGATGGATGGATGGATGTGTGTGTGGATGGATGGATGGATGGATGTGTGTGTGGATGGATGGATGGATGGATGTGTGTGTGGATGGATGGATGGATGGATGTGTGGATGGATGGATGGATGGATGTGTGGATGGATGTGTGTGTGGATGGATGGATGGATGGATGTGTGTGGATGTGTGTGTGGATGGATGGATGTGTGTGTGGATGGATGTGTGGATGGATGTGTGTGTGGATGGATGGATGGATGGATGGATGGATGTGTGGATGGATGGATGGATGGATGGATATGTGTGTGGATGGATGGATGGATGGATGGATGGATGGTTGGATGGTTGGTTGGATGGATGTGTGTGGACGGATAGATGGATGGATGGATGTGTGTGTGTGTGTGTGTGGATGATGGATGGATGGATGTGTGTGTGGATGGATGGATGGACAGATGTATGTATGGATGGATGGGTAGATAGTTGGATGGATGGTGACATAGACACAAATAGGCAAGCAGACCTTTTGCTGTAACTTATGCCTGAGTTTTCAAAAAAATGTATTGCTGAGCTTGCTTAGCTTCAGGCTCTCCATCTAGAAAATTAGAGGGCTGGACTTGAACAGTTGTTTTCAGACTTGTTTTGGTAGTGACATTCTGTCTTCAAACACTACCTAATGAGGAGAGTTAATCATAATAAAGGGGGAAAAGAGGATGGGGAAATAGGCGAACAGGGTACCAGAAGCTTTGCCCCCGCACCTCACCCTCATTCTCTGTAAGAGCACGAGCGACAACTTTGTAAAACCAAGGAAGGCCTTGGGCAAGGGTGATCCAGAACATGCCGGTTTCAGAAACAAGGACCTATTGAGGAGGGGTGGCAAAGAAACGGGAAGTCTTAGCCAGCCAAGAGCCAAACCCCTAGCCTTCCCTGCCCTCATCAAATAGCACTGCCTATTGGGCTTGCAAGGGCTGGCCAGCTGACAGGGGCCCAGGGGAGCTCAGCGATGTCTGCTTCTCGCTCTCCTGGGGATGTACAGATGGGGAAGCTGGGCTTCTCTGAAACTCAGCCCAGGGAGCGCAGAGGGGAGCAAGTAACTAAGCATCCTCTGCCCCCTACTGCGTCCTGTCTGTGGCTCAGACAGGGGCGGGTGCTGGTCGGCAGGGCCTGGGTCACTCATGGCTGACGGGCTTTTTGGGACTCCCCCCAGACAGTGGGCCTGGCCACACCAGGTGGGACACTCATTTGGTTAGTCCGGGGATGCAGAGCCCCCGTCAGGGTGCGGTGACCGTTCCACGCGTTGGCCTGGGCCTGTTGCCAGGAGACCGCGTTCTCGGTTGGAGCCGGTCCCAGAAAACCAGAGAAAGAGCCCACACAGGCGACTCCCACAGGGCTCCTAGGAGACGCACGTCGGAGTGTCTCTGTTGGAACGTTGTGTTGGGAGCATAGGGATGACCGCTTAGGGAGCCGTGGCAGCAAGACCTGGGCTCGAGTCCAGCTCTGCGTTCACTGATCGGATGACCTCCAGGAAGCCACCCATCTTCTCTGAGCCTGAGGGCAGAGAGGGGCACGCCTGGGGCTGTCTGGCCTGGCCATGGCCTATTTCCTTAGGAGCCAGTCGCCACTGCTTAGCAAGGCTAACCGGGCCTCAGTCTACCCCCCACCCCCTGCCTCACCTGCCCCCCCCCTTCCTCGCCAGGACCTTTGTGCTTGAGATTTCCTCTGCGATGCCCTCCTCCCTTTCCTCTCTTCGTGGGGTGCATTCTTTATTTCCCTTTAATGGACACTCGCGGCTGGAACAGATGAACTCCACACATCCACGGCTTCAGGTAACAGAAGTGTCTTTATTGTTCTCGGAGCAGTACAGAGCAGGTGCTCCTGGGGCTCGGGCAGCTCTCCTCTGCAGACTCGGAGATCCAGCCTCCTTCTGTCCGTGGCTCCACCATCCCGCCAGCCTCTGCGTCCAGATGCTGGAGAAGGACACACCCGCTTCTTAAAAGCCTTAGCCGGGCGACGGCACACATACCTTCCCCTGACATTCCATCAGCGAACTTTCACTGCCAACCCACACCAGTGAGGAGAGGGTGGGCTGGAAGATGTAGTCCCTTTCCAATGACAGCTCTCCGCCATCAAAGGAGGGGGGGTGTACATTTTGAAAGACAACTAGCCAGCTCCACCTTCTCTGGCTGGCTTCCCCTCATCCTTCAGATGTCAAGTGAAATGTTGCCTCCTCCTCCAGGAAGCCTGCCCGGAGTCTCCAAGTACGGGGATTAGACGTCCCTCCTATGTGTATCCAACACCTCTGTCCTTCCCTGTACCCTACTGTACTGTTTTCTCGTGTCTGAAAATAGAACACGAACACCTTGATACACAAGCAAATTGCATACTTACCCGTGCACCCCCAGAGGTCAGCCCGATGCCTGGCACACGCTGGCAATGATAATAAATTACTGGGTGGATGGACGGGTGGATGGACAGACGGAGGTATCGAAGGAAGGACCAACAGATCTTCCTGGCACAAGCCTTCAAGCTCCCCATGCCTTAGCTGCTGCTTGGGCCTCTGAAAGCTGCCAGCGGGTTAGAGAATTGTTGGCCTGGCCGTACATTCTAAGACGGCCCGTGAAAGCACGTGTGCCCCTTGCCTCGCCCCTCCTGCTCCGACTGCCTCAGTTGGGGCAGCTGCCCCTGCATCTCAGCCTTGAACCTGCTTCGCCTCATCGGCTGGCTCCAGCCCAGACAGGTTCTCGAACACCCACTCCCTTTGCTCTTTGTATGGCGAGAGCTACATGAACCCCACCGACTCCACCCTTCCTCCTTTCTCCCCCGGGCAGCTCGTGTTCCCCCCTGGTTCAGCCAGATCTCCCTAGTGCTGTCACGGCCTCGTTCTCAGAGAGAAACAGTGCCTCCTTTCCTTCGCAGCGCCCTGGGCGGGGGACTGAACCCCACAGCAAGGAGGAAGCAGGACTGCACCTTACAGCTGGGGTCATTCCCGGGGACAGTGACCGGTGCAAACTCACGGCTCCTCAGACTGTGAGAAAAGGACTCAGACTGTGAGAAAAGAACGGGGAGAAAAAGGATGCGGACGGACGGCAAAGGGCCCGCGAGCACTGCCATCTTGCCCACGCTGGTGAAATGCCCAGGCGGTGGTGAGTGCCGGGATGGCATCATCCGCACAGAGATCACGCCAGGGCTGGGAAGCAGACAGTCCAGGAGGGGGCATGCGGGCAACCCAGCAGACAGATGGGGCCCCGGGCAGAGCTTGCTCTGGGAGGTGGAGACCAGTGTGGGGAAGCGGCTTAGTGTTCATTTCCCTGTCTTCCTCCCGGAGCGTCTGGTCTTCTTAAATATCCCGAGTTTCAGGGCTGCTGGCAGAAGCGTCTGTGCACATCCTGGTACCAGAATGACAAGGAGGACGGACAGCAGCTGTTAGCCGTGGGAATCAGGGAGAAGAAAAAGAACCACAGCCACCATCGCAGCTAAGTTTATTGAGCACGTACTACGCACCAGGCAATGTGATTCTAAGCTCTTCGCCGGGTTAACGCCATTTAGTGCCCTAGGAGACAGGCGCTGGTGTCGTGCCCATTTTACAGCTGAGGAAACTGAGGCCGAAAGATTTCACAACTTGTCCGAGGGCACCCCGGTTGTAAGCGGCAGGGCGAGGACTTTACCCCCAGACAGTCGCATCGCCACGGGGCTGGGGAAATGAGACCTGTCTGAGCATTTGGCCCCACCACCGTCATCCCCAGGAGGAAGTCCTTCCAATGGCAGTGTGGGAAAGGCCGACTTCTGTTGTGTTCATGCAAATGGTTTTCCTTTCAGAGCTTTGCTGTCTCTCTCTCTCTTTTTAATTATTGAAGTATAATTTAGATGCAGTCAGTAACTGTTAACACACCGACACACAGGCATCACAAACGCTGCAATCAAAATACGGAACCTTTGTCACCACCGCCATGATGGCTTCCAGTCTGGCCACCACCACCAGAAGCTGCCACGGTTCCACGTTGTCTGTTCTGCAAGGTGATCTAAAGGGAATCAGACAGGGCAAATGGATTCTGAAGCCGTCTCTGGGCCCAGTGAGAATGAACGGGGATCGGTGGGTGACGGCCGCTGTGTGGCCTCTGGGAATGGCGTCGGGGAGGCTGGATGAGGTTCTCGCCATCCGGGCGCTCAATTCCCGACAGTGAGCCGTGACCCAAAGCACTGCGAGCAAGGAAGACGCCGACCTGAGGGAGGGAAAAGGAGGGATGAAGGGAAAAGAGTGTTGATGGTTTTGAGGGGGCTGATGAAGGTCTCCTCGCTTCCCTGAGTTCCGAACCCATTGAGAAACCAGACAAAGAGGTTACCCTCAGTACTGAGAGGGCGGATGGCGGGAGGTGTAGCTTCTCTCCCAGCGAAAATGAGCTCCCTGATGCTGAGCCCCGGAATCAGCAGCACTCACCGCCCAGCCAGGCGCCCGGTGCCCCGTCCGGCCCTCGGATGGCTTGGGCTATGGTCTCCGTGCTGACATGGACGGAAGTAGGTGACCCTGGGATCCCTGGGGGCGGAGCCGACAAGCCTGATGATGGATCGGACTGGGTGGTCAGGGAAGGGGAGGAAGCGGATGCCCCCTAGCTTTGTAGCCTGGGGAGTTGTGGACGGAGTGCCATTGACAGCCATTGGGAAACATGCGAGTTGGAACCTGTTGCCTGGAAGGAGACAAACCAACTCAGCGGCAAACTGAGTGACAACAGCCCCGCCTCCTCCACAGGCCACAGGCGGCATCGGCCCCGGTAGACTGACCCCCTAACCCTGGTCACTCTCTGAGGCCCGTCTCCGCTGATGTCCACCGACCTTGTGCCTTCGGTGTCCAAGGGTCAGCCAGAGGGGGTGAGACCCTTGGGAGCTGCATGCGGTGGCCCTCTGAAACGTTAGCTGTCACATGGGCCGCATTCTGCCTCGGCCTGAGTGGCCCCACACACTCCGTCCTCCCAGTGCAAGGGCACCTCTAGGGAGCGCCGGGAACCACGGACAAACAGGACAGTGGCCTTGGCCTTGGCCTTTGGGAGGGGACAGCCTGGGCACTGGACCACCAAAGACGGAGGCCTCGTCCCCACAGGATAAAGTGCGGGTGGCCCCTGGCACCCAGGTTCCCGCTTCCACGAGTCCGACCCACGAAGGCAGCGGGGAGGAAGGCCTTGTGAACCGCAGTCGGGAAAAATGACCGCCACCACGCCAGAGAACCACCCAGAAGATGCTCCAAGGGCAGAAGGAAGTGCATTCAAGTTCAATACCCAGATGATCCCACCCCGCGTCCTGCTTGCCCAGCACAGGCTCAAATTGGAAATTGTATCAGGATCGCTGCAATCAGTAACTGGTCAACGGAACCGGATTTTCCTGGGCCCGTGAGCCAAACTGTATTCTTGTTTTCGGTTAATAAAACCATACCGTCTATTGAGACTTTAGATGTCATGCTAAGTACAACTGACGTTTCGGCTCACTGAGTTCCCTCGTCAGCTCCCGGGCCGCTGTCAGCCATGTTTTGCTGACATAAACCTAGTGAACCTAAGGAGAGAAGCCAAGGCCCCACAGCCGGGGAGGGGGCAGGGGAGGCTGACCCAGGTCCTCCCTGTGAAACCCGCTCGCTTTTAGCTTCTGCCACTTCGTGCAACGTCTTGCTATCAGGGAAGGTAAATCTCGTCACTCTCCCGTCATTACCGTCATCTAGAATTTTCACAGCTATTCTCAGGCAATTACCCTTCTGAATGGACGCCACATTCCCTCCGCTCCCTTCTCGGCCATCACACTGCTCTGTGTTTATTCGTATCGACTTCCTTTCTAGAAACGTGAATGGGCTTCTGTTTCTTCAGATCCTCTCGTGTTCTTTTTCCCCCGCCCCAAGGCGTTCGTAGATTTCTCTCGCTAGCCCTGGCAATGCTTCGTGTTGAGCAGATTCCGAGGAAGTTTTTCAGCCTTTTGGTGCTGTTATGCGTGAGATCTTTTCTCGAACACTTGGAAAGGAAGCACGGTGACTGGAGGTGAGGGCAATTCGCTTCCACCCAATTCTCGTGTCGGGTTCTCTGAGCAAAGCTTCTTTGCCAGAGCTGCGTGGCCGTCCCCCCGGCAGAGCTGTTTGGATTTTTCGGGGTGGAAAAATCACCTTGTCAGCAGATTACTATCATTTTTGTCTCCCTTTTCAACACATCTCATTCCTATCTGTGTTTTCTTGTCCCCGTGTCTTCTTGTCCTCTTGCTCCTCTCATGTGCTGAGACTGGGGCCTCGCTGTCTTGTTGGACCTTCAAAGTAGTCACTCCGCTTATCGATAACCGTGTGCCGATGCACTAGGTGACACGAGACCTGTGTTCCTCGTCTCCATGCACCGGAAGTACACAGATCCAATGATAAGTGAATGAAACACAGGCCAGAAAAAGTTCCATTTCAGAGATTGAGGAACCAAGGCCCAGGATGGGCAAGCGGCTCGCCCAAGATCATGCAGCCAATTGGAGATGCAAACACTGTTTGGCACCTTGAGGCTGGGAGCCACCTCCAACCTTCCTCTAGCCTGTGGATGTGGGCCTTCCTGGGCCCAGAAGGCCAGCTGTCCCTGCAGGTGCCAGTTCCCTGGAAATGCCCGGTCTAGCTGGCTGGGGGCTGAGGAGAGAGCTCTCTGCATCCTTCAACAGTTAACCAAGGAGCAGAACACTGTCTCTGGCAGGCCTTCCCTGGAGCCCGGCAGCCAGGCTGAAAACCTTGAACCCCGCAGCTGTTGTCACATGGCTGCCCTCAGAGTTTGCCCTGCTGCTGAGTTCCTCTGCCTTTCCTGGAAGGCTCGGCCCAGGAGAGTGAGGTCAGGCTGTGGGTTGTGACCTCATTCCGGGGCCTGTGGCTTCAGGCCCAGCTGAGAACTGAGGCCAATGCCAGGCCTTCTAAAGTGGGAATGATGGGGCGCCTGGGTGGCTCAGTCAATTAAGCATCTGGCTCTCAATTTCGGCTCAGGTCAAGATCCCACAGTTCTGTGGGGCGCCTGGATGGCTCAGTCGGTTGGGCATCCGACTTTGGCTCAGGTCATGATCTCACCATTTGTGAGTTCGATCCCCGTGTCGGGCTCTGCGCTGACAGCTCAGAGCCTGGAGCCTGCTTCTGATTCTGTGTCTCCTTCTCTCTCTGCCCCTCCCCTGCTCATGCTTTGTCTCTCTCTCTCTCTCTCTCTCTCTCAAAAATGAATAAACGTTAAAAAACTTTGTAAAAAAGATCTCAGTTTTGTTAGTTCGAGCCCCACTTGGGCTCTCTGCTGATAGTGTGGAGCCAGCTTGAGATTCTCCCTCTTTCTCTGCCCCTCCCCCACTCGCACTCTCTCTGTCTCTCTCAAGATAAACTTTTTTTTAAAAAAAGGGGGAATGCATGTGGCCATTGAAACCGAGGTTACTTTTGTCTGCAGAAGCCCAGTGAGTGACTCCACAGTGGCTCGGAATGTGGTGGCTGGAATAGAACCTTCTATGGCTCCATTGACAGAACCAGATCTCAAGTTCCTGTCCTTTGCCCCGCACCCCCACCCCTCGATTTGATCCAGACACATCTCACCCTTAGCTGCGTTCATGTTCAGGACCAAATGGTGCCATTTCCTGTTCTCCTTCTGCTCCCCGAAACCCCTCCCTCTGAGTGTTTGCTCACTCTCTTCCCTCCTCCAGGAACTTTGTCCTGCTCTCACCCAAGCCTCCCACCCTAATGTTTTTGGGGCCAACTCCTCTCCAGGCCACGTGCCCGAGCTCAGATGCCTCCCCATCAAGCCTCAGCGGCCCAGCCCTGCTGGACGTGACCTTGCTTCTTCTGAACTCCGGCTCACACCGACAGGGATTTTGATTGGGCCGGTGGCTGAACCTGTCTGAGGCCTCACCTTCCCTATCCACAAAATGGGGACGCTGGTCCCGTACCTCGGAGGATCACAGGCCTAGAGGGTAACGGCGGCAGCTTTCACGCACGCCGCACGCACTGGGCGCCAAGCGCTGCTTGAAACGGTTTGCGAAGGTCGGCGCTCTCGGCGGGCCCCGTCCGTGGAGGGAGAACCAAGGCAGGGAGAAACGAAGGCACAGGCTGCAGGCCCCATCAGCAGCCAAGAAGGGGCTGTACAAGGGCAGCCCGGCTCCAGCTCTCTGCCCCCGATGACGGGGTGATAAGCGTGTGTATGTGCAAGTACGTGTGTGGGTGGCTGTGCGGCCCTACCTGTGCGCGTGTGAGAAAGCCCCCAGCGCCCGGTGCCTGGTGCCCAGTGAGTAATCAGGGCCTGGAGCGTTTACTTTCTGCAGCCCTTTATCTCGGCCCCTCTTTGACTTGGCTTCTCGGCTTTGTTTTCTAATTCTGCTGCTCTGCTCGGGCCTTACCCTGAGCTCCTAGAGGGTGGAGCCAGGATCTCAGCCCCGTCTGAACCTCCAGTGCCTAAGGACCCCCTTCTGCCTTTTCTAAGCGCCACCATGGGCATCTGGCCAGTCTGCAGGAGAGGGCCTGGCCCGGCACCCAGCCCAGCCCCCACACGGGAGGGCCTCTGTTGCCCCGTCCCCCACGCTCAAGGGCTGGCTCCTGCTTTTCAGGTCTCACCTCCAAAGAGGAGGCCCTCCCTGATCACTCTTCCTGAAATGGCCCGCTTCTCACGGTCCAGTTTTGTTTCCTTCCACACTGTCATTTGATTTATTTGCTTGTTTCTGTCCCCCCCCTCCCCCTGGTGTCTGAGCTCTGGGAGGAGAGGGTCTCTCTGTCCCTGGCAGGTTTAGAGCAGAGCTTTTGACCCTGCGGCAAGGTCCCCTGGGAATCTCGCTGACGGGGTCGGTCCCCGAGCTCTGAACCGCCAAGGAAATGCCAGTGCTGTGGTCCTCGGCTCCGTGGGGGCGACTCTGCTGTGTGCTCCCGAGTGCAGACCTTTCATGGAGAGCAGTGTCAAGGTGACCGAGCCCTGCAGCCAGCGCTGCCTCGGTCGAAGGTCACCTCGCTTCCTCGCACCTGTTTTTCTAGCTGTGGAATGGGGCCGACGACGTGGTCCCTTCCTCTTAGGCAAGTCTGTCCGAAGACTGAGTTAACTAACACGCGTTAGCTGTCTGTCGCGTCCCAGGCCAGGTGTCCAAAGAGTACTCGGGTGTCGGCCACAAGCTGTCGGCAGGAGGCAACAGGAGGTAGGCCTGAAGGTGGCACCGGGCCAGGTGTGTCCTCGGGGCCAGCTGTCTCCCAGCTGACCAGGACTCCTGTCCACACTAACTCCTGAACTCCAGCAAGATTGCAGGGCTGAGTCGAACACCCGGCCGCACAGCATTTGTGAAGGGTCGGCCCTGCAGGATTTGAGAGGCCCTGAGCTGCCAGCGAGGACCCCTCACCTAGTGTCGCTGCAGGGATGCCGGCTTGGGGTTGCCTGGGTACCGGAGCAGGAGGAGAGGACGGGTGGGCAACACTTCACTGTTTCGTGATCTTTCCCTGCCGACCGTGGGGCATGGGTCAGCCTACGCGCTGGGCCTTATTATCCTCATTTTACTGACGAGAAGACCAAGACTCAAGAGAGTTCTGGAAGGACCTATGAACAAAGCTGCCTGTCCCTGGATGATGAGAGGTTAAGAAGGCTGGTCCTGGCCCAGAGGAAGGAAGGTCCAGAGCCCGACCCTAGGGGTCACCTCGCTTCACGCATTGAGCCCTGCAGGCTTAGGGAAGCCCCTCAAACAAACTCAGGGCCGCCTTGCTACCTTGTCACCTACACAGGGCCACAAGCCTGGCCCTGAAAGCCAGGTAAGGGCCATTAACAGTCCCACTGTGACTTGCTGGCCTGGGCAGGAGGCGAGTCGGGGGTCTCACGAGAGCTCTGTGCCTTGGACCCCACTGGTTGCCTGGTGAAGCCTGCGGCCCCATTCTCAGAGACAGTTTTTTAAAATTCAGGACCTCAGTCAAGAGCTCCTTAAAGGAGGCTGGAGCCCAGGGGTAGAGACCAGCGAGTGCTGGCTGGGTGGCTTCGGGCGGAGGAAGACAGAGCTTTCACGAGACACTTTGCCCTTGACTGTCCTCTCCGTGCACCTCCCAGACCGAGCACTTGAGACTCCAGTCCCATATTTCCTACTGCGTGATTGACTCTCTCCTACCATAGTCTTAGTGGTCTTTGAAAAGGTCCAGCCGGGGAGAATGGGCTCATGGGAAGAGTCTACTCCTAAGTCCATTCCCAGAGTTCCTCTCTCCGGGATTTGCACACGATGCCTGACCCCACTGCCAAGGCCGGTGGCCCACAGAAGGTGGGGTAGGCGGGGCAGAGAGAGCCAGCCCAGCAAGGCTGACTGAGCCCATCCTCCTTGTTTACAGGGCTTCCCCCCCCCCACCCCCACCCCATCATGAGTTCATTTCATCTTCGCTACACTCCTAGAAGTGAGGACTGCTGTCTCCACTGGGCAGGTGGAGTTCAGAGACGTGCAGCATTTGCCCACAGACACACAGCCAGGAAGTAGAAGATGCCTCTGTGGCTGCTGTCTTTTCCTCGGGATCCCTGCTGCTGGAAGAGGCAGAAGGCAGGTCTCCTGTGGCTACAATTGCAGCTGGGTGGCCGGGAAACTGGGATCTGTATTTTGTATCTGGCTTCTTTCATTTATCCATTTGTTCGTTCATTCATCCATTCATCCCTCTATCCGTCTGTCCATCTATCTGGCAAAAACGTGCCAGCCGCTGTGCTAAGGAAGCCCCAAGAAATGCGGTCAAAGCAGGTGCAACCTGGCCCCCACGGAGCTTATGGTGTGGGGAAGGGAGCAGAAAGAGAAAACTAATCAAATAATGACACAAATAAGTGGAAATGTGAACACTGCCAGGTGGCTGGGATGTGTGGCTGGGGGAATGTCTGCTGGGCTTTATTTATCAAAGGTGAGGGAGGCCCTTCTAGAACTGAGAACGAAAGCATGAGCAGGAGATGACAGGAGAAGGCGGGTGCGGGGGGAGCTGGGCCAGATGGGGGCAGCTGTGGAGCCAAGGGACTGCCCATTCAGGCTCTGGGGTGGGGGGTGGGCAGGCTGGGATTGAGATCCTGGGGGGATCACTGACCAGCTGCGTAAACGTGATAAGCCCTTCATACTTGGAGCCTCGATTTTTCCGAAAATTGGGATTATCATACGAATACCCACTCCTCAGGAGTATCATGGAGATTTAATGAGAAGCAGCAGCGAGTAAAGCTCTCAGCACAGTGCCCAGCCCGTGGTCAACACTCTGACTCAGCACTGAAGCTCTTAGTAAGTGTGGACAACGAATAAATAAATCCATGAAAGCACTTATAAGAGGATCTGGCCACGGCATGAACCGAGGGGCGGGGGGAGGGGTGTGTGTGGAAAGTTCTATGGTTCACCTAGCAGTGGTTCAACTTCAGCTGAATGTTAGGATCATCTGGGTGCCCGGGCCACACCCCACGTTAATGAAATAACCCGATCTCTGGGGGTGCATCTGGTGTCAACAGCCTTTAAGCCTCCCCCCCGGGGAATCCAATGTCCAGCCAGGACCAAGAGACGCTCTCCGCGAGGGTGGTTTCACTGATGTCAGGAGCAGCTGGGGAAGGGTTCCTGGGACACTTGGTGGTTGGGTCCCCCCGCCCTCCTCTGAGGACGGGGAAGATTCAGAAACCCAGAAAGGTCCAGGGAGGGAGTCCCAGGCTGAGAAGAGGCAGAACGACATCTTGGAGATTGGGGTGGGGCCCGGAGTTTGGGAAACGGGGTGCCATGAAGGAGACCAGAGGCTGGGAGAGGCTCATGCAGCGGGGTGGCGGGACCGAGCTGCAGCCCACTGCTGATGAGACTCGAGGGCTAAGAGACGCCTTTGGTTTGCCGGGACTGGAACGCTGCTCGTCAGGACGGGTTTGGAAAAGCTCCCGTCTGCAAGGCTGCCTCGTTGAGAAGAGCCGGGATGCCAAAGGGTGTCGTCTTATATGCCAATTCCCGTTGGAGTAGCTGTTTAGAACGCCGTATGGAGAAGGATTCTAAGCCTGGATCTGAGTGCGGCCAGCGATTGGCAAGGCCGAGGCCACTGCCGAGGCCGAGGGTGGAGGGGCTGGGCCGGCAGCACACAGAGCAGGCACTTCCCACCCCGGCCGGGCGGGGCTGCAGGGGGCAGCTAGGGCAGAAAGCATGGATTGGTCTTTACTTTTCTTCTGTGGTGGTGTCCCTGAAATCGCTTCAAGAGAGAGGACCTTCCCTACACCTCGGTGATCAAGAAGCCAGCCGGGAAAAGGGAGCTTTGGTCCATACTGGATAAGGTACAGGACAGGAAACAGTGCGGTCAAGAGAAATGGCTGGGTGGGCTTCGAGATTCTGATGATCCCTTGAAGTTCTGATCCTCGGTGGAGAAGAGTTCCCCAAACTGCCTTTGAGAGGTTGTGAGATCCCCATCACTGGAGGTATTCAAGGAAAAAACGCTAGAAGGCCAGTGGACTGGACAGGAGAGAGACTCACGTCTCAAGCAAGGGCCGGTGGAGGGCACCTCTTAGGGGTTCTTGACGTGGTGATTCTGTGACACAGCCCATAGCTGATGGCGGGATTGTGCGTGCTGAAGAGTGACTAACTCCTGAAGGCATGAGCAAGGACTGCATAGAGCTGGGTCTGTGCCCTAGAGGCCCAGAGACCAGAAATTAGGACCCAGAGGGAGAGGGGTGAGAGGGGAAGAGAGTTCACAGAGGCCACAGTCTAAGGAATGCTGGTTGCACATTGGGTTTAACCGCCTGTTCCAGGCGGATGACCCAACGTGACCCCAACGTAGCCTCTGAGTGTCCTTACTCTACACGAGCTTTTGCTTTGGAGCTATTTGGGGCCTGGGCTGGTCTCCCAGGAGTCTCTGTCTCAGAGGAGACTCGTAGACATATGTTCTCCTCTGCTGTTCCAACAAACACTTCCTGGAACAGCCAGCCAGCTTCGCTCTGACTGGTCGTGTTTGCAAGGGTAGCGGAGGGGGAGGGGGGGAAGGGGGGGGACAGGAGGGCAGGAAAGGCAGTGCTGTCTTTGGGCTCTGCTGGGGTCACGGTGACCTTCCAGGTCCTTTCTGCTGTGGCTCTGGGGAGGCCAAGGCTACAAGACACGCATCGCCCACTCAGTGCTGTGCGCACGCTTTGAGCCACGAGCTCAGCTCTCCAGCCCCGCGGTGTAACCCCTGCTCTGTGCTCCCTGGGACAGCAGAGAGCGGTGGGGGAGAGGCGGCATGGATACAGAGCCACCGTCAAGACAAGAACGGGGGGCGCAGTGTGCTATCCTCCCATTTGTGTAAACCATACGTTTTAAAGACATGTATGTCAGTGCACAGACTCTCTCTGGAAGGGTACTCAGGAAGCAAATCTCTGTGGCAGATACTTTCTGGGAGAGATCCGGGTGGGGAGGGAGATTGGGTCTTCGCTGCTTCACTGTTTGAATCTTTTGAATTTTGTACCACGCCTGAGTTGACGATTTAAAATGAAAGAAGCCCCGTTCTGCAGTCAGACTCCCTGGGTCCGAGCGTGAGTCTTGAGCCTATTACGTAGCCCCTCCGTGCCTCAGTTTTCTCTTCTGTAACAACAGGGAGGTTACCAGCACCTGGCTCGGGCTGTGACAGGGGACTAGACCGTGCAGCACAGCGGCGATCACAGCGCCTGTCACGCAGGAAGCCCCCGATGGCTCCGAGCTTCTACGGCGGTGTTTGGACAGGGTTCCTGATGAGGAAACTGAGTCTCTGAAAGGCTAAGGGACCAGGCTGTCAGGAGCCCGTTCTGGACGTGAGGGCAAATGAGATGCTGTCCCTTCTCATGTTGGACGGTGTGTGGTGAGGGAGGGGGACACACACACGTGAGAGAGCTGTGCACCTGCCCCGCCCAGGAAGCGCGGTGACAGAGACTGGAACGAAGGGCTGCGCGGATGCAGAGAAGGGGGCCACGCATGCTTCCCAAGGAAGGGAGGCCACCAAGGGCAACACGAGAGGGGCCTTGAGGACTTGCTGGCTGGGCAGGTGTCTGTCTAGGGGAAGCGGGCAGTCTGGGCAGAAGGCACAGCGTGAGCCAAAGCTTGGAGTCACCGAACGCCGGAGGGTGAAGGGAAAGCCCAGGAGACAAGGGTGGAAGGAGGTGGCAGAACGGAACGAGAACCGAGGGCGCAGAGGAACTGGTCCAGAAGGTAGGATGATGGAAGCAGGCAGGAGGGAGAAGGGAGGCATGAAGCCACCGGAGCCAGGGCAGGACAAGAACATTCTTCTCTGCGTCTCCACGTTCCACCCCCTGAGGGATGAGCAGGTGTTTCCCTTTGCACGCGCACACGGGCTCACGTGCACAGATGCACGCTCAGCCTTCATACGTATCTCACCTGGGGTTCGAGACTCGGTCACACTTTGGCGCCGGTTTCATTGAGGTAAGTCCGAAGACACCATCAACACAGGGTGTTGGGAGGGGAAGCTCAGAGACCAATGACCCTTTCTCCCCAGGGCTGTCCCCAACCACCCTGTGTAAGCTCTCAGCACCCTTTTCCGGCACCCCACCCTGATCTATCACCTATCATGGCGTCTATCATCTTGATCTTTTTTTTTTTTTATTGTTTTTTAATGTTTATTTATTTTTGAGAGAGAGAGAGAGACAGACAGACAGAGCACAAGTGCGAGGGGGGCAGAGAGAGAGGGAGACACAGAATCAGAAGCAGGCTCCAGGCTCTGAGACATCAGCACAGAGCCCAGCGCAGGGTTCGAACCCATGAACCGTGAGATCATGACCTGAGCAAAAGTCGAACGCTTAACCGACTGAGCCGCCCAGGCGCCCCTATCATCTTCTGATCTACTGATAATTTACTGATTTCTGTATTATCTGTCTCACTTCACCAAAACGAACCTCCATGAAGGTGTGGGGTTTGTTTTGTTCTCCATTTTATCCCCAGTACCTAGATCTGTGTCTTGTACACAGTAGGCGCTCAAATCAGAACACTCACCATGGTGGGGGAGGGGGGGTAATTACCATATGCTAAACATTTCTCATGCATTCTTTGTTTTATCAGTTTTCACAATCCCAGCGTGCCAGGTGGGTATTTTTATTTCCATTTTACAGAAGAGGAAATTGAGGGTAGACAGGGATCCAGTAAGACACCACCACTTTCTGAGAGGTAAATAAAATCATCAGTCCCAGTTTGACACATCTGGGTTGTTTCGGTCGGGATTCCGCAGGAAGCGGACGGCAGACGCGAGGGTTGAAGTGAAGAGAAGCTGGTGAAGCGTCCTTACCGAGGCGAGCTCTAGCACCTTCCTCCTGCTGCTGGAGCGGATTCTCACAACCTTCCGTGCTGGAAACAACACAAATTGTGCGCTCTGGTTCTGGAGGTTAGAAGTCCAGCATGTTGGTTCCTTCCGGAGGCTCCATGGCGTGGGGGATCCACTCCTTGACTCTTTCCGCTTCTGGAGGCTGAGGGCTTTCGCCGGCTCCTGGCTAAACTCATCCCAACCTCTGTTTCCATCATCACATCTCCCTGGCCCTCCCGACTCCCTCTTCCGGGGGCCCTGATGGTTGCGTTATTGGGCCCACCCAGGCAATCCAGAACAATCTCCCCGTCTCCAGATCCTTAACGTAGTCACCTCTGCCAAGTCCCTTTGGCCTTTTCAGGTAACACATTCACAGAGTCCGGGGCTTGGGGTATGGACACCTTGGGGGCCACGATCCAGCCGACCACACGTGGCCGTGGGAATAGCATCAGGAAGGGAACTAGAGTGGGGGGGGGGGGCGGATAAAAAGCGACCTCTCTCCTCCTGCCCCTGCCTCCCACTGGCTGAAGCCCAACCAGAGGCCAGAGGCACGGAGCAGAGCAGGGGAGGGATGGGGAGAGACAGAAACTCAAGCAGCACAGTACTGAGTTCATTGTATTAGCCGTGACTGTCACTGCTCTTCCAAAGAGGATCCAGGCCCTGGGGCCGGCTGCCTCTGTCCCCGGAAAAGCAGAACCCTCCCACACCATCCCTGCACAGTGGGGCAAGAGTCTGTGTTCCCCGAACCACACCACGAACCACGCTGTCAGAATCTGGGGCAAAAAGCTGCCGGGGAAATTCAAAGCCAAGGCCAGCTAGCTCTTCAAAGCCCTCTCCGCAACAAAGCGCGCTGAGAGAAGGTAGGAGGACAAAGGCGTTGGTCAGCGGGGGGGGGGGGGGGGGGGGGGGGGGGGGGGGGGGGGGGGGGGGGGCTACGGGAAGAGGCGACAGCCGGTCTGAGCTGCCACAGAACCACACCCCACCCCCACCCCCACCCCCACTGGCCCTTAAACAACCCCCTCCAGAGAGCTGGAGAGTAAGCAGTGAGGAACTGGAGAGCCCAGGACCTGGAATGTGGAGACTGGGGTCCAAGCCAGTTCTGTCACCACTAGCTATGTGACCTGGAGAGAGTGATAGCCATCACTACAGCTCCCTCATCTATACAATGGGGATAACGGGACCCAGTGCCTAAGGGCAGATTCTCTGGAAGCAGAGCCTGAGACAAGGATTCATTGGAGGGGACCTGGAGAGGAGTAAGGGATACAGAACAGGTGGGGCAGAAGCCAGCAAGGCTGTGGGTACAGTTGGATCCCATAGGGAGCACCTAAGAGCTGTTCCCCTTGAGAACAGGCCAACAAAAAAGATAGCTTTTGCACCTGTCTTGGGGGAAGCGCGTGTCCCATTCTTTCCCTGCTCCAGGAAACTGAATAACGACCCCCCCTCCAAAGATACCCCCACATCCTCAACCCCAGAACCTGTTACCTTCTAGGTAAAAAGGGACTTCGCAGGTAAGGTTGTTGAGACTGGAGATTATTCTGGGTTATCTGAGTCCTTATAAGGGGAGACAAGAGGGTCAGAGTCACTGATTGGGGAGGGGGGTGACAGTGGGAGCAAGGGGCGGGGGGAGGGGGGAGGTGAGGACGAGGCCAGCAGCCGGAAGAAGCGAGGAAATGGATTCTCCCCAAAGG
The DNA here is from genome assembly GCF_018350155.1 of Leopardus geoffroyi. Lineage (NCBI taxonomy): Eukaryota > Metazoa > Chordata > Mammalia > Carnivora > Felidae > Leopardus > Leopardus geoffroyi. The sequence continues at coordinate 97,475,423 of NC_059329.1, read as the reverse complement.
TCGCCAGAAGTCACTCTGTCCAATGACACCTTGATTTGCAACTCCTGATCTCCAGAACCGTGAAAGAAGACACTTGTGTGGTTTCAAGCCACTAAGTGAGTGCTAATTTTAGGGCAGCAGTAGGAAACCAACACAACCTGTCCCAGGCTCAGGGGTCCGGGCTCTGTGGCTCAAGCGATCACTGTTTCTGCTTAACGAGCACCTTCTGTGTGTCACACAGGTGACCCCAATCCCTCCCTCGGATCCTCTCACCAATTCGGAGCGGCCTGCCCCACCCCCAGCTGCCCTGTGCTTTAGCCTCTAACAGCCCTCAGGCCTGGAGCAGCTTTGACCTTGGGTACAGAGAGCCAGAAGCCACTTCAGGTAGTGACAGACAGATGGCCTTGCCTTGAGTCTGACCAACTCGGAGCGGTAACCCACACTGGAGAGCGCCCCCCCACCCACCCACCAACTCGCCTGGCATTGCACTCTGGCTCTGCTCCTCCCCTGCTTTGCCCTGCCCCCTCCTCCCCCATTCCCTCTGGTTCTCCTGGGAGCATGTCTTTAATGGAGCCATTGCATGAACCCTAGTCTCAGGGATCGGCCCGAGGAGACTTCTCTATCTGGTGCCCACAATTATGCCCCGAGGAGGCTAGTATACTGAATCTCGTAAGCCGGAATCTGGATCCAGACACAGGAGACAGTGCTATTTTTTTTTAAATGTCTATTTATTCATGTTTGAGAGAGAGAGCGAGCAAGGGGGTGGGGGGGGTGGGGTAGAGAGAGAGGGAGACAGAGAATCCTATGCAGGCTCCACGCTGTCAGCACAGAGCCCAAAGAAGGGCTCGAACTCACAAACTATGAGATCGTGACCTGAGTCGAAATCAAGAGTGGGACTCTTAACCCACTGAGCCACCCAGGTGGCCCGAGACAGTGCTTTTAATCCCTGCATTCTACCACCTCCTGGACGTCCCCTGGGCTCCTCCTCCTCTACCCCTTGGGGATAATCATCTATAATTCCTGGGGGCAGGACGTGATTGGGACAAGGAGCTGGGCTCTGTCAGAGATAATCCTCCTGGGTCGCTGCCCATCTCACACCTCCGGCCCCAGCCTAGGTCCCCACAATGGAATAGTGGGGTATGGGGAGGTCTGGACTCTCCAATGTGGATGTCAGAGCCACGGCTCCCTGAGCCCACCCATTGTGGAAAATCACACCAGCGTCACGTTGATTCTTGAGTCAAATCCTGGCGAATCCTGACTTACCCCCTCCCCCTTGTTTCCTCCTCTGTGAGACGGGGATAATAACCCCGCGGCCAGGATGAGACAAATAACAGACGGGAACTTGGCTAGGGCAGAATTGGGCACAGTGGGGGCTCCTTCCTGCTCAGATAATCTCTCTGAGCCTCAGTTTCTTCATTTGTAAAATGGGGATCACGATATTGCAGTGCAGCCATAGCGAAGAACGACTCTATCCCCAGAGCTGCCGTGAAGGTTCCGGAGCACGGACTCTGGAGTCCCAATCCTGGGTGACCTGGGACTAGTCACTTAACCTCTCTGGGCCCCCTTTTCCTCGTCTGCTTAGTAAGAACTGTGTGAGGGAGAACAGGTAGAAGTCCTGCACAAAGTAAGTGCTGTTACCACTGAGCGAAGGGCTTGGCCCGCGCCTGGCGTGTTGTTAGTGCTCAGTAAACGGTGGCCGTCCTGTTATCGGAGCTCCCTGGCCCCTGTAGTGAGGCAGGTCACCTCCACGCACCCCCCACGGCCCTCTGGCTTCAGGCGCAGGCCCTGCAGGCTGGCTGCTGTGCTCAGGTCGGTTGGATGGGCTTGACTGCACCGAACACGGGCCCTGGGTGTCCCCTCCACCTCTGGGGGCCCGTTCATGCCTCCAGCTCTCCCCCCAAACGCACCCCTTCCAACCTCTTCTCTCCGCACCTAAGGGCCCCTCCTTCACCCACCTCGCTCCCCACCCGCCTCAGCTAATTGGTGGTGACTCAGGAGAGAGCCGAGGCCGAGGCTGTGTGGGTGTGCGACCCTTCCCCGAATCGCCTCCCTTCCCACAGCTCCTGAGATTGTGGGGCCCGGCACCTGAGGAGCCCGCCAGCCCCTGGGACCCCTCTTCTCCCCAGAGAGCAGTCTGACGTGGCAGTCCATGCTGGGGTGGGGGGGGGGGACAAGAAGTTCCCCGAGGGGTCCTACAAAGGCCTCTCCGGCTCCCGGGGCTCCGTGTGCTGGTGTTGACACGTTCCTGCCTAAGTGGGGAAAAGCAGCTTCCGGAATCTGTCTGATGCCTCCTGTAATGAGAACAGCAGCTGTGGGGGCTTTTCCCTCTCTTTTTCTGGACGAAACAGGCCTGGACTCCCGGGCTCCTTCTCCTCCCCTGCTGAGGCTCAAATGCCCAGGACAGAGCAGCCCGGAGTTGGACCGACTGCCCAGAGAGGGGGCGGCTTCGGCCCCTGGCCTCTCAGCAGCCAGCCTGGCCTCATCCTCCCTCCCATCAGGGGAGCCAGCGGCCAGGCCAGAAGCCCCTCATTGCTTCCCGTGCACCCAGGAACTCGGCCGGGCACTGGGCCAACCCGAGTGGGGGCTAGGCCCATCCATTTTCCAGGCAAAACCGAAACTGGGAAGGGGAGGACTTGGGTCTGAACCCTAACCACCTCCTTTGTTAAACAAAACCAACCTAGAAAACAAACAGAGTGAAAACGTCCAAATGCACCGCATGCAGCTCGGCCGGGCTCAGGTCGTGGGTGGAGTTTAGGCCATGTTGAAAGGGCCCGAAAGTCCCAGGTCTGGGCTATGCCTGGACTCGGGGACATAGCCACACGTCCCCACCCCCGGGACTATCACAGGCTGTGGGGCAGAGAGACCGAAGGGGCTCCAGTTCCACGGAAGGGGCCCGAGGCGCCGTGCCAGGGGAGGGGGCACGCAGCCCCCGGGGTGCCCAGATACACGGTGAGGTCTGGCTGAGGGCATCCTGCTGCTGAGAGCCACGCACCCCCCAGCACACCCCCTTCCCTACGGGACCCCCTTCGACGCTGTGGCTTTTGCCAGCTCTCCCCTAAGGGGCAGGGTCCCACCTTTCCTCTCCTCCTCCCGGAAGCCGCCCCCACACTCAATGGCTCCCGGGTGCTCTCTCCTAGACCCTGCCCCCCACCCCTCCTTCCCCACCCGAAGTACTCCAGCACCCTCCTTGTATCCCCTTCTGTTACCCGAATGTCCCCACTGGTCCCCCCCACCCTCCTCCCCTGCCAACCTAGAGACCCAGCTAGGTGTGCGCTCTGAAGGTGTCGTCATTGCCCTGATGACAGATTGCCCAGTCTTGTTTCGAATTCAAAGAAGCTCGGCTTTAGCAAAAGGGCTAAAACGCTCCGGAGCAGTTTCAGCTCAAACACGAGGCTTCAAAGGCATCTCCCGCTAATGAGATTAAATGAGATAATGTGTGCGCACTTTCAGACGGAGCCCCCAGCCCACCACAGGGAGCCTTTGCTGCCCCCTTTGAAGTCAGGCACTTGAGAGGGAAGGTTTGTGGTTTTGCAGGACTTGTGACGCTGGGCTGGCCGGTGGAAGGGGCCCCCCAGGGACGGGGTGACGCAGCAAGCTGCAGGCACGAGTGTGTCAAGGGCTGTGTGTGTGCGTGCATGTGACTGAGAAGCTCCTGCCACATTGCACAGAATCTCATCTCCCCCTCCCCCCACCCCGGGGGTCTCAGCTGCTCTGTCTTGGGGTCACTGTGGTCAACACAATCCCTTCCGGCTTGGCCGGAGCCCCTTACCCTTGGGTCCCCCCCACTGAGCAGAGACTGGTTGTCACTTCTAATATGACTTTGCAGGAAGAACAGGTGAACACTCAATTGTATTTATGCTGGCTGTCTGCCCTACACTTCTTTCTTAAAGCCAGATTTCCCCTTCCAAGAGACTCCAAGGAAACAGCAAAAACATTTTTGCACCTCTGATTTTCTACTGAGGATAGCCACACAGACGCATAAGTGTCCATCTGGGCACACGGGGATTCTTCTGCACGATCTCTGCTGACTCAGGGCCAGCTGTGGTCCCTAGGCATTGAGCTGGGGGAAGGGCCCTCCATATCTCCTTTTTCCTACCCTGGTCAGGCACTGCGCTGGGAGCTTCGCGTTGTTAACTTACTCATTCCGAGCAATGGCGGTGAACACAGAGTCCGGAAAGGTCAGGTTCCTTGTCTAAGGTCACAGAGTTAGCAAAAACGGCTTCAGTTATTTAAATTTTTTTTTTCAACGTTTATTTATTTTTGGGACAGAGAGAGACAGAGCATGAACGGGGGAGGGGCAGAGAGAGAGGGAGACACAGAATCGGAAACAGGCTCCAGGCTCTGAGCCATCAGCCCAGAGCCCGACGCGGGGCTCGAACTCACAGACCGCGAGATCGTGACCTGGCTGAAGTCGGACGCTTAACCGACTGTGCCACCCAGGTGCCCCACGGCTTCAGTTATTTAATGGATTCTCTGCTGGGCTGAAAGCCAATCCACATTATATATGTGATATCACTGGACCCTTCCAAAGCACAGCAAAAGTTTAGGTGCTAATACCTAATAATACTGTTCCCCTTTTAGAGATAAAGAAACGGATACACAGAGAAGGGAAGTGATTTGTCCACTGGGACGCTTCTAGCTTTCCGAGGGCTTTGCCCCAGGGACTACAGTAAATTTAAGGATTTGCAAGGGCTCAGGTTCAATGTAGGCAAGAAGCAGGTGCCTGTGGGCGTGGCCCAGAGCCCAACTCCATCAGTGCCCCGGCCGGGCCACGGTCCCATCTCTTGGACTCAGCGGGAGAAGGAGCTGGGCATGCTGGGGTTCTGCTAGGCCTCTGCCACTGCCCCTTCCCCGTCCTCCTCCAGCAGCCCCTGAGTTCTCCTGCCCTGACCCAGGAGAACCTCAGCCGAGTTCCTGGGTCACCCCCTCGGACTCGGGGCAGCCCTTCCTCCTGGTGCCCAGTCCCCAGGGACCCTACTTTTTCTAGCCCCCTCTGTACTGTCCACTCCAGCAGTGGACTGGCAGGACCCCCAGGCTTTAATCCTGTGTGACTCCAAATACATTAACTCACCTTTCTGAGCCTGTCTACCTCCTAAGATGCAACTATGCACCTGCTACTACTCCCCCCCCCCCCCCACCGAAAAGGCGACGTAAAGCTTTCCTTAGCCCACACCTCCTTCGCTGTTTCTCATTTTCATTTTCAGGGAGAGCTATTTATACAGTTCTTAGTCTGTGCCAGGCACGGTTGTAAGCACTTCTATTGCTAATTTAATCGTCATAACTATCCTGTGAGGGAGGCACCCTCATCCTCTTCCTTTACAGAGGAGCACTCGGGGGGCACAGAAAGGGTTACAGAATTCGCCCAAGGTCACACAGCCTTTTTAAACAAAGGGAAATATAATTGACGTATAACAGTATCTTGCACGCAGCTTTTAAGAGGCGGAGGCAGGAATCCGTCCCAGGCAGCCTGGCCCCAGGGTTCACGCTCTTAACTTCCTCTTCTATGCTGACATAGTGTGTATAAAGCATTTTAGTATAAAACTCAATCGAAAGGAAATGCTTTTAATAAGCAATAACGGTCGTTACCACGTGGCCTCAAATGGGCCTCTGTGTTTTTTGTCCCTGCGGTGGACCGGTGATACCCCCCTGGCAGCATTCGGCAGAATAATGGGGGCGAAGTGCCCATCACGGATCCTAACACGGAGCCAGCCATGGGCTCTCGGTGGCCCTCCTCTCTGGAAGGTGCGGGTGGGAGAGGTCAGGAGTGACTTGAGTTAGACACATCCGCTGAGCCAGCAAGAGAAGGTATAGAGATACCACCAGCCTTGGGGGGATGGGGGAGGGGCCCGGGCGAGGCAGCAGGTGGCTTAGCAGGTGCCCAAAAGCACAGGGGTCTCTGGGGGTCCAGGTGGGGAGAATCGGAAAGAGGGATGTGAACACTCATGGGCCAGCTAATCTTGCCAACAACCCTGAGAAAACAAGAGTCTCAGAGAAGTCGAGAAAAGAGTGAGTCCATTACAGGCCTGGATGGTTTGGGCTTAGGTATCAGGAGGCAACAGGCTGTGCCCCCAGGATGGTTTTGTGGTTCCCCATCAGGTTGCCCTTCAGCGGGATGAAGGGCGTCAGCTACAGAGTCAAGGTCCAGGTAAGGAGTAACTGTTTCCTACAAAGGTGCAGCGAGCTGGGGCCCTGGGTTGAGGAAGGAGGAGGGGCCTTGTTAGGAAAGGGACAGCAGGTGGAGTGAACCAGCAGCGGGGCGGGGGGCTCTGTCCCGGGAGGGGGCAGGGCCCAGCCGGGTATGGGGGGGGGGCGGATCCCCTCCCAGAAGACTCTCCCCACGTACAGGTCTCAGAGTCACCTGCCCTGGAACCTGTGGCTAGAGGGTGACAGGACCCGTCTCCGGGGAGGCTGTTGGCTGTTTTCAGAGGCAGGAAAGCCACTTCCTGGGGGCCCAACTGTGCCCTTTGAAACACCAGGCCAGACCCAGCAGCCTCTGTCCTCACTTTAAACCAGAGGAGGGCCGCAGTGGACTCACCGGGAGGAGCCATGACCCTGAGAGGGCAGATTCGTTTTTCTGGAAAACCTCTTCCCAGCTTTTCCATTTCCCCCCGTGGCAGCGACAGCCCAGCCCGGGTCCAGTGGCCCCCCGAGTGAGGTCAGCGCAGTGATGAGGTCTGACCTCAGTCAGTGTTGCCATGGGGACGCTCCGGATGCCACTGCCACCTGCTGAGCAGCACCTTTCTTCCAGAAGGAGTGGGAGGGGACAGTGACTGATGCGGACCATGTGTCACCCTGCTCTCGGCTGCCAAGGTTGTTTCTCCCCAAACACATATTGCCACGCGTGGGGCGGGCCAGGGGACGTTCGCGGGGCCTGCTGGCTGCGCTGTTGTGCGTCCGCGTGTTTGGGGCGCGGGGAGAGGCACTTGGGAGAGCCCCCAGGGTGCCTCATTTTCCTCTCTCCCTGCACCAGGCTGGGATGTTGATCACTGTGCTCCTGGTGGACCCGGACTGACATTTACAGCAACCTGATCTCCATAGCAACCAGCTGTGACATCACAAGGCACCTACAGACCCTTTCCCCGCGACAGAGGAAGCGTGCCTACTCATTTAGGGGCAGAAAACGCTCCTGAGGCCCCTCACGCGGTAGGGGAAGTGGGCGTGGAAGGGCGAAGCGGGAGAGGGTCTCTCCCAGAAATACCAGGCTTTTCTCTGAGCTGCCGACCGAGCCTTCTCTGGAGGTGTGAGTGGAGCCGAAATGAAGTCTCCCTCCCCCACTTGTTCCCCTCTCTCATCCCTTCAAAATTACATCTCAGTGTCTTCAACCGGAAAATGGGGATAATAGAAGTCACTCTTCATTGAGGGATTATTATGTGCCAGGTGCTGTGGGCTTTCTCATTTGCCTCGTGACAACCCGGTAAAGCGTGTTTTCCTTTTAGAACGCTCCCTTTTGTAAGTGGAGGAAAATGACACACCGAGAAAGGATTAGAACCCAGTCTGGCTCGAGAGCGTACCCACAGCCTCCCTGGCGCTCAGCGGCACCTCTGTTTCCAGCCGTGCTGGGCCAAACAGTTCTACGCGGGCTTCAACTCACTTTGCGCGGCCGGCATCTTGCCACACGCGAGCACAAGGCTTTTTCTTTTTCTGCCCTGGGGCTTGTACAGTGCCCAACACGGACTGCCGGCAGGAGCGTGCTCAGCATGGGGACGTGCTGGGGGCAGTTAGCTTCCACTGGGCCAACAACCTCTCACCCGTGGGGCGTGGGAGCCGGTGGAGGGGTGATCCGTCAATCAGTCATCTGGCTGACAAGCCCAAGGGTCCTTCTGTACACCGTTCAGAGGGGCCTGGAGGCACTGAGTCCCAGTCACCCGCGACACTGACCTAAAGATGCTCTGTGATGTTGGCTTTTTTCAGTTGTGTCGGTCCCCTGTTTCTGCTCCCTGGGATCACCTCTAAAATAAACTGCCTGCACACACACGTCCTTGCCTCAGGTTCCCCTGATGAGGGAACTCCAGGCCAAGGCCGTTGGCGACAGAGTCGTGCTAAGAGCCACACCACAGAGTGGCATTCTGGAACTGGAAGCCATGTGAGGGGCAGTGAGGACCCTGTTGTGGTGGGACGGGAGACGGTGACAAGCTTTAGCATACGAACGACATGGGGACAGCAGTAATTATAAGGGTCGTGGGGTCGGCTGGCTTCTGTTTTTTTTTTTAATTTTTTTTTTCTTTTTCTTTTTTTTTTTTTTTAATTTTTTTTTTTCAACGTTTATTTATTTTTGGGACAGAGAGAGACAGAGCATGAACGGGGGAGGGGCAGAGAGAGAGGGAGACACAGAATCGGAAACAGGCTCCAGGCTCCGAGCCATCAGCCCAGAGCCCGACGCGGGGCTCGAACTCACGGACCGCGAGATTGTGACCTGGCTGAAGTCGGACGCCTAACCGACTGCGCCACCCAGGCGCCCCAAATTTTTTTTTTTCAACGTTTATTTATTTTTGGGACAGAGAGAGACAGAGCATGAACGGGGGAGGGGCAGAGAGAGAGGGAGACACAGAATCGGAAACAGGCTCCAGGCTCCGAGTCATCAGCCCACAGCCTGACGCGGGGCTCGAACTCACGGACCGCGAGATCGTGACCTGGCTGAAGTCGGACGCTTAACCGACTGCGCCACCCAGGCGCCCCTCGGCTGGCTTCTGTTAATGGCTCTCATAGTCTTAAAGAAAGAAAATATCACGCTCAGATCCATCACATGTCATTTCTGGGCCTGTCACGAAGACCCAAATCCGATAAAGCACTGTTTAAAGAGACCCCCTCCTCCTGCAGCCAGAGGGAACCCGGTGCCAAAAATCAGGCTCAGGATTGAACTGGAGGGATGGCAGGGCCCCAAAGGGGCCAAAATCCCAGCCTAAACAGACCTACGCAGGGTCAGGCCCAGGCTGGGGACGGAGTGGGACCCTGAGACCTGAGCTGGGGACACATGTGGGTGAAGGATTTTGAGGATCTTGGAGGCCCAGACACGTCTAAAACGTTGTGCGCTGAACTCCCACAACTCAGCAAAGCACTCGTGGGCCAGTTGGACGAGGGGCCAGGTCCGGGCTGCCTCCAGGAAAGGCCGCCGTGCTCCCCCCTTTCCCTGTCGCCTGTTCAGGGCCCGACTGAGAAACCCCAGCCCCTGCTGGGTCACGTGCAAGTTCACCAGGTCCGCGGCGAGGCGATTAATCGCATCCAATGAGGATTAATCGCATCTTGAGCAGAAAGACAAACTGGGAAGATGGGGACTGGCCTGGGCTGAGACGCAGCTAGATGTGGGTTCTAATCCCACTCGGGGCCCAAGCAGGCCCTGTCAACGCCATCCATTATTGGGACACTTCGAGAAACTCATGGGTCCAAGAGGCACAGTCAGGGACTGAGGAGGTATTTATGCCGGGCCCTGTAGACATGGGCCTGCGGCCGTTAAAACGGTTCTTGCCTCGCTCTCCAAAGCACAGTCCGGTGGGGAAGACAGGCACGCGTAAAACAAACCAACTCCCAGTAACGAGCGCTGTTTGGGATTTCACTACATGCCCGGCTTTGTGCGGCGCTCTTCCACCGCCAAGGATCACAAGACCCTTCCTCAAAACGTCCCCAAGATGTCCCGCCCGCCTTTTACAAAGGGGGACAAGGTGGCAGCGACCTTACTCTGAAGCATGTGTACTACCCTCGTACATGACCTACTTGGAGCAAGACAGCCTCAGCAGAAGACCCGTGTGGCCTGATGGGGAGATCCGGGAAAGGCCGCCAGACTGGTCACAAGGCAATCCGCCATCAGGGGTGCCTGGGTGGCTCAGTCGGCTAAGTGTCCGACTTGGGCTCTGGTGACCATCTCGTGGTTCGGGAGTTCGAGCCCCCGCATCGGGCTCTCGGCTGTCAGCGTAGAGCCCGCTTCGGTTCCTGCCTCCCCCTCTCTCTCTGCCCCTCCCCAGCTTGTGCTTTCCCTCTGTCTCAAAAATAAATAATCACCAAGAAAACAAACAAACAAACAAACAAACAGACAAAAAAGAGCAGAAGAAACGTCAACCGCGGTTAGGTTATTATTAAGCATCTGTAGTGAAGGCTCACGTTTCCGGAAATGACTCGAAAAGCCGCAGATCAAAAACCAGCATGAACTCAGGCCACTGCCCTGTACTCAGGCAGTCAAGGAGTAGCCCCTGACCTCGGCAGCTGACCCCCGGGCTCCAGAGCCCCAGTTCTGCCCCCAGAACCTGGGGAGACGCAACACTCCAGTCTCAGCGTTTCCCCCTTTCAAAGCCTTTCTGACGAGCGAGCCCTGGAGGATGGGGGTCCCCGTTGAGACGTGTTCTGGCCCGGGGGGGGAGGTGGGGCTGTACTCGCTGGGCCCCAGAGTTTGGAACCAGAGAAACCCACGCAAGCTGGGTTCAGCAAACAGCGGGGACTTATCTGTGAGGTTTCAGGATTGCCCACCCTGGGCTGGCAGGAAGGGCCAGGTCTGGGGAGACTGGAGGTGGGGCCGGGGGCCACCGGCGCTGGCTCTCTCTCCTCGTCCGGGCGCCGCTCTGCCAGCTGGCTTCGTTCAACTCTCTCTCTTTGCCAAGCGGGGCCTTCTATTCCTCGGAGGCCGTGGCTGCCCCGAGCAACTGAGTCCACTCTTCTGGCTCTGGCCCAGCCACGGGAGAGGCCAAATGGCTGGGTCCTTCCCTCTCCTCCCCTTCCCAGATCCAAATGTTTGGGGGAGAGAATGGTCGGGCCAGACTGGGTCACGTAGCCAACCTGTCTAATCACCACAGCCAGGGCGCGGGGAAGTATGGTACGGGGGGGTCTTTGGCTCCCCCAAAGCAGCCACGGCCGGCGGCCTACCTTGGCGTCCCCCTCTCATCGTCTCTCCTCCCCACCCTCGCCCCTGCCAAATGCCCATGCCTCCTTAACGTTCCACTGACCCCCAGTCTCAAGCAATCTGTAAGGCACCAGCGAAAGCTCCGCCCCAACATGATATTTTCACCCTTAGGATTATCACTATTGTCTACTATCTGTTGAGGTTTTCCTATACTCCAGGCACGGCCCTCACTACCTCATTTAATCTTTACAATGACGCTGCGAAGCAGACACCTTTATTTTGGTAATAATGAGCCAAGAATAAGAATAAGAAGCCGAAGGACAGAAAGGTGAAGCCACGTGCCCGTGTCGCCCTGGAGTAGCAGGGCTGGGGTTGAAGCTCCGAGCCTGCGTGCGCGGCCCCTCCCTGGAGGCTGCCGGGATGCGGAGCAGTGAAGCTTCTGGTTAGTTAGGCAGGCCCGCCCCCGCCCGACGAGAATCTCAGGGCCAGGACTGATAATGTGAGGCTGTGGCCTGGCTGGAGGGGATCGCAAGAGAGGGACCATGGGTTTCCTGGACGGGGCGAACTTGGGTCTCAGAGGATGAGTCAGATCTGGACGGCAGAGGGGCAGTTGGGAGGGAGGGTTGGGGAAGGGCCGTGGGGAGCCGGCTGGGTGGCCTGGGCTGACTGCAGAGCAAAGTCAGGGGCCGACGCTTGGGCGGGTGGGCAGGGAACAGGTCCCAGCGGGTCTTACTTCCTGCTACCCCCCTGTGAAGCACACGTAGCTGCTCCTGGCACTGGCTGCGTTGAGTTGACCTAAAACAGCAAGTAAAGGTGACCCAGAGCAGGAGGAAAGCGGTTCTAGGCTGCTGTGGCCAAATGGGACCAAATCCTCCCACGTCTGTGCCTATAGTTTCTCTCCGGGCAGGTAGGTCCCCCACAAGGCAGGGATGGTGACAAGAATCAGTCTGCCTCGTTTTCAGAGGAAGAAACCAAAGCACAGAGAGGTGGGGCGAGTTGTCCAATGTCGCACGGCAAGTGGAGACTCAAACGCAGTCAGTGGTCCTTGCTGCAAACCCAAGAGGCCCGGGAGGAAGGGGTTCGGGTCAAACCTGGAGACAGGTTTCCCGTGTCCAGAAGAGATCACGAATACTGAAACACTGACCGTTAGAGGCAGAGAGAAGTGTCTGGGGTCCACACAGAACTGTGTGTGAATCCTGGCTCTGTCACTGCCTAGGTGAGGACGATGGCAGTGCCTCAGAGCGTCCTTCAGAGGCTTGAAGGCGTCAGTGGATGCACGTGACCATCACGGCGAGGAAGCGCCCGATAACTGCGAGCGTTGTTTCCTACTGTCAAGGTTGCCAACGTCGCTAAACCTATGGGCCTCAATTTCCTCAACTGCAAAAGAGGGGTGATGTCCGAGAGGTGTCGCGAACAAGGCCATCGGGAAGATCCAACAAGAAAACACGCTCAGGTCCTCCGTATCCAGGTGTCTGGCTTCACATGCGTTCTTTCCTTCCCCTCTCATGTCAAATCTACGCTTGCAGCTTACGTGACGTGCCGGTCTAAGAAAAGCACCGCTTGTGAACTTGAACGCACAGGCGTGCGCTGAGGAAGCATAAAGCACTTTCCCTCTCTCCCCGGTGACAGAGCCCCCACCGGCTTCGGGGTAAAACAGTCGTGTGCTGAGTGGGTGTACTTTTGCTGCTAGAGGGATTGTACTAGATTCTGCTTCCAGGATTCTCTCGGGGCCTGGAGATTGCAGTTAATGGGGCAGCGGCGCCCAGGGCTGGCCACACATCTGGGCAGTTGGGACCCGTCTGCAAGGAGATCCTTTTGGTTGGGTGAACCAGGGGTGAGGCAGAATGTTCTGGGTTACCGGACAGGGATAACATTCCTCTCCCAAAGACTGAGCAACAGATTGGAACCCCACCCCCACCCCCAACATTTTTTTTTTTCTTTTTAAACAAACCACCAATTAACGAGTACTTATTATGTCCCTGGCACTGTGCCACACGGTTTACATCAATCCTGGCCACCGCCCTCTGGGCAGCCTTGGGCAAATTACTTAACATCTCTGGGCTTCATTCTCCTCACCTGTGCAATGGCCTTCACGATGTGCCTGCCTCCTAGGATTCTGATGAGGTTTAAATGAGCTCATACAATACGGTCGCGGTCTCAGCGAATGTTAGCTGGACGTGGGTACGAATGACGTATGTTCGTCAGTTTAAACTTCACGCTGACCCTGAAAGGCAGGAACGATTGTCCTCTTCCTCATCTCACTCCTGGTTGTGGGGTGAGGGCGGCGGGGGGAGGGGGGGCAAGGGGGGAGGCTGGAAAAGGAAAACCCAGACACGAAATTAGTGGCTCCTGAGTGCTGACCTGACCACAGGCAAGTGCGTGTAGACGACACGTGATACATCAGGTTCCTGGGCCTGAGTCCACAGAGCGTGGCTCCATGAGTCCAGGATGAGCCCAGCGACGCATTTGTGGTGTGGCATCCGAGGCGATTCAGAGGTGGGGACCTGGGTCAGGTGATTCGGCCAAGGTCCCCCAGCCAGTCATGGGCAGAGGCAGGATTTGACCGCAGAGGTGGGTCCCTGAACTAGCATTGTTTGCACAAACAACGTCTCCCCCTCTCCTCTGCCCCCTAGGGCTTGGGGCGGTCTCACCCCACCCTCTCTCCAGGGAGGAAGGCTGGGGGCGCTCTCTTGAGCAAGGTCCTCTAAGCAACCATTTCAGGCCACCCCCACGCATTGCGGCTTCCTTTCCCCCAAGCCACCCGAGCCACCACAGCGCTTTGTGGATTCTGGAAGTTCTCACCAATAGCCAGGGACACACGCCCCGTTGGCTCTCCCCCCAGACTTCCTCTCCAGGGCTGGTCCCCGCCCTCTGGTGCCACCGGGCATTCAGGGAGCCTCTGGCAAACTTCAGGAGCTGCCAGAGCATTTAGTTACTTTGATCATTTTATTAATAAATGCATGCTGGTGCCAACATCATGGAAGCTGCTGCCTGGGAACAGGGGTGGGAACGTGCTCTGGGGAGTTTTCTGGCTGGATGCTGGCGACATGGGAAGCAGACAGGGATCTACGGGGAGAAGGGAGGCGGGCAGCCGGATGGCCCAATTTAGGGCCTCTCGGGGCATTCAAGGACCTCTGGGGGTTGTGAAGACCTTTTTGGGGAAAGGATTGTCGAGAAGAACGAGATGTGAAGGAGCCTGGTGCCCTGACCCTCCAGCCAGAGGACTCAGAGCCACTTAGGGCTGGCAGACTTGCTTGGCCCGCAGCCAGACACATCCTCCCTCCCGGGCCAGCCAGCCCCCGGGTGTATGGGGAGGGACAGGCTAAGTGGCAGCCTGCCGACGACCTTAAACCCCAAAGCCACGAGAGGGGCAGCGAGGCACCTGCCCCAGAGGGGCTGGCGGCCTGATGCTGGGCTCCGTAGGAGAGAGTCCCGATCACATGTAGGGAGTGCAGGGCGCCCAGGGCCAGGCGCACAGCAGACCCTCAGTACCCACGGTGAGCATTATCAGCACCTTTGCGGGATGTGGTGAAGAGAAATACTCAGAAATGATGTGCCCAAGAAGCACAGGCCAGAAAAGTGGGTCTTTGTGTAGAAGTCACTGGCAGGCAACCTCGCAGGGGGCGAGCTCCAGGCACCCAGGGCTCAGCCCCGGGTGCAGGCACCAGAAAAGCCCTCTCTTCCAGCCAGGATGTGTGTTCTCTTCTATTACTGGCCAGTGAGTAAATAATCGGAAAGCCTTGCCAGGATCCGCCGTTTACCCTTTAAGGGAATGAACTTGGGTTTCATCTGGGGAGTTAAAAAAAAAAAAAAAAAAAAAAGCCTCCCCAGACAAGAGCCTGGATTGGGGGAGAGTGTTTCTCCCAGTCTCCATCCTGGAGTGAGCGAGACAGATGGCGTGGATGGGGTGGGAACCTGAGGACTCCCAGGAGAGGCTCCCCTCCCCTCCCCCACGGCAGGCAGCTCCCGGACAGTCACCTCGCGCAGGAAGCCAGCACCGCACAGGCGGGCGTCTTCACTCAGTGTGCCCAGGCCCTTGGGACAGTATGTGTAAATGCATTTATTCAGTATACATTTTACCCAATCTATATATTAATATGATCATTCCTTCACAACTAATAAGCATGTATTATTACGTAACATATTATGAATGTTATCAAACACACACACACACACATATGAATTAAACAGCAAATTACATTAGAGTATAAAATAGTATTTAAAATGTTTTTTCAATGTTTATTTGTTTTCGACAAAGAGGCACATGCATGAGCTGGGGAGGGGCAGAGAGAGAGGGAGAGACAGAGAGAATCCCAAGCAGGCTCTGCTCTGCCAGCACGGACCCCGACTCGGGGCTCAGTGCCGCAAACCACGAGATCATGACCTGAGCCAGAGTCGGAGGCTCAACCAGCCGAGCTACCCAGGCGCCCCTTGAATGTTTTGATGATGGTGAGTGGTTTTATGCCATCGTTAGCTCAGATCTCAAAGCGAAAAGCTCTACTTAAGGTTAGGCTCATTAGTTATAATGGTAGATATAAATTCTGAGTTCACATTGCCTTCTTGCTCCTTTGTGAAACATGGGGACCTCTTTCTTTTCTTTTTTTTTTTTTTTTTAAGTTTATTTATTTTTGGGACAGAGAGAGACAGAGCATGAACGGGGGAGGGGCAGAGAGAGAGGGAGACACAGAATCGGAAACAGGCTCCAGGCTCTGAGCCATCAGCCCAGAGCCCGACGCAGGGCTCGAACTCACGGACCGCGAGATCGTGACCTGGCTGAAGTCGGACGCTTAACCGACTGCGCCACCCAGGCGGTGGGGACCTCTTTCTTACTAGACCCGGTCTTTGCCTTTGCTTCACCTGCGGCTGTCTGAGCGGATGCCACGGGGGAGTGAAGCACCCACAGGGCACCTTGTTCCGCTTACGTGTCGTTCGGTGTTTTCCTACTTTCCTTTTTTCCCCTTCATTCCCTGCTTTTTAAGTCCCTTGTTCTGCCGAAAAGTCAGTTGAACGGTATTATAATCCATAAAGCTGCTGAACTGAACTCACATGAAGAGAAAAATTCTTCAAAATGCTAAAAGCAAGGACAGAGGCTGGGCAGCAAGCCTCTCTGTGTGGTCCCTGGAGTCACATTTGACATATAGACCAAATATGGACATCAGCGTCAATCTATAAATACGGCTACAATTTAATGCCCCGTCCCTTTGTTTTGGATACAATGGAAATAGAAATAACAATTTTGTAGTGTTTCTTTCCCCTCCGAGAGCTACCTTGCACACCTCATGACGCACCACTTTGGAGACTTCTGTGTCAAGGTCCTCACTGTCCCTCTCACCTCTTAACCGATCTCCACTGCAAACAGTGGCCAGTAGGAGCTTATGACAATGGGAAAATGTGGGTGTGATCAAGGCACTGCCCCTCCCTTGCTTCCCATGGATCTTTGGGGAAAAATAAAGCTTCTTACTTGGTCTGGCTGCTTCTCCCACTTCCCGTGTCCCCAGCCCTCCCCTCCTCCTGTCCCACTCTGCGTCAGCCAGGGGGGACCTCCTGAACTCCGTGCCCCAGTCACGCACCTCTGCCCAGTACGACTCCTGGCTTGCTTCCTCTTATCCTTCGGGTCTCAGTTCTAGTGTCACCACTCAGAGAGGCCGGGGCCGGCCCCTCATCTAAAGAGCATCCCCTTCCCCCCATCATCCCCTGTCTCAGTGCCCCCGAAAGCCTTAATCATATTTCGTCACTATGTAAATCTGTTTGTGGACTCTGCCGTCTCCTCCACTCGATGATGAGCTTGGAGACCACCAGGGAGGACCCACGTCTGCTTCTATCACTGCTGTATGCCCGGAGCCTGGTATATTGTAGGTGCTCAATAAGTGAATGAATAATGAAATGAATGAATCAGATACGAAAGGATCTATAAATGCTTTCTCGGACTAGACGCATCTCTTGGCCAGAGCTAGAAGATCCTGGTTATGGGAAAGCAGCCTCCCACCTCCTGGGTCTTGGACCTCTCCAGCACCCCTCCTCCTTACGGCAGGGAGGCCGGGGGTACCTGTCTAAGGTGCTCAGAGACAGCCCCGAGTGGTTTTCTGGGAGGGGTGGGGGGGTGGAAAAGCCAATGGAGAGTGAGGGGTCCACCTTTCTCTTTGAGGGCTGGGAACCTAGAGCCTCAGAGAGGGCTAGGGTTATACCTAAAGACACACAGGAAGTCAGGACAGAGAGCCCTGCCAGGAACACAGGTGAAGAGACAAATGGGGGTTCTCTTGATTAAATGGACTGCGCTGCCCCGGGAGCTGTTGTTGAGAGCAGGGGTGCTGTCACCTGGGCTGGGCCTCTGTGAGGGGTAGGGCTAAGGCCCGACTTCACCCTCTCTGGGTACAAGAGTCTGTGCTCCTATGATCCTCTTGGGACGTCCCCACAGCCTGGTCAGGGAGACAGGGACACAGGGTGGCTCAGAGACTGGTCTGAGCTCACACAGGTAGTGAACGGTGGAGCTGGGATCACACCGGGGTCTCTCCTGCACAAGGAGAGCTCTTCCGCCCTCCCCCTGCTTCCCTCTCCTTCCCCTCCCCTGTTTCCCCTCCCCACACCTCCCCGCAGGCCCCCCCTGCTTCAGCAGCCCTGAGGCAATCTGCAGAGCTGTCCCCTTGTGATTAGCAGGCACACAGGGAAGCAATCACCAGTCTCACCGGGTGTCGCCAAGTGTCTGCAGGTGTGGCCGCTTGTGGCCACCAGCCCGGCCTCTCCTGCTCACTGCCTGTTTCCGAAATGTGACCCTGTGGGAAAAGACGGGAGAGCAAGCGGGAGAAAATATCTCCTTTGCAGAAAGGGGCCCAAAGGGACCCTTGTTTTACTAGATTCCTTGACGGTGAAGGTGTTTTTAATATATTTTTTAAGGAAAACTGAAACCCGGGAGAATGGACCTCTCCAGCCCCCCTTACAGCAGGGAGGCCGGGGGTACCTGTCTCACGTGTTCAGAGACAGCCCCGAGTGGTTTTCCGGGGGATGGAGATGGGAGGAGATGGCGGGGACCGTTTCTAAACGCCCTTCCCTCTTTGGGTCGCAGTTACGGCTTTACAGTGAAGGGATCGACCCTGAGCCAGCAGTGGACGGGCCTCCCCATCAGGAGGCTTAGGCTCTGCGGATGGGCTACAAGATTTCCAGAAGGTGGGTGCTTGGTCTGGGTCTTGGCAGGAAGAAGGATAGGAGCAGTCAGGGTGGCTGGGGGCGGGGAGGCGGGGGGCGCTGGCCAGGGCCAAGGCCAGGGAAGCAGGCTGAGAAGGGAGGAGAGGGAGGCCGTTCCGAGGGGAGGGAGGCAGGGGCTGTCGTGGGAAGAGCCCCAGGGCACCAGGGACTCCTGGACACCTCCCAGCTCTGTCACTGACTTGCTGGCTGATGTGAGGTCTCTGCCCCTTCCTAGGCCTCAGTTTCCCCATCGGCAAAACGGATGGGAAAGGTTTAGACAGGGTGGCCCCTGAGCTCCCGGGGCTCTTTCAGCCCCTTCCTTCCCCCCTGGGCAGTGGCCGTCCTGGCTCCAGCTGAGGCTGCTGGTTCCACCACATTTCTCGGGGCCCTCCCGCTGCTTGCTGTTCTCTTGGGCCCACTAATCCCCTTAAACCGGTTTCTTCCTGGCTGCTGTCACCATGAGAGTCTTGTGGGGTCCTCCTCTCCCAGGAACAGGGACTTGGCATGGGGCAGGGGGGGCGGGGGGGACGGTCTGGCCTCCTTCCGCCCCCTCACCTGCCAGCGGCCCCCAGGCCATCTGTTCCAGGCTGGGTCCCAACCGAGAGGCCATTCAGCACTCCCTGCCTGTGCCTACCCCCTGCCCCCACCCCCGTCTGAGCAGATGGCCCAGTTGCCACCCCTCCACGCAGACTGGGGAGTCCTGAGGCCCAGCTGGAAGCTGGGGATGGCGGGGTCTGCCCTTCTCTTACAGAATTGGTCAGCACCCTCACGGGGCCCCTGTTGCTACGCACAGCACCCTCCCACCTCACGCTGCCCAGCCCAACCCTCCTCCAACCATTCAGAGAGGGCTAGGCCCTCAGACGGCACCAAGCCAGTCCTCTGGGCCCAGGCTGAGTCACCAGACCCCAGCCTGAGGCCTCACAGCTCCTCAGAGGACAAGCGCGACCGGGACCCATATCGCCGGCTCCCGGTGAGTGCCCACTGCCTCACGGTGTAGTCTCCGCGCTGTAAGAGCACAGGGCTCTCTTGAGGGGCTGGGTGGGGGGTGGTTAGTTTCTGGCCCAGGAGGTCTGGGGAAGGGCCCCGGAATCTGCATTCTCGGTCAACTTCCCAGGAAATGCCCAGGTCTCCCAGGGGCTGCCATTCTGTCCTATGCTTTGAGCCTGAATGGCAGTTCAAGGTCTGAGACTCAGGCAAGACAGGACTAATTATCCCCATTCTACCGGTGACGACACCGAGGACCCAAAAGCGTGCAATTTCGCCAGGTAAATTTCACAGACAGCCGGGCCTGGTGCTGAGTACGCATGGCTCCTTAGTTCGTGGCTTCCAAACAACAGTCCCCTGCCATCTCCCCAGGGGAGGGCAGGAATGGCCCTGAGGTCATCTCCGCCTCCCCCGCCCCCCAGTTATAACACTTAAAGGCCCCCAGTCCTGGAGAGACGATGATGTCTCCCCTTCTCCCCAGCGCAACCCTAAATAAAATCAGCACTAGACGCTCAAATAACCGTGAGGAAATCTGATAATGACAACAGCCCTTCAGTGCATTTAAAAAAAGATATTGAATTCTTGGAATTCATTTGATTTGTGGCCCTGCTTCGGTGGTGCCCAGAGCAATATCCCCATTTCCTGAGATAGCTCCGCGTGCCTGTGCCCCACCCAGTGTGGAGTCTGGGCCAGGAGCCCGTTGGCTGCTGAGAGTCCCCTCTCTTCCCTGGGCCTGGGCCCACCCTGGCCCCTTCTGTGCCTCCAGATTTCCTCCCTCAAAGCTGGAAGGCACCCGCCGGGGGGGCGGGGGGGTGGGGGACTGCATTTCCAGGAGGGGCCCTAGAGAGGCAGACTTGTGAACGGGGACTTGAAATGTGTACCTCTTCTCTCCTTGACCGCACGGCTTCCCTTCCTGGAAGTGGGGGGTTGCCTTGAAGAAAAGCCCAAGCCTCCCTCCTCACCCCTCTGGGGAAGGGGCCCCTGCCTAGCCCTCTTTAGAGAGGAGAGAGAAACACAGGCCACCCGGGGATGCAGCGCAGAAGCCATTCTCTGCTCTGGGGACACTGGTGTTAGATGGTGCTGAAAAACAGAGAAGCCGAGAAGCCGGGAGGGACTGCAGAGGCTACAAAAAGCCAGCCACGCTGGGTGCCTTGTAAGGCATTTAACCTCCCTGGACCTCACTCAGGTAAAACAGGAACTAGATCCTAATCTCCCTTTATCCAGGATTATCCAATGAGGAAAAGAAACAGCATATACACGCATAAGGCATTTAGCACAGAGCCTGACTCTCAGGCAGAATTCAACACCCCGTCCGTATTGTCGCTATGAGCTAGTTTGACATCATAAGAAAGAGCACTGGGACAGGAATCGAGCCACTCAGATTCCAATTCGGGCTCTGCGACTGATGTGTGTGGGTGGCTTTGAACAAATCCGGTAGCCCTCTGGGAGCCTCAGTTTCCCTACGTGTAAAACGAGAGGCTGGGACCAGATGACGCCTCTGACTTTCCATCACTCCATCACTTTCCATAGCTCCTATTCGCGTCCTTCCTGACTCAGTTAAATGTCAGCGTTTCTAGGAAGACTTTCCTGAGACCACCCCCATCCCCACTAAACTGTGAACCTACTGGTCACCCCTCCAGGCCCACCTCTGGGACTGCATTCCTCCCACTGGCCCCACACAGGAAGAACATGTCCCGGGAGGGGCCCCACACAGGTTGTATCACCTCCACCTCTGGTTTGCAGCCCCAGGGAGAACCGTGAGACTAAGGTGACACTTGGTCAGTTCTCTTGGGCTGATGGTACTCCCTCCACTTTACAGATGGAGACACTGAGGTCCTGGCTATTAAACGACCCACACAACACAGCTCGGGGAGCCTGGGAGTCCCAGAGCCTCAGCCTGATTTTCTGCAGTGATGAGGGCTCCGACAATCATTACAGCACTGATTACTCCTTAAATTGGTTATTGTTCACTGTTGATGGTGCCAAGTGGCCTTTTTTTTTTTTTTTTTTCCCTCTTCGCGGTTGGCATTCACCAGCTTGGGGGAGGGGACTGAGCTTGAGGCAAAGTAGAAGGAAAAGACAGCAAAGGAGAGGGAGCAGGAAGGCTGGACAGAGGAGAGGCCAGGGTGGCTGTGGGATTTCTCACCATCTTCCAGGCAGCTGTGGACCTCTGATGGGGCAGGGAAAGCAGGGTGGGGGCAGGAGGCAGGAGGGTGGGTGGGGGGGGGGGAGTAGTTCAGAGGTTAGAGGCATGGGGGGAGGGGCTCTAATTCAGGGCCAGGGCAGCCACACCCACCTCTGCTCTCAGTCTCTCCCTGACTCCCCCACACTTCTAGACTCCCACCACGGGCCAGCACTGTGCTAGGCACAAAGATACAGCCAACAGACACAGTCTTGTCTGGAAGTAACTCTCAGCCAGCCCTGGGCACTTGGAACCTAGCTGCCAAATCCAAATCCACTATAATGTCCTGAAGGGCACTGCTGGGGTCAGCTGGCTGGGAAGGGGCGGGGGGTTCTGTGTGGCCCAGCCTTGAGTTAGAGATGGGGGGAGGCACGTAGGGCGGTTGGGAAAGGTTTCGAGAGGAAATGAACCGAGGTGGGAAAAGCATAAGCGAGAGCCAGCACATGAGGACTGGAGCATGATAGGGGAAGAAAGTCCTGGAAGAGGCAACAGCACACAGGACAAGCCCACGTAGGGGACAGAGTGATGCACAAGAAGGCAACTGGGAGTAGCATCTGGCTCGGTCTGTCTTCTCCACCAGATGGCAAGTTTCTCTGAGGCAAAAATGGAGTTCCGCTTCTCACTCGTTTTATGTGTATATGTGCGTCTGCATGCATTCATTCCTTCATTGTTTTTGGCTGCAACAATTTAAAGTTTATTACAAATCTTGCAAAATAAAGTGGCAGATCTAGGATGGCCTTTACCCTTGGCCACCATGTACTGTTGCACAGGCTGTGTACTGCAAGGCTCCCTCTGAAATAGGAGTGGCCCTGCTCTTCATGTCATTAATTAGCAGTAATTATTCTGCCCTTGCCTCAGCTTCTGTAATACGCCTAGAGTAAGGTGCTGGGAATACAGTGGTGAGTGAGATAGATAAAGTCTCTGCCCTCAAGGGGCGGGGGGGTAGAAATGTTCAGGGGATACAAGGACTAGGAAGGTGGACTCGGTGCGGCCAGAGCGCCAGGAAAGAGGTCCAGGAGGGGCAAAATGGAGTGCGGTGCTCTTCCCGCCCTCAAGATCCAGAATGATGACAACAAATGTTATTATTGTCGGTGCAAAGCATTTCCGCAGCACCGTTTCTCACCGTGCGAAGCAGACAGGGCGCTGGTAATCCGCCCAGCGTCAGCGGTGTAAACCGAGGCTCAGAGAGGCGAGGAGTCCCGCTGAGTTCCCATGGCCTGGAGGAAGCCCACGGGAACTCTGTCCCTGCCTCAGCATCCCCACTGGCATCTACTCTGGCCGGGTCGGAGGCCCTTCCCCACGGCGGGCGGCAGGAGCAGCCCGGCACAGTGGGCTTCTGTTTACTGCCTGGGGCTGAAAACACATGTCAGCAATTGGCAAAACACAGGGAAGCCGCAGCCTAACATGCTTAGATTGGCAAACGCACACTGTACCCTTTTCTTATATGAGGACGTAAAACAATAATTTATTTACGCTCAGAAGCCAACGCGTTGTCTTCTGCCAAGGCTTCCTGCAAGCCCCTCCTCCGGCCCCACCCCCTCCCCCGGCCCCACCCCCTCCCCCGGCGAGGGGCTCCCAGAATGCCCTGGGGTCTGAGGATGGTGGAGGGGAGGTGGGGGGGGCGGTCACTGAGGGGCCAAAGGAGAGCTGCCCTGGGACCTTGCAAGTGAAGGTGCAGAGATATCCTTGAGCGCCTACTGTATGCCGGTCCTTAATTATTTCTCATCGAATCGTCAGACTAATCCCGTGAGTTGGAGACGAGAAACCTAGGAGATATGGACCAGGGTTTGAATCCAGGCTCTGCCCCTTATCAGCTAGCCGTTTGGTGAGAGCTCATCTCTAAAGCGGAGACGGTAACAGCCCCTACGTCCTCATGGCGGCTGTGTACTGTGCACGAAGTCTCTTGCGTATTGTAAGTGCTCAATAAATGCTACCGAACCTGGCGAGCCTGGGGTTGCTGTTACCCCTGTGACGAACGGGCCAACAGAGGCCCAGAGAGGCTCTGAAAGTTAACTAAGACCACACAGCTAGGAGTTCGCAGAGCCACTGGCAGGTGTGTGGCGTTCTGTGGTCTGGGTCCGAAGACTGTCACCAAGCAGTAAATGTACCTGAGGGCTGTACTCGTCATCTCAAATTTACCTAGTGCTGGGAGAGGCCCAGTGTGTCCCAGGCCTGGTGGGGCGAGTTCTAGGATGGGCAGACACAGAGCCGCCATCCCAAAGGACATGGCCTAATGGGGGCAGACAGGTAACAAGCCCCCATAACGCAATGTGTTAGGAGCTGTCACCAGGCGCTCCGAGGGCTGGAAGAGACAGCCTTGAGGGGTCACTGATGTAGGGGGCGGGGCGGAGTGGGGGTGCCGGGACAGACTTCCCAGAGTTGGCACACTGCACGGTGGGTGGGAGGAGGGCATTCCTGGCAGACGGCCCAGCCTGGGCAAAGTCTACGAGGGCTGAGCACCCAAGCGTGTGGGGTGTGGCACGGGCTGGTTCTCAGGGTCTGGGCATGGTGGGGAATGTGGAGGCCAGGCCTGGCATGCTGACCCCCACCAACCCAAACAGCCGTGGCATGTCCTTGGCACCGTGTGCTCGGCGGACTCCAGCTCCAGTGCTGCCTGAGCCAAACCCCTTCTCCCAGCCCTGAGGCCAAGGACGCACACAGTCCTTTCCACCCCGTCAATAGCTTCCTGGCACTGGGACCCCAGATGGAAAAGGCGAGGCACCAACCGACCCACGGAGGTTACAAAGACCTGGTGGGGGGTGCGAGGGAGGGCCGAAACGTGGGCTTTGGGGCCGACACCCTCGTGGGCTGGAATTCTTGGCGCCTGAAGCCAACCCTTTCGGAGCCTCAAAGCTCCATCTGTAAAATGGGTCACCTCGCAGAGGTGAGCTGGATGCGCAAACCACGCGTCTTGCACCCACAGGCCGCCCTACGGGTCTGCCTTTTTCCCTCTCTCAGCTCAGAGTGAGCGTGGGACGAGGGGGAGGCGGCGGTGACTGGGGGAGGGGAAGCCCTGGCTCAACCTCCGGGCGGCGGGGGGGGGGGGGGATCCCCGAGGACAGGGGATCCGCCTCTCAGAGCCCCTCCACCGGGAGCGGAGGGCTGCGGCCAGCCACGCAGGGGTTAACGCGCCGCGGGCGCGGGAGAAGGGGCGCGCTGGGTGCGGACTCCGCGGCAGGTGTTTCCTCCGCCCGCCCGGAACCCCCAGCCCGCCTTAGCTCGCGGCCCGGCGCCGGCCCTGCGCCGCTCCCCGGAGCGGTTACGTAACGATGCCGCGCGGCCGCCTGGCTGCTGCGATCCGCCTCGGCAGCGGCCCCGCGAGTATTAATAAACCGATCACTCAAAATGGCAGGCCGGGCTTTATTCGCGTAGCTTGGGGCTGGGGCCCTTCCCGGGGAACAATACACACGGCCCGCCCCTTTGGCCCAACCCCCACCCCACCCGGCCCCGCCCCGCCCCGCCCCCGCAGCCCCTCCGCTCAGAGCCCCTCCCTCACCCCCCCAGGGTGGGAGCTCTGGCCCCAAGGACGCCGGCAAAATCATTCCCGAACCGACCGCCGTGGGTTCCGGGCCCATCTCGTCCGCTTCCCGGATGCGAACTCTGGCAAAGGGAGGCTCGTTAGTTCGCTCTACCTGGACAAGCCGAAGACTATGGAAGCGTCGGTTTCTGAGAATACACTTTGCAAACTCTAGAGCCTTGGTTCTCAGACTTTAGCTCCGGTCGGTCGGTCGGTCGGAATCCACCTGCGGGAATGCAGATTGCCGCCCCGGGGACTCCCTCCGTCCGGAGTTTGCTGTCCGAGGTGGGACCGAGAAGTTGCATTTCTAACACGTTCCTTGTAACCCTGCTTTGAGAACCATTTCTCCGAAGGGATTTTTATGAATTAGAACCCGTTGGCCCTTGATGCCCTGGTCCCAAACTTGAAGGACTGCATCGGGGATGGGGTGGGGCACTGCCTTGCAGGAGTCCGGGGGCCATCCTTGCCCGCCCCCGTCAGCAGCACGGTCAGAGCCATTTGGGGCGCTGGGCCGGACTACCTGGGGTTCCAATCCTGACCTCAGCGCTTTCTAGGGTGTGGCCTCGGGCAAATTATGTGGCTCAGTGGGCCTCAGTTCCCTCATCTAAAATGGGGCTAATAATGGTGCCAACCTCCTGAGATTTATTAAGTACATATAATGTGCCCAGACCAGTGCCTGGCACACAGTCAGTGCTCAAAAGGCTATCTATTGAGATGATGATAAAGCCTTCTGGGGGTATGCAACCCAGGTGGCCCAGCATCCCCTTGGGCTGCAGGCGGGGGAGGCGCTGGCCCCAGCCCTAGCTAGATACCCAAGGCCCTGACCTTCCAGCCCGGAGTGGCTGCTGTAGATTCTCACTGTGACAGTCCTGGGGTCTCCAATCTGCTGCCCCCTACCCACACAGCAGTTCTTTTTTCCGGCAGGGCTCAGCACTTTGAGAGTCTGACCCGGCCTGAAGCTCTCCTTTGGCTTGCAAAAGTGTCGGCTGTGCCCACAAGGGATAGTCCCTCCTGAGTTTTTGGGTGTCCTGGGCCTAGGAGACAAGGCCCCCGGACATCCCCTTCACTCCCCCAGCTGGTGGAGGATGACTTTCCTGCAGACAGCCACATGTACCGCCCCCCACTCCGGCCCCCCGCCATTTCCACGTGTTCGTTCAGTGCTTGAGTCCATGAGCATTTATTGAGCACTTACTGTGAACCAGGCCCTGAGCTCAGGACTTAACATGTAGACGCTCACCTAATCCTCCAAGTACCCTGAAGGTCGTCGTGATTTTCCTCTTTCCATCTGACAGATGAAGACACGGAAGCTCAGAGAAGCCGAGAAACTTGCAGAAGACCCCAGAGCTAGTTAGCAGACGACCAGGGCCTTGTGCCTACATCTAGGATGGCGTAACTCCCAAGTCCTGCTCAGACCTGGCCTCTGGAGCCTCGGCCCCCTGGAAGCAGGAGAGAGCTGGCTGTGGTCCTCGGGGCCCCCAAACGGTCCCACCCTTACTTTAGGCCCCATCGCTGAACCCCATCGCTTCCACCCCCATCCTGAGGGGTTTTGGTGGCTGTGAGGATGATTCATAGGAGGGAGGGCGGCCTCCAGGGAATGGGGTGGAGGGAAGGAGGCCTGGCCAGTCTCCCCAGGCTGGGGGCGGGGCGCAGGCAGTGTGGGGGAGGCCTGCCTGATCCCGCAGCTGCTCCTCACGGTCCCCAAAGGGGTGCTCAGCCGGCGACCAGCAGCGGAGAGGAAGCCCCTGGAGGTCTTCTTGCCAGACAGGCTCTGTAACCAGGAAGGAAAATCTGGAGGAAGTGAGGGGAACCAGGAAGGGAAACCGGTAGGCGTTACGAAAGCCAAACTCCTCTGTCTCACTCCCTGGGACAACGGCCCTCCCATCTTGGACCAAAATGGCGTTCCTCATGGCAGCTTTAGCTAACCGTGGCTCGACAGTTTTTGTATCTCAGAGCTCCCTTTTACAGTTTACAAAACACCAGCACCCGCAGAGGCCCTCTCCCTCTCTTCTGCTGGGCTGCTACCAATAATATCAACAATAATGCCTAGTCCTTGCCAAGGGGCTTAACTCCCAGAAACCCCTAGGAAGTAGGCTCTACCCTGCTCCCTATTTTACACACCAGGGAACTGAGGCTCACAGAAATGAAAGCACTGGCCCGTGATCCATACCTAGGATTTGAACCCAGGTCTGTCAGCTCTAAAACCCCTGTCCTCAACCACAAGGGCCTCTGACGACAGTCTCTTCCTCTCTGTACCCTGCCCGCTATCCCCAGGGAGGGGATCACTCAGTGAATCCAGTCAGCAGGCCTCAGCCCCAAAGACTAGGCCCAGTGGGCATTCCCCTAGCCCCTCTCCTCCTCTTGCTCCCCGGATGCCCGCACTAGTCCCTCTGCCGAGTCTTTGAAATCCAGTCGCCTGCACGTTCCTCCCGAGGGATTCACAATCCACAAGTGATTTCTGGCCACAGGTACAGGCGTTTCCTGTGTCCACGCCACCCTCCAGGCACACCCTCACCCACATGCCACCCATCTGCACGGGTCAGAGTGCGTGCATCTACACGGACACAGGCACCATGAAGGTGCTGTCACCCCTGCTGAGGGTGACCGGGGCAGGCAACCTGAGACCCAGCTGCACCCGGGCTCCAGTGGGAGGCTGGAGGGGAGTGACCCTCCCCCAGCTGGCTCTCCCCCGGTCCCCCCCCACCACACAGCCTCCCATGGGGGAGGGTGGGGGTTCCACCTTCACGCACACCCTCCCCCACCCTCCCGGGGCTCTGAGGGACAGTTTCACAATGAGAATCACAGTAAGCATGAGAGTAATAGGAATCAGCATTTCCAGCCTGCAAATCTTTCTCCTCTAATGCCACACTTGATGAGCTCCTAGAGGCGGGTATTTTTATGTTCCCGCTTCTCAGGCGCCGCAGAGGGTCAGACAGCTAGTTAGGAGTAGAGCCAGGGCCCTAACCCCCTTTTCTCATCCTCTCTGGCAATGCTCCTCCTCCTGCACTGGGAATAAAGAGGACAGCTCCTTGTCAGCAGGCCAAAGCACCTGTTCGTGCCTAGATCTGGGGAGCACTTTACGAACGTCAGTTTCTGTCTCACAACAGCCCAGCGAAGTGAATTGTTTTTTACGCCCGGTGTAAAGATGAGGTGACAGAGAAGTTAAGAGCAGAAGGCCAGTCGAAGGGCACATTCCTGAACTGGATGCAAGTCACTTTAGTAGGAAGGAAGACAGCAAGAGTTTCTAATGGGCGCTTTAAGGACTGCAGATGCCTGGGGTCATGGATAGCTTTTTCTTTCTCCTCCTGCCCATCAAGCCCTTTGCCGGTCACTGTGAACTGTCTCCGTTGCTGCTGTGTGTGCGTCTGACTCCCGAGAGCTATGAGCTCCCCAAGGACAGTGACTGGGTCCTGGTTACCCCCAGAGCCCCAGCACCCGGCACCTTGCCCGGCACACAGGAAGAGCCCAGTCAACACTGCCTCCTTCGTGAGGATGGGGGGACAGCCTGTGCTCCCAGGCTCCCCACTGATGGGCTTGGGAATCGGAAGACAGAATCAAGACACCAGGGCTCATAGGTTACCCACATCCTGTGCCACCGAAGGTGCGAATCCCTTCCCTAGCACCCCTCATTAATCCTTCCCTGGCTGCTGCTTGTATGCCTCCAGTGATGGGGTGCTCACTACCACTCAGGCAGCACCTTCCATGTTGGAGATCTTGGGTGATTGTTACAAAATCTCTCCTATTGATGTAAGGCCCTTGGATATAACAGTGATCACACCAAGGGCAGCACTGGTAGTGTCTCCATGTCAAGGGGGGGGTGACAATCAGAGGCAACACTGCACACTAGCAAGGCGGGTACCCTCCCTGTGGCAACCCAGAGCCTCGCATGCTGGGAAGACAGAAGAGGCAACAAATGAATTCATCATCCCAGCTTCAGCCAGCTCAACTTAAGCCAACTTAAGGCAGCGAGTTGAGACTGAGTTGTTGGAAAGACGCCTGTCGAGCCTCAAGTCGGGTGGACCTTGGGTCTGTACTTCACCCAACACACTTAGGAACAATCTCGATCTGTAGTTCTGTCCATTCGTTCACTCACTTACCTATTCATTATTGGCCATCACCGGCTGGGTGCAGGGATGGTGGCACCGTGGGCCACAAAGGTGGCTCCGGATCAGAGTCGTTCCCTTGGCAATCAGGACAGCTCACTGTCACTGAGAGCTCTCTATAAACCCGGCCCCGTTCCATTTACTTCCGTGCAAAGGGCACAGCCTCTCCCGCCCATTCCCAGCTCTGGGGAGACAGGTGAGAGTCTGCTTGGCAAACAGTTAGTGCTCAATAAGTGTGTGCTGTTGCTGTTCCACAACTACCCGGGCAGTTCCCGGTATTGGTCACCCCCATTTCGGAGGCGGAGGAAATAAGCCATGTAGAGGTTGAATAACTTGCCAGATGGCTGAGCCAGGGTTTGAACCCGGGCAGGGCACTCCCAGAGCCTGCCTGATTAACCCTTCAGGACCTGGTGCAGAAACAGCTCAGACCTGGAGTCAAAATGCCCCCCTCGCTAGAGACCTGGGGCAACCACTCACCTCTGCCTGCTCTATTTACTTATCTCATGAAATGGAATGTGTCATCAACCTTGCCTTTCTGTCCCCACCCCCACTCCCATCAGATTAAAATGAAGAGATGCAGGCATTTTTCTTAGAAGAAGGCTGCAGGGTGGTGAGATCTGGGGTGGGAGGCACATTACTGGTCACAGGGGGTTGAAATGAGCCAGAAATTGGGGTGGGGGGGAGCGTTGTTTGTAGGAGCCTGGTTCTTTTAAGCTGACAGGCTCCCACAGACCCCAAACCACCCCCATCACCCTCCCTTACCCCCCACAGGATGCGCAGAGATACAAGGTCTGACAACTGTGCCCCCCAGGACGGGTCCAGGAGCCCCAGATAAGATCTTAGTCCTGTGACAGTGCGGCTTACAGCCACATGGCTGAGGCCAGGCTTTAGGCTGGAGGATGAAAAAGTTAGAGGTATATGTGGAGGGGTGGGTGTCATTTGGGGGGGGGGGGTCTAGGCTGGAAGCCCAAATCCGAAGTCAATGATCATCATCTGTAAAATGGGATGAATCATGCGGCTGGTATAGGCTGTTGTGAGCATCAACTGAGTTAACGCTTGTAACTCCTTGCGCACACGGTGCCTGGCAGGGAGCGGGCGCTCAGCAGATGGTGACCATTGTTGTCACTGTGTTCCCTACACACTTGGGTATCTACCAGCCAAAGCAGTCCCTTCCATTTTAGACACTGGCCTAGGCCCCAGGGGATACCCCAAGGATATTTAAGACAGCGTGGTCTGCCAACCCGTGGGGGTGTTGATAGTCTCACGAAAGGGGCGCCGGCTTCAGAAACTTGCCAGAAAAGTCTTCCTGGGCGCCGCGGGCCCTCCGCTTTGATTCTCCGGCGCCTTCTCCCGGGGCGTGAGCGCGCCCCCCGCAGGCAGTCCCTAGGAAAGCCTCGGCTGGGGAGCCCCGGAGCCCAGTCGCCCCAACCCCTCTCCCCCTCCCGCCCGGCGGCCACCCTCGGGGGCGAGGCAGCCGGCGCGTGGGAGGGGACGGCGCGCCATTGGCTTGCGCGCGGGACCGAGAGGAGGGACCAGCGCGGGCCGCCAGACTCGGGCAAACCCCGGCCGCGCAGGACGCCGCGCGCAGTCCCGCCCGGCCCTGCCCTGCCCTGCCCTGCCCCGCGCGGGCGGCGCGATGTGAGGCTCCCGAGGGCCCAAGCGTCCCCTGGCTCGCCAGCCCCGCGCAGCGCCGGCGCCAGCATGCGCTAGGAACGTAAGTTCTGTCCCCCGCCGCCGCCTCCGAGCCTCGCACGTTCCCCTCCCGCCGCCGGCCGGTACCTGCGCAGCGCAGCCCAGCCCAGCCCAGCCCAGCGGGGCTTCTGCGGCCGCAGGGTCATGGGGGCCCCGGGCGCGCGACCTGGACGCCCCAGGACCTCTCGGCCCTGGCAGATTCTGCCGCGACTCCAGGGGTCCCCTCCCGGCCCCCCCACCCCCCACCCCGAGGCGCAGTCCTCCAGCCCCTTCGGTTCCTTCCCTCTGCCTCGGTTTCCCTGTCTCCCCTGGCTTTCTCCCTCGCTGTCTCTGCTCCGTTGGACTGTGTATTTCGCCCTTACCTCCCCCCTGTGCTTCGGAGCAAGAGAGAAAGAGCAAAAAGCAGTTTCTGTCTCCCTGAGGTCTGACTGTTGTCCCCGCGCTCGGTTCTCTGTCCCCTCCCCCCCATCGCCATTGTTCCCCGGTCCGAGGAGTGCGCGGCACAAACTTGCGAGTGCCCCTCCTTCTGTCTTCGCCCCCGCAGGGCCGCTGATCGCGGTGGCGGAGTTCCCGCTGGCGGGTCCTACTGGTTCGGCCGGCCGTGGGGGCGCCCAACAGCCCGGAGCTCCCCGCCTGGGGTCCCCAGCTCTCAGGCCCGGGTCTCCGAAAGTGGGTGAGTGTCTGGAGCCGGAGATAAAGGACACGTTGGAGGAGGAAGGAGTCAGACCGGGAGAGACCCCCGACTCCCGGCCGGGGAGGTAGGTAGGGGGAGGGGGGAGGGGGAGGAGGCCGAAACCGAAGCCGCGCCTAAGCCCCAGTGGTTGGGTGGGAGGGTCAGGAAAGCACAGGTGGAGACGTCGCCCCCCCCCCCCCAGTCTCCCCTAAGTCGCGCGCTCAGCAGGAAGGGGGCAGTGTGGGGCCATCGGCCTGGCTCTGCGTGGGCTGGGGCTCCTGCCGCGGACAAAATACTCGCACCCATCCAGGGGGTCTGTCGAGGAACCGCCAGAATCCCGAGCGCATCCCCGGCGCGCCCCGCAGTATCCGGCGCCTGCTTTGCGTCCCCTCGCTCCGCCCTCCCCGCCCCCACCCAGTCCCGGGCTCCCGCCGCCCCCTCGCGGCCCCGGGGGAGCCAGTTTCTCCGCCGCCGGAGCTAGGTGGGCGGGGGCAGGAGCAGGGCGGAGGCCGGGAACCCCGCGGCTCCTCCAGAGCCCAGCGCCCATGGCCAAGGCCGAGTCGGCGGTCCCACCACCGCCCCGCGCTTCCCGGTTGATTTCCTTCAGACAAACTTTTCCTGGTGGGACAGTCCTGCGGGGAGAACGCATCAGGGCTGCAGGGATGCCCACCCCAACTGTGCGGCCTCTTGGACCTACACGTCTGGTGGCCTGTGTGGAGAAGGCCACGGCCCTCTGCAGACCCTCTCTTCCTGCTGCCCAAAGAGCGCAGGGACGGAGAGTGGGTTGGGGTGGGGGGCGTTGGTGGAGTGCCAGGAGGGGACACTGTGCCTTCCTCAGCGGAAGCCTCACCCTCAGCCCAGGAGGAGGAAAGGTGTTTCTCGTTGGGCTGTTAGGAAATAAGGCACTGTGTGTTCTCCAGGTCTCTGTTATCCCATCTATAAAATGGGCCGTCCGGTCCCTGAGGTCCCCTCTGGCTCCAGTACCCCGGGGATCAGCAGCCCTGGCGTCTTTTTTTCCCCGCCCACATGCTGTAGGTTTTATCAATCCTTCCAGACTTGGGGTGGAGGGCTGAGACCCAAAGTCCCTCACCATTGTCTAGCTGTCAACACTTTTGCTGGATCCCTGCCCCCAGGCCCCGCAGTAACTTCTCCAACTCTATACTCAGCCACGGACAACGCTCCAGCCCCTGTGGAGAAAGGCCCTCCCCCTCGCCGGTGTGCCGGGTAGGAGAGCCATGAAATTAGCAGTGACCCCTAGACATACACAGTTCTAGACTCTTCTGTGCTTTCACTTACTGAACAAATTGTGGGCCCGACACCAACGGTGATTTAGTGAACGAAGTGCCAGACACAGTCCCAGGCACTGAGAGGTAGCTGAGAACAAAATGAAGATTCTTTCCCTCACGGAGCTGACACTTACAGGGTAGAGGAACAAATGATAAAATAAATTAGACGGCGTATTGGGAGGTGAAGGGGGAAAAGTTGAGTGTCAGGGGGTGTCGAGGCGAGGGGTGGGGGTGCTGTTTTACATAAAGGTGGTCCAGGAGGCCTCCCTGAGGAGGTGACTTGTGAGTCAAGGCTTTGAAAGAGTGAACTGTGGGAATAGCTCGGGTAAATAAAGATCCTGCAGAGATCAGCCTGTGCAAAGGCCCTGAGGCAGGAACGTGTCTGCCGTATTTGAGAAACCGTAAGGAGCCAGCGTGACTGGGGTGGAGAGAGGGGGGTGGGGAAGAGATAGGAGGCAAGGCTGGCCGAAAAAGAATGACGCCTGTCCATTTCGCAGAGGAGGGAAGTGATGCTCGGATGGCTCTGAAGTTACCCCAGGACACGTAGCGGTGGCAGCAGGGCGGGGTGCCCGATGTTCTGACTCCAGGCCTATAATATTTTCACTTCACCCTGCAGCTCAGCTACTCATTGGCCACACTGGTTTGCGTCCCGGCCAGGGTCAGGCCTGGCCAAGAGCTGGAAACATGGAGGGGAGCCACCCAGGCTTAGTAGCTCAAGGGGCTCCATATCCCTGCAATCCATTGCCCAACCCTCTCCAGGTTCTCCCTGCCCGTCTGTCGTGAGTGCCTCCGGGCCGCATCTGCCTCCGGACCCAGAGGGAGTCCCTATTCCCTTCCCATTTCCTTCTTTGGCCGTCCCTTGTAAACACCCCATTCTGTATCCACACGTAGCCCCCTTGAAGGGGACTGTTCTGAAGCTGGTATGGTGAAGGGAGAAACTGAGGCAAAGAAGCTGAGTCTCCTAGTCCCAAAATAACAGCAGCAACATTACTAAGCTTTCACTATGGAACAGGTACTGTTCTGGGGGTTTTTGTGCGCCTCCCCATCAGTGGATGGTAGGTGGCCTTATTACACCCATTTAACAGATGAGGAAACGGAGGCCTAGAGAGGTGGTGTCACTGGCCCAACGCCATGCAGGTACACAAGACTTTTGAGTCTTAACCCACTCCTTTGACCACTAAGCCAGAGCCCCCAAACCTGGGGGAGATGGGCAGTCCTGGCTGGCCCATCCGCATCCCGGGAAAAGTACAGGGACCCTTCTGCCTGCCTCCGCCCAAGCCACCCAGAGGGCAAATCACCTCTCGCTTCTGGAAAAGTTGGCATCCCTGCAGGGAAGTTCCTTTTGCCCCTGTTGTCCTCCCCTCGTAGAGGTTTGGAGAGCAGTGGGAGGGGCGGTGGGGTATTGACGTATGTCCACTGCCCCCTCTCAAGAGCTCTGGCCCCATGGCAGCCGGAAGCCAGGCCGTCCCCAGGATCATGGTCCCATGGGATCCAGAAGCACCAGCTGCCTTTGAGGGCCCTGACGCGGTCACCAGGCTATGGGGGAGGCAGGCCCATTCCCGGCTTGAGAGGACAGAAATTCCCCATGTGCTCTGCCCTTTGTGAGTGACGGTAGGGACAGGGAAGACCCTCTCAGCGACTTCTGAGTGACGATGGGTGGCCGGGTGGATGGCCGTCAAGGGCTGAATCCTTCTTGCACACAGCAGCCCTCTCAGGCCCTGGGGTGAGGCCCAGGGATGCCCCCTCCCTGTCCTCTGCTCTCCCACCCTTTCCGACACTGCGGGGAATGTTTATTACTTTTTTCGTCCCTGACGACTTGCAGATGTTTGTTTATGATGAAAGTTGGGGCTTTCCTCTGCAATTCTGGAAATCAGGCACCTTCAAAACAAAGAGAACTCGTGGATAAAATATGCGTGTCCCCAAGAGGCCCCCAGGCAGCGGGAGCTCGGGCCTCGTGTGCCACTGGAGTGTGGATTTAGAAGCCAAATCATGACTATCACAGCCGGGAGGGCCCCAGAGACCACGCTCCCATTTTTTTTTTTTTTGAATGAATTAACTGAATCTCACAGTTGGGCCCTGGTTTTCCCGCGGTGGCACAGTCTTTGGTGACCTCAGCTGTCCTGTCTCCCCGCCAGTGACTCAGGGCTCTGTTGGCAGCTCCCACGTTCCTGGAGGTTCTTGGAAACGGGACGTGGAATCCCTTTCTTGACTCAGGATCTAGGCCTGTCACCGTGGCAGGATTTGCATCATGCTCCGCCCCCCCCCCCCCCAGTTCTACCTGTCACCCTGCTCCCTTGCATCCGCGCTGAGCCCAGGGGTGACGTGGGACACGCGCGAGAGAGATGATACGGCCCTGCCCTCGACTGGCTCACCAGCCACTTGACAGGCGAGGCTGACTGCCTCAGGCCGGCTCGGCCTTTAGAATAACTACACCCTCAAGGGACGCGCTGCCCGGAAGTCGGCTTGGCTTTGTGCCTTAGCCCGAAGGCCCCGAGACCAACGAGGACGCACCTGCACCTTAGCAGTCACTGTGATGATGTCCGTAGGACAGCCGGCATTAGCCAAGCCCCCTTTGTGTCCTGGGGCTTCTTAGTTTTGCTGTAACTTTGCCGACAAGCTGGTAAGTCGGGCCTCATGACCCCCATTTCCAGTGCAGGAGAGGTTAATCTGCCCAAAGGCGTAGGGGCTAGTAAGGAACATGGGTCCCTTCATCCCCAAGCCTCTCCCGTACCGCCCTTGAGATGTGAGATCCACTCCGCCTGAAGACCCAGGCTGGGGGCTCTGGGTTGGGGGGTCTTTCGACCCCGTCTTGGCCAAGGGGCTGGTGGACTGCCCCAGGAAGGGACGATGGGGTGGATGAATGGGCTCCTTGCTGGGGCTCCCTCCTCACCTCCGCTTCTCTCCGAGCAGGGCCTGGAGGCTCCGCCTCTCACTGCCCCCTCCCCTGGCACTGCCCTGTCCCAGCCCCTGTTTCCAGCTATTTTGCACCCGTGTGATAACAGAACAATGGGCCTCCCCGCAGCCCTGCCCCGGTCCCGCCAGAGCCACAGCGCCTTCACCCAGGGGAGGCTGGACCCCAGGAAGGAAGGAAGGAGTTCGGATGCTGGCAACCTGCCAGAGACTTTCAAAGCGAGATGTGAGGAGGAAGATGGCTTACAGCGTAGTTCTTCCTGGAGGTCGGGTTCCCCAGACATCACCACTGGCCCTGCCCACACACCCCAGCTCCTCGCGGGATGTCTGTTTGAAGTGCGGTTACCTCGGTTCAAGTTCAACTCTGCCGCTTACCCCGAGACGCTTGAATAAGTCACTTGGTTTCCTCGTCTGTAGAATGGGGGTGACGATACAGCCGTCCTCCGAGGGTTGTCATGGGGATTGCAGAGAATTCCTGGTCTGGAAGTCCTCGTCCCCTGCCTCCAGCCCTGGGGTGGGTGCTCTCCGGGGCAGTTCCTACCCGATGGGGGAGGGACAGGTGTACCGTCTCTTTAGCAGAGGGTCTTGTTCGAAAAGGAAGTGGTTCTTGGCTCTGAGACTCGGCAGCAACTGCCCCGAATCAGCTGGTGGGTGTTCCGGGCCCCAGGCGCCCTTCCTCTCCTCTCCCCTCCCCCTGCCGGTCAGGTTTCTAAGCCAGCCCTCATGGGCACAGTCTCCACGCCAGGGACAGCTCTGCAGTCCGGCCGTTTCTATGGAAACCAGGCAGGCTTCTTGGGGAGGCCGTAGGGGGGTTGGGAGAGGTCCTTTAGGACCAGCACGGGAGTGACGCCCCAGGCCCGTCTGACCTGTCGCCAGGGCAGGGCCTTGGCAGCCGCCCCATAAGCAATGTCATTAATTGCTGTCCTGTATGGAGCTCACAGCAGGTGCCAGGCCCCTTGAGTGCCTGTGCCCAGCGTCTCCTCACAACCCTGTGAGCTCAGAAGTAGCAGTGTGGTGTCACCAAGGACGAGATGAAAGCTCAGAGGGGTTGGGAAAGTTTCCTGAGGTCACAGACAAGTGAGAGAAAGAGTTGAGGTTTGAGCCCAAGTTGGCCTAATTGTGCAGTATATTCCCCACCCCCCCCCTCCCATTCTCCCCTGGCACTTTGTACCCCTGACAAACCTCTCCCTTCCTGGCCTCCGTGTAGTCATGACCTCTCTGTCTTACTGCCACTGGGAGCTCTTAGGGATGTTCTTCCTGGCCTCAAGACGTCCCTGCACTTGATGCGTGGGGGTGTGTGTGTTCTGCAGGGAGTCAGAGCTTGGCCAGCAGTGGGGGGCTCTCAAACCCTTCCCCAGCTCACTACTCGGTCGCAAATATTTGCTGAGCCCCTCCCATGCCAGGAAGTGTGTCCCAAGCCCCGCGAGCCAGACCTACAGAAAGCCCCGGCCCGCGGCGCTGGCCGTCTAGCGGTGGCTGCAGCTTTCGTGGAGGCGGCCGTCGTGACCTCTTCCCGCCTGCTCTCCCCGCCTGTCCTGACCCCCGCCGCTTCTCGGGCACCCCATGGGACGGGCCCTTCGCCGAGACATTGGCACCCACTCTCCTGTGTCCTCGGCACCCTGGACCCACTTGTCCGAGACCACCAGCCAGGAGGAGGTGTGAAATTCAAACCCAGCCCTGCCTGACCGCGAAACCCCTTTCCTGTACTCCTGCCACCAGCTCCTGGGTGGCCCGAGGCAGACCCTGCCGTCTCTGGGCCTCAGCTTTCTGCCCTGTCCAGTGTGTGTTTGGAACAGAGCCCCCCCTTGGGCCCTGCCACGTCTAACATAGCGTGATCTTGGGTGTTCTGGGGGAGGTTCGGGAGGCCTGCTGCCCGCAGCCCAACTGTCACTCCTGTGCCCATGAAGGGTCTGCCCGCGTGCCGAGGCCCAGCGGGAAGATGCTTGGACGAGATAACAACCCTGCCTTCAGATCACCGGGTCTCCGGGAGCCCAGGCGCCCATGATGTGACTAGGCCTATGGGCTGGAAGTGGCCAGGGGCCGCCCACACTGAGACCCACGGAAGTCGGGAGGGGCTGTGTCCCAGAAAGCTGCCCGGAGGGAGGGGCCGTGCGGCTTTAAAGAACCAGGAGTGTCGGGGTGGGGGGACCGAGAGCAGGGAGGACCCTCCCGGGGGCAGTGGTTCAGAAATGGGAACCACTGTTCAGAAGGACAGCGACTTGCTGGCTTTATTGGGAACTGAGGTCAGAGAGGCCAGCCAGGGGCAGAACGTGGAGGGCCCTGAACTCAGGCTCTAGGGGACTGCAGGCTGCAATGTCCCTGCACCTGTTCCTTGCTTGGCTGGTTGTCCTCCACGCTGCCCCTTCCCTCAGCCTCCCTCGGGCAGCTGGCCTCACCTGGGGGAAGCCCTGGGGGCCCTTCGAAGGCAGCTGGCCCTGGGAAGGAAGCAACCGCCCTATGGGGCAGGCTTTTTCCATTGTGCACGGCTGAATGGCTGAAGGAAGAGAGCGAAGTGTGAGTGTGGGCGGGCAGGGCACTTTGCCCCAGGCCCCCCCTGAGTTCCCTCGCCCTATCCTCCAGCGCATGCACGGAGCCAGTGTTCTCATGGCCCCCATTTCCCAGGGGCAGAAACTGAGGCTGGGAGAGCTGCAGTGAGCCAGCTGCCCCAAGCCCTACAGCAGGTAAGAGGGCAGAATCGGGATTCCAACGCACATCTGGTTCAGACGCGATGCAGGGGGTACGGCAAAGGAAGGTGCCTTTTGTCCTCACTTAGGTTAAAATGAGACCAGGCTGGGGGCGCCTGGGTGGCTCGGTCGGTTAAGCCTCCGACTCTTGATTTTGGCTCAGGTCATGGTCTCAGGGTTCGTGGGATCGAGCCCCGTGTCGGGCACCATGCTGACCGCACGGAGCATGCTTGGGATTTTCTCTCTCTCCCTCTCGCTCTGCCTCTCTCTCTTTTTCTTCCTCTGTCTGTCTCAAAATAAATAAAATCAACATTTAAAAAAAAGGTGAGGCCAGGTTGAAAAACACCTGGAGTGGGAAGGGAAGCAAGTTCAAGGGCAGATCTGAGGGGGCCGTGTACGTGGCTTGCCTTGGGGGGTAGGGCCTGCGGAGGGGCTGGCGGGTGTATGGGAGTGATACAGCCCCCCACCTGCCCTCCTCAGGCAGGGCCCTGTGTTGTGGGTGAAGAAGGAACAGAACTTAGTGCTCAGAGGAGTTAGCTGTGCAGAGGCAGGTGCAGGGGATTCTTCTCCCTGGAGATTTCCCTGTCCCTGGGAGGCCCTAGGGCCCTTTGTTGGTGATGAGCTCCTTGCTGGGGGCTGGGCTGGGGGAGGCCACAGCGGGTCCCACCAGCCCGGGTACCTGATGGCGGTGCCTGTGGATAAAGCCTGTCCCCCCCAAGAGCGGTGCTGATGTCAAATGGAGCCCGGGACACCGTAGTCCCCTTTCTGTACCCAGTCCCTGCGGGCTGGCCCCGCCACGCTCCACGGCCCCTGCCTCGCAGGTTCAGGCCTGCCACGCGGAGGGGAGCGTCGTGCACGCGTTGGTGGCGAGGGGTCACCGGGCGGAGGAAGGCAGCTGTCGCTCTGAGCTGGGGTCACTGATGCAGCCCAGGCCTGGTGGGCTTGGCCCGAGGGCCGGCCTTATGGCGCGGGACTGAGGTCCGTTCATAATTGTCAGACTCTGCGAACGCCCCGGCGGTCCTTTAGCGAATGGCTGGCTTGCCAAGCCGGCACGTCTGTCCCGTGGAATATTACTCTACCATAAAGAGGAGAAGACCGTTGACTGGCCCAGCAGCTTGGATGGACCTCAAAGGCATCTCATTCATTATGATGAATGAAAGGGGCCGGTCTCAAATGGTTCTAGTCGCTATGATTCTACGTATATAACACACTGGGAAAAAGAAGAACAGAGCCGGGGTGACGGCCAACAACAGATCCGTGGTGGCCAGGGGCTAGGGGTGAGGGGAGAGCATGATGCGGGCAGGGGTCCTGACTTCCCGGTGGTAGGTGTGTGAATCTACACACGTCCTAAAAATCTATGGAACTGCAAACAACAAAAAATGTCAGTTCTGCAGTATGTAAAGTGAAGAAAGAAAGGCCAGAGGGGAGGCCGGAAGACAAAGAAGGGGTGAGGGCGGGGCTCCCCGGTGCTTCCTGGGCCGAGGACGGGTGAGGGGGGGCGAGCCCCGGCTGCCACCAGCAGCGGCTGGCCGGCCCTTGCAGGCTGTCTTGAGCGGGTCCACCTGGCAGCGGGAGGGACACCGGGCTGATTGTAGCCTCTGGGGTCACAAGAAGTGGTGGCCAGCGTTGAGGTGTGGGGACAGCTCCCGGCCCCTGAGGAGCAGTGTGGCTAAACCCTGCTTTCTTGGGCGGGGCTGGTCACCTCTCCGCCAGAGGGCCTTCCTGGCCACCAGCGGCCACCTCCGCGCCCCTCCCCTGCCCCAGGGTGAGTGTGGAGGGAGGGGACGGCATAGCTGTAAGTAAGGCCCGGGGGGTTGGGCGGGCCCTTGGCCTTGAATGTCACTCACCGGAGGCCATCGGTACCAACTTGTGTGGTTAGCTCCAAACTTGAGATACTCTGCCATTTCCCTCCTTCACCCGAGTCGAAAGCCACGATATCCACACGCCCCACACTTGGATTCCGTTCTGATGTTGCTTTGTCCGGGTGCTTTATTTTAGGACGCTGAAGACGGCTCTGCCTCTGGCCGCCCCGACCAGGGCCGGGAGGGGGAGACTTGGCTGGTCCCACACACACACCCCTCCTCTGGCAGCCAGACTGGGACCCAGGTCCGAGGCCTGGTCAGGGAGGTCCAGCAAGCCCAGCAGAGGGGCAGGCAACATCTGTGAGAGTAGTTTTGCGGCCTTGCCAGAGGGTAGTTGTGGGCTGGAATAAGGTGGGGTGGGGGTGCTGAAGTCACTCAGCCTCTCTCTGTTGAACTTTGCTGAGCTTGAGCTCGTCATCTGTAGAATGGGCGTAAGCAGCCCCCATTGCACACTGGCGGTTCCCAGCCCAGTGCCAGCCTTCGGAGGCCTTTGCCTCACCGGGGTCTACACTTCTATCTCCTTTGCATAGGTGTGGTGCTGATTGAACGGGAGGACCGGCGGCCAAGTCATCTCCGTGTCTCCCGGACCAGCGCCTGGTGGACGGTAGGCGCTCAAGACCTGGCCGGGGGCGAGGGGGGGGGGGGGGCCGTGGAGGATGGCTAGCAGACACGGGGAAGGCTAGAGGCTGGCAGTGGGTGCCCCTGGCAGGGAGGGGCACGGGCTTCCACCGGCAATCCCGGCCGTCCTTCCCCTGGCTCCGCTGGGTCCCGGGGTCAC
Organism: Leopardus geoffroyi; assembly: GCF_018350155.1. Lineage (NCBI taxonomy): Eukaryota > Metazoa > Chordata > Mammalia > Carnivora > Felidae > Leopardus > Leopardus geoffroyi. The sequence goes on along the minus strand of NC_059329.1, from coordinate 97,434,772 downwards.
CCCGCTCCCCTTCTTTCAGCCCTGGCGGCTTGAAGGAGGTCGTGTGGGAGACAGGGAGGAAGTCTGGCTAAGGCGGAGGGGTTGTCTGGGCCACTGTTCCGTGGGGGACCTGGACCCCAGGACTCGGGCAGATCACCCCTCGTCTGGCAAGACTGACCCAGACTCCCGATGGCCCCCACCTCCCGGATGTGGTCTCATCTGGGCCCGAACGCCTTTCCTGGGCGCACACGCTCTGAAAGGCTCCGTCCGGCCTGGTGACCTGGGGTGTATACCGTGTGCCTTTAGGCCCGATAGGCTCACAGAGCGGGAAGGGCTTTAGGAACATCCTCCCCCACCCATTTTATAAACGAGGAAGCCGAGGCCAGGAAAGGGAGACACTTGCCCCTTTCCTCACGCAGCCGGGTAGTTAGGGAGCCGACTACCAAGCCTGGGCCCTCGGATTTCTTGTTGGTGCTTCCCCCTGCTGCCCCACGCTGACAGGGAGGCCTCGCCAGGCCCCGAGGTCCGAATTGGGTGCCCCTGACGGCTGGGGGCCGGGCAGGACCCGTGGCTGAGGCTGGTGTCTCCCCTCGGCCTCTGTAGACAGCGGCTCCAGGACGAGATGGCGGCCAAGCAGCCCCCGCCTCTCATGAAGAAGCACAGCCAGACGGACCTCGTGAGCCGCCTGAAGACCCGCAAGATCCTCGGCGTGGGTGGGGAGGACGACGACGGGGAGGTGCACCGCTCCAAGGTGGGCCGGGGGGCGGGGGGGCCTTCAGCTGGCCACACCCGGGGGCCCACCTCAACACCCCTTTGGGGAGGCGGGTCCGGCCTGCCATCTGGGAGAAGCGTAGCTGTGGCTGCAGGAGCCCCAGGATTTAGCTCATTTTCTCTAGGAACTTAACGGAGACGTCAGGGGAATCGTAACGAAAACGAAGACAGATCACTAGGATGAATTTCGCGCTTATTATGTGCCAGCTACTGCAACGATCGCTTCATAAGCATTATTTAATCTCACTAAAGCGCTGGGGGATGGTTATTAATCCATTTGATAGAGGAGGAAACTGAGGCCCAGAGAGGGCCAGGACTTGCCCAAGGCCATTACCAGTAAGTGGCAGAGCCAGGCTTCAAGCCCGTGTCTAGTGGACCTCTGAGCTTTTGTTCGCACCCACCGTATTTTCAGCTTCCTGTGTAAGCCCCGGTGTCAAGGAGAGGCAGAGGGGGGGTGGCTTCAGTGTGACCTTCCCAGCCTGGGTGACCTTCTGGCTAAGCAGAAGTACCCCGGTGGGTGCCCGGACACGCCAGGGGGCTCCGGGAGGGGAGTGAGTGGGCTGGGCATGGCCCTGACCCCTGTTTGTCCACAGATCAGCCAGGTCTTGGGCAATGAAATCAAGTTTGCTGTTCGGGAGCCTCTGGGGCTGAGGTGAGCACTTGAGCGTGAGCTTGGGCTGGGGGCAGGGTTATGGGGAAGGGCCGCGCCAGACCCTGCCGCATCAGCTCTGTCCCGGTGCCCTCGTGCCTGTGGTTCCATCCTGTCTCGTTCCCTCCCCCTAACGCCAGCCATCCCTGGACATCTTGGCTGGAGAGGGGAGGGTCCCCTGGGGCCTGGGCGCAGCAGCAAGGGGCCTGGCTGTGACCCATCTCTCCACGTGTCCCCAGGGTCTGGCAGTTTGCTTCTGCTGTGCTCTTCTCCGGCATCGCCATCATGGTGAGCCCCCCTCCGCCCCTGGCCCCGGGTCCGGCCCCTTGTGTCCTGCCTCTGAACCTCTGCTGGGGGTTCCTCCTGTACCCTGGGGGCCCCGCTGCCTCTACCCACATGGTCATCATGCCGAAGGCCCTCTAGCTCCCTCCACAGTCCCAGCTCCCGACACTCTTCCCACCTGTACCCGGCCTGCTCTGGCACATCCTAGATCCCGTGGTCCACATTCCTGACTCGTTGCCCCTAGAAACCCAGAGCCTTCTGTCCTGACACGGAAGGCTTGGGGCCAATCAAGGTTCTGACAGTGGACTGCCCCAGGGATCTCAGCCCTGCTTCTGGGGGGAAGGAGGGACATGTCCAGAGGATGTTTCAACAGCGACCCCCACCAACTTTGCCCATGAACTTCCCACCAATGTCCACAGGCCCTCGCCTTCCCTGACCAGCTCTATGATGCGGTCTTTGATGGAGCCCAGGTGACCAGCAAGACCCCCATCCGCCTCTATGGCGGTGCCCTCCTCAGTGAGTATTGCTAGGGCAGACTCCGAGGGACGTGATGGGCAGCCGGGGACCAACGGGGACTGAGAGGAGCACGGGGAAGCCTTTCTTTGTGCGTGGGCTCCCCCTCTAAGCACCTGCTGTCCCTCCCTTCAGCTGAGTCTGTCTCTGCTGGGTGTGTGCTGCCATCTCGTGGCCACTGCTGGAATGCACCCAGTGGACGCGGGCAAACACCGAATACTTCCTGTGTGTAGCTCCCCACCTGGTTATCCAGGTACAGAGGTGAATGACGCTCGGGCCCTGCCCTCCAGGTCCTCACGGCCTAGCGCAGGAGAGCAAATCGACACGGGTCTGCAAAACCCCTCCCACCCTCAGGCCTCTCCTTAGAACCATTCTGTTTCCGAATTTGTCACACCCCGTGCCTGGCCGGAAGCTGAGTTAGCCTTTAAAGCCTAGCACAGGTAGCGTCCCTCCTCTTCTCTAAAACATCCCGCGGTCCCTTTTACCTGCAGAATAGAGGCCCAGCCCCTCCACCTGGCATTCGGGGTGGTCTGTGGGGTGGATCCAGCCTACCTTCCCAGACCCGCCTCCCTCATATCCCACCGTGGGCCCTGGACTCCGGCCGCATCTCGCGATGCCCAGTCCCCCGTTTCAGAAAGCCTCCGTGCCTTTGCACATGCAGTTTCCTCCAACCTTGCACTTGTACTCATCCTTCAAGGGTCTGCACCAGTGCCAGGGGACAGGGGCAGGGGCTGGTGGAGATCGGGGTGGCTTCAAGGACATCACCCATGCAGTGGGAGAGCTAGGGTTATGGGGTTCAGTGGGATGGCGGATGGCTTTAATTTGGGGAGTGTGAATGGGGGTGGGGAAAGTGGAAGTCTGGGTTCCTGGCAAATCTGCCCATTGGAGGAGGAACGGGCCCCTGCCCCAAGGGGCTAGGGCTCAAGACGCCCTCCCCAGTCTGCTCTTTGTCCCCCCTGCCCCAGGCATCTCCCTCATCATGTGGAATGCTCTCTACACGGCGGAGAAAGTGATCATCCGATGGACTCTGCTCACCGAAGCCTGTTACTTTGGGGTCCAGTTCTTGGGTGAGTCTTGAGGTGGGCAGTGAGACAGGGAGGCTGATGGGGTGGGAGGTGTGGGCAGGGTGGCGTGGCCCCTGGCTTTCCAGCTCTTGCTGCCTGGTTTCCAGGAAGTGATGAAATCCATCCGAGGGGGAGGGGCTCACGTGGCCGTGTCTACCTGTGTGTGCCCCTGTGCTCACCTACCCACACACACCTGTACCTTCTTGAATACACACACACACACACACACACACACACAGAGCCACAGCCTCCCCCGTGTACGTGCACCTGCCGCCTCCCATAACCCATCGCTCACTTGTGTACCCAGAGCAGGTGTGATGGCATGCTCGCCCTTGCCCCAGTACCTGCCACGTGGGGGACATCACAACAGACATGTCCGTGAGGGCCAGCAGCTGGCAGGACCCCCCCCCCCAGCTCAGCATGCCATCTTTTTCCTTTTTTAAGTTTATGTATTTATTCTGAGAGCGAGCGTGGGAGGGGGAGAAAGAGAGAGAGAGAGAGAGAGAGAGAGAGAGAGAGAATCCCAAGCAGGCTCTGCACCGGCAGCACAGAGCCCAGTTCGGGGATCGAACTCATGAACGGTGAGATCACGACCTGAGCCGAAACCAAGGGTTGGCCACTTAACTGACTGAGCCGCCCGGGCGCCCGTCAGTATGTCGCCCCGGGTTGAGGGTGAGGCACACCCCTCCGCTGACGTCTGTCCCTTCCCGGTCTTTCTCCCACAGTGATCAGTGCCACGCTCGCAGAGACCGGCCTCGCGTCCCTGGGGATTCTGCTGCTCTTGGCCAGCCGCCTCCTTTTTGTCGTCATCAGCATTTACTACTATTACCAAGTGGGCCGAAAACCCAAGAAAGTCTAGCCACTCGCTGGGCCAGGGGCCCCTGTGTGGCGGGGAGGCCCCGGGGCCTCAGTTTCCCTCTGGCTGCTGGAAGGCAGGAAGGAGCCTGCCCTGTGCCGGGCCTGCCCCTAGGCAGGCGGGGCTGACCGCCTTCCTTTCCTCCCGGGCACCCCCAAATGCTGTGATCTCCTGGGCTTTCAGGTTTGGGGAGGGACGGGGCCTCTTGAACCTCTGGCCCTCGCCCCACACAGGAACGCCTCCTTTTCGTGGGTCTCTTGGCCTCCGGATCCCCTGGACAGACACTCACTGGAGAGCTTGAGTCGTGGGGTTTTGGCCTGAGATGGGGCTCTCGCCCTTTCTGCCGGGAGGCCCTTCTCTGGTTTGAGACAGGCTGAGAACTGTCCCCCGGTCCTCCCTACACCCCCGGCCACTCTAGTGCCCATGTGGCTGACCGTGGCTTCCGTGTATGCCTGGAAAAATCCAAGAATTTGACCCAGTGCCCCTATCCCTCCCCACCCATGGGAGCTGCCCCTGCCCCCTAACCGCGCACGCCTGCCCTTCCCACAGCCGAGCTGCGGGCGGACCGGCAGGGGTGGTGGTCTCTGAGCCGGTAACTCCCTTTCAGCCTCCCTCTGCAGTGGGCCGCCTGTCGCCAGAGCCCGGTCCCCAGCCCCAAGCCCGGCCACCACAGGCTCTCCTAGGGCCTTACTCTAGGCTGCCATGCCTCCGCCCGGCTCCCGGACGCCCCTAGGAGTCCCCTTCCCCCAACTGGCCTGGGTCCAGAGGCTGCCAGCAGCCTCACCCCCAGGCCAGCCCCGACAGTGGACGCAGAGAGAAGTGGAACCCCCGTGATGGGGTTTGGAGATGAAGAAGAAGAGAGAGACGCAGTGGCGTTTCCTCGGCCCTTCGGTCTGCCCGGTTCAGTCCCCTCGTGCACCCTCGCCCTCTCCCCGGGGTGCTGCCCCCGAGACCCGGCGGGGTAGGACTGGGTGCCCTTCAAACTCAGCAGGGGAAATAAATAGAAATATTGCAGCAGGCCACTCCTCTAATGTCGTCCCCACCCCAAGTGCCCTGGAGGAGGCTCACACGCGGTTCCCTCAGAGCTGAGGACACCCTCCCTGCCCCTGCTCGTGTGCCCCCCCTTTAGCCCTCACTCCCAGGGCTCTCCTTCCCTCTAGGCCGCAAATGTGCACCAAAGTGGTGGCCCTCACGGTCTGGGGACAGGGGTAGAGAAAGGCAGCCCAGGCCCCAGACGTGTTTCTCGTCTTGGGATAGTGTTGGGTAGGACGGGGGGCGGGGGGGGGGGGGGTTGGGGGGAGGGGGCAGGTGCAGCTCAGCTCTGGCTGCTTCCAAGTGAACCTCTGCCTGGGCCCCCTGCCCTGCCCACACCGGTCCCGGCTGTCCCCAAAGCCCAGCTTAACTACTGTCCCACGTGGAGGGGAGGGGCCTGGCGGGTTGGACGCCCACCGCCACCTTGGGGAGTCAAGTGGATGGCCAGTGGGCAGTGCCCTCAGTGCCCTGGGGCCCCGTCGCGTCCTGTATCTGACCCAGGCCTTTTAAGGCCGGGCTGATCCTCTGGAGGGTGATGGGTGGTTTGTCCTAGTCACCGGTGGGCGTGGTGGATCAGTGCTCCTCCCCCCACCCAGGGGCACAGGGGAATAGAAAGCATGGGCTTTGCAGCCTGGGTGAGGCACCTGCCGGGCTGGCCAAGCTGCCTCAGCCTCAGCCGGGGTGGGGGTGGGGCGAGCGGGAGGGCGGCCTGGCCTTGTCCCTTGGGTGGTAACGAGGGCCTGCTGGGATGGTGCTGTCGTGAAATTCTGTGCTGCTTGGACATCGGAGCTGGGCCCAGAGGGACCTAGCAGAGCCCGGCAGACCTGGCCCGGGGATGTGGCGGGGGGATTAAGGCAAGGAGCCATCGCTGGGAGGGAGGCAGTGACAAACAGGGAGGGGGACCCACGCATCTCCTGAAGAAGGCCCAGTGTCGGCCCGGCTCCCATCCTAAAGGTTTGGGAAGACACCCCCCGCTCCCGCTCCACCCACCACCCTTTACCTTTGCCCCTGGAGCCCCGCGCCCTCCGTGCCTCAGCTCCCCCCCTTCTGCCCCACCCCCACCCAAGCAAGACCACCTTCTTCACAGCCACTATTTATTCTTCGTTCCTTTTTCTTTTTGTAAGAAACAGTCACAAAAACCAGTGCAAAACCATCAGTGTGGGCGTCCTGTTTTATATTACAAAAACTCCTCTTGATATAGAATATAAAAGGGGGGGTTCACAGGAAATAAACATGATAAATTAGCTCTGCTATCTACTGGAAGGAACATTTACAGGTTTCAAAATAGACTTTCGACACGGGACCCATGGGGAAAGGGAAGAGGGGGCTTCTGGGAGATGGGGGTGCCGGGGCCTCAGCTGGTTCGGGGTATCCTGGCCGGGTCCCTTAGGTGTGGAAAGGAGGGACGAGAGCTTCGTAACCCCTCAGATGGGTTCCCTTTTCTAAGAGGCGGCAGCTTCGGAGCCGGAAGGTGGCTTTTAGTCTGGGGTGTGTGTGACCAACAGGGTAGGGTTGTTTATCGGCCGTACGTGGACCAGCCCAGTTAGACCTCAGTGCCTGGGGAAGGCTCGGTCGAGCCAGACTGGCACGGACCTTGCCTTTTCATGCTTCAGAATGGCTGCAGACAGCCTTGCAAATAACGACCAGCCTGGGTCAATGCTACGGACTGCCTGCTTTCTCTTTCCGGCCCCAGTGTGGGCAGTAGCCAGATAAGGGGCTCCTTGGCCCCCTTCTGGAAAGCCGTTAGGGATGAGTCTCATATCCACCCTTGAACCTGCCTCAGCCAGATGTTCCTCCAGGACCCACCCTTCCTCCCCCTGAGGGGATGGACTGGACAGGAGGAGGGGGGTGAGTGCCATATAGATGCCAGGCCCTCCTTACCTTGAAGGCCCCGGATTCTCCTGGGTGCTGCGGACCAGATGGGGCCCGGAAGTCTGGGATGCCCCTGGCCTAGAGCCACACAGTTGCCCAGCCAGCTCCTTTTGTCAACCTTAGACAGGCCATTTGCCTCTGCTGGAGCCAAGCACGTGGGTGGGCGGGGCTGGAGAGGGGCATGCCCAAGGCCCCTCTCGGGCTGGGTTGGGGTTCCAGCTGCAGGGTCCCGGGGACGCCCATCGCTAGGGAGTCCACGGCATCATGTGTGGAATTGCCAGGACAGGCTGCTACAGGGACTCTATGGCAAGCCCCAGCTTGGAGACCACGAGGGGGACCTGGGACTAGAGGGGACAGCAGGAGGATGGGAGGGGGAAGGGGAGAGACAAGAGGAGGGTCAAAGCCAATCTTTACAGCAGGCACAGAACTGGGGCTGCATCTCTGAAGGAGGCAGGTGGCAGAGCAGAGAAGCACAGGGCTCCAGGCCACAGCTGTGTCTCTCCCACTGGCTGGAAAGCTGGAAGGGAGGCTGGAAGCTGACGCAGGGCCTGGGAGTCAGAACAGGCCCTTCCCAGACCCTGAAGAGGGTCGTGGAGAGGAGGTCAGGCGCCACGCCGCTCCTCCCCTTGCCAAGCCCGCGGCAGACATCACTAATCAAGCGTAAGTTGTCGGGCAGACACCCACTAGGATTACGTTGTCCTTTCCCTCGGACCCCAGGCCAAACCTCAGATCCTCTGACCAGCCTCCGGCGGTCACTCCTGATTCACTGGGGTCGAGGGATCTTGTAATACGGTCGCCGACACCGGTCTAGGATGTAAGGCCTGTATGTGAGGAACTGATCGGTGGGCGCTGTGTAGGCGTGAGTGAGTCTAGGGGACAACCTCTCCCTGCCCAAGCCTGGAAGAAACACACAGAAATGTGCTACGGACAGTGAAGGGACAGGAAAGCATGTCACAGCTGGAACGAGATGTCTTGGAGCTCTGTAGCCTGCAGAAAACGCATCTGGGGGAAGACGATGTGTGGCCTTAATACTTTGGGAAGGAGAAAGAGAACGTGGGATGCCATGGATGCAACCAAAGAGAAACAGAGAACCCTAATGTGCAGTGAGCTGATGCTAAAAAGGCAGAGCAGTCCAAAGGCAGAAGGCTGTCTTGGGAGGTAGTAAGCTCCCCGTCCTTGGAGGTATGCAAGAAGACGGTGGCAAAGTCTTGGCAGAGAGCTTGTGGAAGACGTCCAAGCCTCAGTTCTGGGTGGGGAGAGGAGAACCAGATGATCCTGGGGGTTCCTTCCAGCCGGGGAGCCACAGAGTTGGTGAACAGGGAAGGGGTTAGGCTTGTGGGCAGAGGTGGGCAGTGTGGCAAAGGGACGGTAGTGTGTGTTTGTGTGTGTGTGTGTGTGTGTGTGTGTGTGTGTGTGTCCCTGCAGGCTTAGAAAGAAGTATGGGGGGTGGGGTGGGAGGAGAGCAGGGGCAATAGTCCGTAATTTTCTCAGCTGTGGGCCTGGGAAGTTCCTGACCAGCCTGCTCTCTCTCTCGGGAAACCAGGACGCTGAGACTGACAGAGCCCTGGAAGCGGTGAGAGGCAGCCTAGGGACGAGTGGGTTCCAGTTCGCAATTGTCACGCACGTGCTGTGTGACCACGAATGACAAACTGCCCCTCTCTGGGCTTTCCGGATTATTTGATCCAACGGATGGGGGAAGCGAGGACCCTGCCAGCCAGCCAGGCCATTCTCAGATCCAGTGTCTGCAGCCCACTCTTGGCCCCAGCCCGAGGCAGGGGCAACTCCATCCTCAGAAGACCAGGGCTTCAGTGTAGGTTCCAAGTCCTCGGGGACACGGTGCCCGAGTCTCCCAGGGGGCCCCCGGGCTTTGTCGATCTGAGAGTCGCTCTTGCCTCCTTGTTGCCTCGATCCTCCTGTTCTTGGCACCTGGAGCTGAGGAGGAGGCCCAGGCCCGGGGCTGCTAGGGGCTGGCGGGGCTGAGGAGGGAACCTGGGCTTGGGGTTCCTTTGGTCTCTAGTCCAGAGTGCTCCCTGGGTTCAAGCGCCGGGGCCCTCGCAGAGAGCCCGGAGTCCAGGCGGGGTACGTCAATCCATTTTCTTGTCTTCATTTTGTTTTGTTAAAAAAATAGCTATTTTCCTCTGCCCCTTCCTCTGGCCACTCAGGATGGCTTCACCTCCTCCCCTGGGGGCAAGAGGGCAAGGACACCGGGGAGGGGAGGGTGTTGGGTGCCGGGCAGTGGTGGCGGGTGAGGCTTCAGGCTCCAGGTCACGCCCTCTACTGGATGCCCCGGAAGAGACACATGGCAAAGATCATGGCGAGAAGCTGCAGAGGAAGTCGAAGTTGGCTTGTCAGGCTGGCCTCCCAGCCCTGCGCTGGGCTGTCCCACCCCGATGGGAAGCAGCCATCGGCCGTGGGACAGGAAGGGGGCCCACCCATCACTCAGCACACTCCTGCAGTAAGGGTTCCTGACACTCCTTGGGGGCAAGCCCTCCGCATGGTCCCCTTTGTGCAGTGTAGTCACGGAAAGAAGGGAGCTTTGGACGTGGGTTCAAATCCAGCTCCCCTATTTGCCAGCAGCAACCTTGGGCCAAACATGTCCCTTCTCTGGCCTGAGCATGTACTGGACACTGGCCTTACCGTGTGCCGGGCACATTTCCAGGTGCTTTCTCAAACACCTTTTACAGAGCAGGAGGCAAGACACAGAGAGGTCATGCAACTCACCTAAGGTCACACAGCTGCAAGGGAGGGAGCTGGGGTTTGAGTCTAGGCATTCTGACCCCACAGCCTAGGCTCCCAAGTCCCACACACTCCGCCTTCTAGCTCACAGGAGGGTGGTAAGATGAAATAGAAGGTGATCAATGACCCAACGAGGCCTGTTCTCTAGTAGATGATTAGTAGAAAGTTACCAGGATCATTATTAATAGGCAAGGGCGATGTAGCCCTTCCCAGAGTTGAGAGCACAGTCAGGGAACACTGTGGGGGGCAGGCAGAGACCCAGATTCAGGGATGCCCCTCTGACCAGAATGGCCGATGCCCCCACGGTCAGGGCTCTTGCAAGTTGCACAAGGGACAGTCCCTAGAGCCCAGGCTCATGGCCAGATCTCCGGGAGGGGAAGCGAGGTTGGGACAGGGATACAGTTAAGGTCCCTCCTCCCGGAGCAGGGTTCTGCCTCCCATAGGGGTCACAGCTGGGCTTGGGGGCTGGGGGTGAGGAGGACAGCGGATCAAGAATGCAGACATTGTCTAACGAGCCCCCCCCCCCCCGCACCCCCGAGCCCTGGGGGCATGCAGTCCCCATCCTCCGCAACCCCCACAACGCCAGGAGCAAGGACGGCGGGGGGGGGGGGGGGAGGGGGGGATGGGGACACGGTTAGCAGCGCCATCTTGCAGAGAAGTAATCTGTGGCTCAGAGGCCCTGAGTGGGGAGAGGCAGAGCCGGGAGTTGAAAAGAGTCCTTCCTGCGCGGGGCACACCCCCGCCATTTCCGCAGTCCCAGCGCAGATTTATCTGCTTCTCGCTCACTGTGTCCTCCCGCGAGAGAACTTCCCCTGGAGGGCTGCTGGCACGCAGGGGCTCAATCTAGGCTTGCTGAATGAACGGATGAATGAATGAAGGACCCCTCCCTCTCCCCCATCCCCACCCTGAAAGCTGCGCATGGTGCCGGGCATTCGAGACGTCCCCGAAAGGAGGGACGGGGAGGTTGGGGCTCTGGCCGCCTGACTTCGTTTCCCCGCTGGCCGAGGCCCCGGAGCTGTCCTTCCTGCAGATGGCCAAGCGTGGGCTCTACGCGGTCAGTCCAAACTCCAGCAGTAGCGGGGGCTTGAGACCCAGGAAGGGGGCGGGGAGAAGGGAGGGGCAGCTCCGCTCCTCGGCTGAGGCGCCCCCTGGTGGCGGCGGCCGAGTCTGCAGCTGCCTGCCTTTTGATGGGGGTTCCGGGACTGGGGTGAAGGGGTTAATCAAGACCGCCCTTGGGAGGTGGACAAGGACTCACAGGTCCCGAACCCCCCCCACAAAGATCCTGATCTAGAAGCACAAGCCGCAGCCCTTTCCTCAAGGCAGCGGTGTTGATTCTCAGTTAAGAGTTCACTCTGGACCTTGGGGGACCTTGGGGACCTTGGGGGAGGATTAGGCAGAGAGGAACCGCGAGGGGGGCAGTGGGAGGAGGATGGGGGGCTGACTCTCAGAGCCTGCCCACTCACTGCTGGAGACTTGCTCGGATGAGACCAGAGTCCAACAGCGACTCGGGCAGCAGACAGGCACAGCGGGGCCTATACTGTCCCTACAGCGGGGAGCCAATTTGGTCCTAGATTTAGGATGTGGAGACAGAGGTAGGCTGGGGGGTGCAGGGCACAGGGGATCTCCCCAAGACCCCGCGTATGCCTTGCTTCTGGGGGACCCACGGAAGTGGGGGCCTCTACTTACCTCTATGGCCAGCACCCCTATGGCGAGGGCTCCAGCCAGGTAGACGTAGGTTTCAAAGGTGTTGAGGATCACGGTGTAACAGCCCTGGGAGGGAAGGACCAGAGGTGAAGCCACAGCCGGAGAGACAGTGCAGAATCAGGACCGAGGTAGGAAGCCTGGGAACTGGCATGTGACCGGCCCCACGGCTCAGGCAGCAGCAGACTTACCCTGTCAAATCCACCGTTTGGTGGGGGTGGGGTGGGGGGTGGGAGGGGGTGGGAGGCAGGAGGCCTCCGAACAGCAATCTGGCAGCAATACACCGAAGACCCTCGCGACCCCCGAGGTCCCCTCTAAACGGATGAATGCTTTCGCAAGCAGTCCTGGGCATATAGGAACTGGGATAGAGGTGGTTACAGACACACGGAGAACGTGGGTGTGGTCCTACCGACGCCCTCGCCTGGGGTCCTCACTGTGCTCCAGCCCACCCCAGGGCCTTTGCACGTGCTGCTCTCACTCTCTGGCTTGGAACACTTTTCCCATGCCAGGAGGATGAGGGTGTAGCACTTTGTGTCAAGAGTCACAGCAGCACCCACACTCACAACCTGCCAGGAAGCAGGTAGGGAGCGCTGGGGATAAAGCAGAGAAACAGTGATGCTGTGAGGAGAGAAGACTTAGTATCACCCCGACAGATGGGGAGTATGCACGATTTCCTATTGGTGGTCACCACTCTGGCCTGGAGTCGCGTTCTAGCAAGGTCGTCATCTACTGGGAAGCCCCCTGATTTGTTTCCAGCAGGGGAACATGTTCTTGACTTGCTTGGGGGGCCATCTTGACCCAGGGAAGGCTGAGGAATGAGCTGGAGAAGCCGCCTTGGGGGGTCTGACTCATCCCAGTGGGGAAATCTGAGCACTCATCACAGGTCACCTTCTTTCGGGATTTCTTCATTTCTTTTCACCGGAGCTCAATGGTCAACGGCGGTGAGTCCCGGCCATCAAGATCTATGCAGATGTCTACCGGGGCTTTCTGGGAAGGATGGTGTGCCCCACTTTCCCCTATTCTGTGTCTTAAACATGGGTGGGGTACCTGGAGCTATGACAGCCATGTTGCCACCGTGGACTGATATGTACAAAGAAAGGCCACAAAGATCACAGAGACCAGGCTTTGACTGACAGGACAAAGCTACCAACTTCCAGAACTCTTGCTGCGTGTAAAACACAAAGGGAATTTGCATAAGCCTCTTTAGTTGGGATTTCAAGTCCGTGCATTCAGACGTTTTGCTCCCCGATCGTGATGGGGTGCAAGGCAAAGTCAGAAATGCACACTGGGCTTTAGGAAGGAGTCCTTCCACAGAGGCTTTTGAAAGGAAGAATGCCCAGGAGGGACATGAGCATCTCAGAAAAGGATCCCAGAAGTCAATCTCGGGGGATCCTTATGAAGCACAGAGAAGAGTCGACATAAAGGGCTAATGTAGCTGCACAGGCACCTCCCCGATGAGCTGATTCCAAAGCCATGCCCAGGAGATGGAAGAAGGTGTCATGATCAAGGATGAGTCCAGAAATGGGCAGCCTCTGAGGATAAAGCCCGAAAGGAACAGGCCCCAGCAAAAGCCTCCCTGAATAACTGACAAGTGGCCTTCGGACACAGGTTTGGCTGTGGGCACCAGGAGGCCCAAACAGCAGTGCCTTCAACCAGCCAGAAGCTCATTTGTCTTTCATATTAAATCCCAAGCTCTGGTGGCCCGTCTGCTCCACGGAGTTGTCAGGGGCCCGGGCTCCTCTTGTGATGCTCTGGCATCCTGGGGAGCCACCTTCCGCTGCCAGGTCTCAGATGGCTGTCACCAGAGCTCCATTCCAGCCAGGGGGGAAAAGGAGTAGGGGTGGGCACAGTGCCTCCTCTTAAGGACCTAACACAAGTTGTACACATCACTTCTGCTCGCCTGCCCTTGGCTGCTGCGAGGTCACTTGGCCCAGCTGCAGGGCAGTAGGACGTGCTGCCTTTCCCTGGTGGTTATGGGGTCTCATAGACCCCGTCTTTCTGGGGAGAACAGCCAGCAGTGTGTGCCACAGCATGAGGAATCAGCATGATTCCTCAGCCACAGCATGAGGGTCAGGAGGTGCTTCTAGACAGCACATGTGAGTTTCCCCCAGAATCAGGGCTAAGGAGGGGCCCCCACTATGTAATTCAGGGGCTGACTCCCGACCTGCATTATCGGAAGCTCGGGGAGTGCTCTGCCTGGAACACTGGAAAACTCCTACTCACCCTTTAACCCCAGACAAAACGCCCACCCCTCTGGCCTCTGCTATCGCTGGCCCATCTGCTCCCCTCGTCCTTCCTCTACTTTGGTTGGGCCCCAGGGGCTTGGATGGAGCTTCATCAGCCCCCATTCGGGAGTTGCACGTGGCAGCCGACACTTCCAGAGGATTCTGGGACGACTTCAGACCCTCTGTGCCGACGCGGCCACCTGCCCGGCTCTGGCCATCGCAGCCCCTGCCTGGGGGAGCAGGGCCCGGTACCTGCTTGTTCAGGAACAGGTCTCTTCCCAGAAGGCACTCCTCCCTGCTCAGCAGGACCCCGTCCTGAGTCTGGGGCTCTCTCCGGCAGCAGGCCTCCGGGACCTCGGCACTGTCCAAAGTCAGCAGTCGGAAAACCGATGCGAACCTGAAATCTTCAGGCCCGTTGACCCCACAGCAACCAAACTAGGAGGAGAGCACAGGGACAGGGCTGGTGGGTGGGGGCTGGACCCAGGGGCAGAGATGGGCAGACAGCCACTCCCAAGGCCACCATCAGGCAGGGCGGTAGAGAGGGTCAAGACCAGCTTGGGTTCTATCTGCTCCTCCTGTGTGACCCTGGGAAAGTCACTCGACTTCTCTGAGCCTTCAGCGCCCTCATGTGTCAAGCGGAGGTGGCGATAACAACCCCTACCTCACGAGGCATCAGCACCCAATAAACTCCTGCTGCGATTACTGTCACTGACAATTACAGTTGCCTGAGGACTCAGGTCAGGGGTAGCAAACAGGTTTCAGCCGGAGCCTGGACTGCATTTGCTGGGCCGTTAATAAGGGCCCAGAATGCTGTACGGAGGCTGAGTCCCAGGCCAAGCCGGGCTCAGTGGGCCGGCCCTGACTGATCATGCATGTAGGCACTTGAGCAAAGCGGGCTCTGGAGGCCAGACACTGGCCGCCCTGGGCATCGTGGCTCTGAATGCTCACGGCATCCCTGGGGGAGTCACTCACCGTGATCATGACGGAGTTCCAGGTGGCAGAGAAGACGTCTGTGTCGTTGTTGCCCTGGTAGTGCTTGGTGAGCTCCTTGGTGAAGAACTCTCGGGTGAGCTGGGGGAAGAGGCAGAGGGCAGGCTAAGACCCCCGCCCAGAAGCTCGGTGCAGCCCCACCCGTCCAGGTCTCTTTAGCTGCTTCCGGAGGGGAGGGAAGGCCTGAGGGCCCAGCGCAGGGGATTCTCCTAACTTGGGGTGGCCCCTTAGTCCCCACTCCAGGGCCTGTGGCCTCCCCGTATCGGCTCACCGGCACGAAAGGGAAGCCTCCCCACACACCCCTCAGCGAGCCCGAGGCCAGGGCACGCTGGGAACCTCTCTCAGCCCTGCGGCCATTTCTCAGATGCAGAGTTTATCCACAATGGGCAGCTTGCCATCCTGAGCTGTCCCCCAGGGCCGGGGGATCCCCTGGGTCCCAGCCCCGCGGTCCCAGCCCCTGAAGACACCACAGTGTGGAGCAGGGAGTCTGCAAATCCAGTTTCCAGAGGTGTCCTTGGAAGTTGCTCCTGCCCTCAAAATATTCTCCTGGGGTCTAACCACCCTCCTTCCCGCTGCAGTGACAGGGCAGGGCCCTGCGTGGTGCCCAGTCGGAGGCTCCCTTCCCTGCCCACATGGCTGCCTCCTCCTCCTGTCTGTCCCCTGCTTGCCTCCTCCCCTCCCCCAGGCCGGCTTGCGTGTCTTAGCCCCTAACCCCCTCCTTTCCAGGCCCCCTTTGGCTGCAGTGGCTGGTCCTATAGACTCAGGGGAGGGAGCTGGTACCCCTGGTGGTTGGAGTCCCTGGAATAAGGTGGCTGGTGGGGACAGTCTGCCCAAACTGGATACTGGCCAGGCCTCAAGCGAAAGCGCTCTGTTCTCCTGCACATCACTGGACCTGGGGGGACAGCCTCTCTGACTGTCCTCAGACTGCCAAATGACTACTGCTGGGTACGGTGTGGAATGGAAGGTTCCAGAATCAGGTGTGGGGTTGTATCAGGTGCTTCGGAAGGGCGGAGACCCTTAAGGACCCTCCGATTCTGCCCTCTGGAAAAACTCTTGCAGGAAGAGGGTCGCTGGGGTTGTGGGGCCGCGAAGCGGGGCCGGGGCACGTGGGCCCGGACGTACGTTTTCCCTGAAGATGAAGGCCAGGATGGCCGCCGAGAGCTCCGCCAAGAAGATGATGAGGATGAACAGGAAGAACTGCAAAGACAAGAGGCAGGCTCGTGAGCCCTGAGGGCTGCGGGGAGGGGCCCGGCGGCCGCTGGCGGATGCCCCCTTCCGCTTGTTACACAACTGACGGGAAATGCACCGGTTTTATAAGACTAAGGAACTTCACCGCCATTTTTTCGTAATAAGCATGCCCGCAGTCCATCTTTGGGGTCAGCAAGGCTGCAACACAAATACGGAAGAGTAAGCAAACAAATATGCCTTCTGCGCCAACAGCACCCCTTCGACGACACCCCTTGTTCAGCGTTCAGTGTGAGCGATGGCACCGGGCAGCCCCAGAAGGCGATCCGTGCTGACCTGGTGGGGCCCTGTCCACGTGGGTGGTACACGCTGTGGAAACCCTGGGTTCCCGGGGGACCCCGGACCGGCTCTCCACACCCTGCCAGCCCCAGCACCCCCTCTCCCTGCCTTGCGGTCTCTCGTCCCCAGGGGCAGAGGGGAGGTGATAGGGATCTTCAGCCATGATAAAGGAGCAAGATGGGAGGCGAGGTGATGCGTCCGTCAACATCCGAGAACCCAGGGCCGGAGGTGGAAGTCTGACGGACCCTTCTCTGCTCTACTCCTCGTATTTCTCGATGTTCCCCAAAGTATCCATAATGCCTCTTGTCTCGGGCCCTCACCCCCTACACTCCCTGTCCCGGGAAGGCCCCTCCCTTCCTCGCCCACCAGCTCCTCATTTTCCAGACCAGGTGGAGCCCAGGCCCTCGCCGGTGAGAAGCCTCTCCTGTCTCCTGCCTCCCTGACATCACAGGGCCCCGTGGACGTGTGTGCACAGCAGCGGCCACCCCCACCTTCCACCCCTCCACTAACATCAGCAGCACAGGCTGTGACTTCGCGCGTTGCGTTCCCGATGCCCGCCAGCACAGGTGTGGGAGCATGGCTATCGGATGAACGAACACGTCCGTGAGTGACCCACTCACCATAATGACCTTGTTATCTGCTACATCTCAGACCCCGGCCATTACGGGCACCGTTTTGGCCGAAGGCTGCTGGCGGAAGAAACGGGAAATGACTTTGCCTCCGTTGCTCAGCATTGCTGGCACCCTTGGCATTTCCAGTCTGTGATCACACAGTGTGGTCCTGCCGTTGTCAACCCACCTAGAGGCCACCAGCAGAGGACACAGCCCCCAGTGCCCACGGAGACTCAGCCCAAGAATGCCGGAGCAAACCCTTCCTCTTCACCCAGCTGTCCCTTCTGGGCACCACACGACCTCTTCTCTCTCTGCTGGAGAGCGTGCTTCAGGACTGGCCTGAGGGATTCTCCCGAACCCTGGGGGTCTGCTTCTGGAAGGTCAGCGGCAGGCTTGCTGGGGTCTGGGGGGCAGAGTTCCCTAACCGGAGGGGAGAGTCACAGAGGGCCTCTTGTGCCCCAGGCCGCGACAGCCACGGTCCATTCTGCAGCCCCACAGCCCCCACTTCCACCAGAGGCTCTGCAGCCCCGTGACATTGACAGAGGGCCCTGGCGGGGCTCCTGGCACTTCCATTTGGCTGGAGACGCACGGCCATCCGGCTCTGTTTCTCGTGGCCACCGCGAGAGCCCCTCCCTGCCCCCTACCCTCTTGGTGGAGTTGCTGGAAGTTCTCAAGCTGGCAAGGAGTAGCCCCAGAAACGGTTTCCATCCTCGGCGAGGCGACTGAGCTGGCCCTGGCTATCGATCACAGCTTAGACAGTTATAAAGTATGGATGAGACCGAGCCCATCTCGCTGGGGGTGCGCTGCCTTCCCGGATGACTTAGCAGGACCTCGTGCAGGCGCAGCGTACGGATGCTCAGACGGTGGCTCAGAACCAAGAGGCAGGCACGGCCTTCCTGAGGACAAGTGTGGGCGAGTTCTGAAAAAATAATAGTTGCTACCATCTATTGACAGCTCACCGCCTAGGCGCCGCGGATCTTACGTGGCTCATTTCTTTGGATGCTCTCGGCAGCCTGGGGAAGCAGATGCTGTGACTGTCCACACCTCCGGCTTACCGAGGGGGAGACTGGGACCCTGAGAGGGTAGTACTGTGACCAAGCTGGCCCAGCTGGTAGGCGGTGTACCTGGATAAGCGTGGGAACTCTGATTCCAGAACACAGCCTCTGAACACCATGTTACCCCAGACCCTGTAAGAGCCTCTAGGTCTTAAGACTTGACAGATTGCTGGGGCGCCTGGGTGACTCAGTCAGTCGAGCATCCGGCTTCGGCTCGGGTCATGATCTCGCAGTTTGTGGGTTCGGGCCCCGCATCGGGCTCTGTGCTGACAGCTCGGAGCCTGGAGCCTGTTTCTGATTCTGCGTCTCCCTCTCTCTCTGCCCCTCCCCTGCTTGCACTCTCTCTCCCTCTCAAAAATACACATTAAAAAAAATTTTTAGGACTTTTCAGATTGCCTGTAGGGTCTCTTGTGGACAACCCAATTCTTTGAGTTTCCCATTTATGCAGTGCTTGTATGTGCTAGGAACAGAGTGAAGCAAGATGCTCATTTTCTCACTGAGCCACGATCACAACACCATGGCTGGGGAAGAGGTACCGTCACCTTCATGTTACATAGGAGGAGTCTAGGTTCAGAGACGTTAAGTAACTGCCCTCAGGTCACACAGCCAGGAAGTAGCAGAGCAGACATTGGAACGTAGACTTTTCTGACTCCAAACCCCATGCTCTTATCAGACCTCTAAGACCACTTCCTCTCTGTCCCTTCATTCCAGGGCTATTCACTGAGCACCTGCTTTGTGCCAGGCACGATGTGAGGTACTAGCAAACCACTATGCAGAAGGCAGATGTGGCCCCCAACTTCCTGCGGTGAACGTTGAGCCGAGGTTCATGACTCATGAGATGGAATTTAAGAATGAACCTAGTAACTGGAAGGAGGAAGGGGGCCTGTATATCTCCTTGCCTGGAGCAGGGTTTCATCCAGCGCAGGGACCGAGGGGCGATCACCTGAAGCAAAGCAAGGGCTGTGGTGCCACTTCTCCAGCACGAAGTAGCTTCCTCTTGCTGAACAGAGTTCCCATCTGGAGGGCCTTCCCCTGGACCTGGCCACGGGGCTTGTCCTGACGCCTCCCCGGGGCTTCCCATCTGGGGGCGAGGCCTTTCCCAGGGTTTTTGAGTTAATCTCACCTCATCCCGTTTGCCTAAAGACACATTCGCCAGTAATTCCTGAGCATCAAATGTACACCATTTTGCTTAGGATTTTGGAAACAACTAACCGAGGGACGGAAACGGCAATTTTGCCTACCTGCGAGCACTGCCAGGCTTTTCTAGCCCATCTGCCTACTGGCCCATCTACTCTCAGTTCTCATTCGAATAAATGTTTACCAAATTTACACGCATTATGTGCCATTCAGCTCATTTATCTCTTCTAAATACACTCATTTCTTTTCGCTGTGCTCCTTTCCTAAAATTTAGCAAGCCTTTGTCAGAAAATATTTTAAAAAATTTCTGAATCTTTAAATAAATTGGTGAAGAACCGTCTGCAAACGACTCCTAGGTAAGCCACTACGGAAAAGGGATGCCAGGAGATGTCCATTATAGGCGGAAACTGTCCCATTGTATGTGAAAATGCTGTGAAATTGATCAATGGGAGCCTTAGGAAACTGTATCTTTAGAGAAATTGATCAGTGGGGTGACGCAGTCATTAGGTTCGGGGGTCGGCGGGGGTGATGGGGCCCTGGGGTTTCAGACTCAGAGCAGTGGGGGAGGGGCAGCTCAGTTACCCCCACCCCCGGCCTCCTCCTCTGCTGCGGTGGCTGACATCACTTCCTCTTGGTCCTGTTCCTGACAAGTCTTGCCTCCCTCCCTGAAGGTGGAGGAGCAGGGGTCTTGGGATTCTCGAGGGACCCGGGTGGCTACCTGTAGGGAGACTCTGTGCCCCTCTTCAGCGGGAGCCACCGCATGGCCGGTCCAGGTTAGAAAACAGAAGTGGCTCTTCTTAATTTTTAGGTCATGAGGTCATGAATCTATTTGAAAACCTTCCTGAAGCTGTGGGGTCTGTCCTCAGAAACATGCATGTGCATACAAAACACACACACACACACACAGCACATATGTACACGCACACAAAGCCCTAACCTAATATTTTGTACATAATTTTAGGTGAATTTCAGACATGGGAGTCCATTTTAGGTGAGGGGTCCTTCGACTAGCCCTGGTCTGAGAGACAGGGGACCTCCCCCATGGGTCCAAGAGTACCCTGCTTCTTTTGGGGTGCCTGGGCGGCTCAGTCGGTTAAGCGTCCGATTTTGGCTCAGGTTGTGATCTCACGCTTCATGGGTTCGAGCCCTGTGTCGGGCCCTGTGCTGACAGCGCGGAGCCTGGAGCCCGTTTTGGATTCTGTGTCTCCTTCGTCTTTCTGCCCCTCCCCCGCTAGCACTCTGTCTCTTTGGGGGGCAGGGGGAAGAGTATCCTGCTTCTGACTTGCACTGTGGCCTCAAGCTAATAGGTGCTGGGCTTCAGAGAGAGGAGGAGGAGGAGGGATGGGAAGGGAGGGGGAGTGGGGAAGAAGGGAGGGGAGGGGAGGATTGGAAGATAGGAGGGAAGGGAAGGGGACACAGGGGAAGTAAGGAGAGAGGGGCAGAGACTAGGAGAGGGATAAGGAAAGGCAGCAGGAATAGAAAGCAAGAGATTAAAGAGCAGAGAGATGGAGGCAGAGAAAGATCAAGAAAAGAAAGAGAGGAATGTAGACAGAAAAGGAAGGAAGGAGAAGGTGGCAGAGGAGAGGGGTGGAAGGGGCTAATTTAAGGTTCCAAAGACCAGGCCCTGGCCACAGCTAGGACTCAGCTCCTCCTTGGGGGACTTGGGAGTGCCCCTCAGCTGGTCTCTGGGCTTGGTCTTCCCCCTTAAGCACCGGGGACTGATGTATCCATTCACTGGCAGGCTCGGAGGCTGCCACTTCATGGGGAGGACTTTTGAGGGCCCCAGCCTGCTCCCAGTCCAGCACCCTGGCCTGGTCCCCTGTCTTGAGGTCAAGGATGAGCCCCAGGGGCTGAGGTGAGGGGGGAAAGGGAGGTGGGTCTCACCAGGGACCCATATCCCAGCTCCTTTTAAAGTCCCCTTGGGCTCCCAAGCCAACATTGGCACCGGCTGGCACTGCAGAAGGCGACCCGCCAGGGGGCGCCCGCAGGTTTCTTTGTTTCTCTCCAAACGAAAAGTTTGCGGTGTTCAGGCTGCTGTAGGCCAAAGGGACCCAGGGCTCCCAAATCACACATTTCACTGCTGATTTCACTTCCTGTCTGGGATATGGGGAATGTCACCGTGACATGCATAGAGGCCACCCCATCTGTTCTGGTCTGGAGAGGAGGCATTGTGGCAAATCTCTGCTCGCCAAAGCGGCAGGAGCAGATAACCTTGCAAGAAAGTCCTTCTGCTGACCAGCCGCGCCTCCCCGTCGCCGGACTCCTGACCCCTCCATCCACTCGCCCACGAGGGGCACCTGCACGCTGACCCATCCACACACACGCCTCGTGGAGAAGGACTGGGCTCAAACTAGAAGCTCTCCAGGCCTGGGCGCCCACTGGACTTCACAGGGGAGGAAGGCCAGGAAAGTAGGCGCAGGCCCAAAGGACCCCCCGCCCACGGGAACACGGAAGGTCAGAGAAACAGAACGTCCACTGCTCGCCTCATTTGGCTCCAACCTATAGCTAAGCCGCCCCCTGATGAGCAAGCGAAGGCATTAAAGCTCAGAGAGGCTTAGAAACTAGGCCCGAGTCACATCATTAGTGAGGGGTCTGAGCAGGGTGTGCGCTCAAACCCGGGCCCGCCGCACGGCCGGCCACATGCCTGCCTGCCTGCCTGCCCCTGTGTGGCCTGCAATAGCCGTTCAGGGACCATTTATTTAACGAATAAAGAGACTTCAGAGATCACATCACCTCTGTTTTAAAAGCGGAAATGCAAACGGCAAGAGACTCATCCAGTAGGTATCTCTCCTCTTTCACCAAGGAGTTATACATGTGAGTTCTCGGAAGCATCATGGTTAATGTTCTCAGTTGACTATGCCTTGGAGAAACCTGGCTGTTCAGACCTGGAGGCCAAGGCCACGCTCCATCTGAGGACAGCCGGCCCACACGGCAGGCATGGGCCCGTCGCAAGGACCAGGCTCCGAAAGCTGGGGCCACCAGTGCGAACAGAACAGGTTGGTGGCCTTCCCACTCCTGGAGGACAGCCTCCTAGGCTCGGACCTGGGTGTGACCTCCGAGTCCTCTGCAGTGTAGACACAGGGCCCCCCACGCTCTGCCCCAGGGCACCCACGGGTGGGGTGGGGGATGGGGCTACTCACAAACAGCAGCAGACATTTGTTCTCGCGGACGGCCCCGCAGCAGCCCAGGAAGCCGAGCAGAAAAAGCAGGCCCCCCATGGCCAGGAGGATGTAGGCGCCCGTGATTAGCAGGGGGTTGGCGGCCACGATCTCCCGGAAGCCGGTGGGGTCCACCATGACCCAGATGCCGATGCCCAGCAGGCAGGCCCCACCCAGCTGCCCTCAGGGCCAGTCAGGAGGGAAGAGAAGAAACAGGCAGACACGGAGGTTAGACACTCCAAACATACACCATCCCTCTGAGCCAGGCCCCAGGGTGGAGCCGGCGAGCCCCGGTGAGCCCCAGAGAACCAGGCGGGAGCCCCATTTGCTGCGCGAACCAGTGTCCCGGCAATGCCTTTCTCTCGCTTGCGTTTTCCTGGATGCCCAGACTGTTAGTACATCCTCTAAACCCGATCTCTGACCCACGCCCCGACACAGGCTGCTGAGGACCATGTCACGTAGAATTTATTTGCCACTTTTTACCTTGCCCTTGAATGTCACAACTGCTGGATGATGAGGTCCTCTAGTCCAACCCTCTGATTCCAGAGGGCACCTTGTAGCCCCGCCCACCTGCTGGCAGCCCCCCAGGGCTCTGCTCAGGCCTCTGGCTTCTCCCAAGAGCAGAGCCACACCCTGAGCCCCGGCAGATTGTCCTAACCCTGCCAAGACCCGGATGAGTGAAAGCCCACTGGTGCCGTCCAGGGCAGGGTCACTGTGAAAGAGAGCTTCCTTTCCGGTCAAGTCTGACTCTTTCTCTCGTCTCTCTCCATTTTGTAGCCATGTCAGCAACTCTCCTGGGTTCCCTCCCTTGCCCATAATCCTGAGGAGCAGGAAACAACCCTACAGACTTGAATTCCGGGCCCACCTTCCAAGCTCACACGTGGCTCTGGGGAACCTCTGGTCCCAGGGTGTGGCTCTGCTCCTGGGAGAAGCCAGAGGCCTGAGCGGAGCCCTGGGGGGCTGCCAGCAGGTGGGCGGGGCTACAAGGTGCTGGGTTGGCCACCTGAGCACTCCGGGCCTCTCTGTACCTTAAAGCAGAGAATCCATAGGCTGGATGCTAAGGACAGAGCTAAGCTATGGAGCGCTGGCACATTCCAGGCACTTTCTAAACTAATCGCGCTTAATTTTCACCAAACGCCTGTTGAGGCAGGGAATTAAGATACTGAGGTTCAGAGAGGTGAAGTGTGCTTCTGACCCCACAGCTGGTAAGATGCGGAGCCAGCTTGGAACCCCAGGCCCAGAGAGGTTTCAAATTACATCAGGTGGTTACATCAGCCCAGCGCATCCAGCCCAGATGTCCGCCACTGTGCCTCTGAGGGTCAGGGTGGAGCGG
Source organism: Leopardus geoffroyi (assembly GCF_018350155.1). Taxonomy (NCBI): domain Eukaryota; kingdom Metazoa; phylum Chordata; class Mammalia; order Carnivora; family Felidae; genus Leopardus; species Leopardus geoffroyi. The sequence continues at coordinate 97,411,284 of NC_059329.1, read as the reverse complement.
GGGCTCTCTGGCCTGCCCTCTGATCACCCCCATCTCCTCCTTCTCCCCGACTCTCCACAGGGGTCGGATCCCAAGGCGGGAGTCAGGGCTGAGGCCCCAAGCCTTTGTCAGAGACCTGAACCATCCCGGGGGTCATGGGCACAACATCCCTCCTGGGCCGGTGGGCTCTTTGCAGTGGGGTGGGCACTACTGGGGGCTTCTCAGCCAGGAAGTTCCGGCTGGGCAGGTAGATTTGCTTCCAGCACTGGCCCCTGTGCCTGCCCCCAGGACTCAGTCCCATGTGACTACTTCAAAGCAGTCGTCTGTTCCTTCCACCCAGCAGAGGCCCAGGGAGATCCCAGGCATGTTCTAGCAATACTTACAAATATGAAGAAATTGAAAACAAACATCAGATACTTCATGCAGCTCAGACAGTCGCCTTCCATGGTGTTCTACCTACAAAACAGCAAGGCCCCTCAGTTTTCCCACTGGGGGAACCCACCCCTGTCCCTTCCCCATGGGGGTTCCCAGTGGTCAGCCCTGCCCTTTGCAGCAGGCGGAGGAAGAGGGAGACTGGTAACGACTTCCTCTCTCAGAGGCTGCTGGGGCCAGAGTTAGGAGTGAGACCTTGGAGAAGCCAGCTCACCTGGGCTTAAGCCTGATGCCACCATTTATTTGCTCTGTGGCCTTGGGCAAATCACTCTCCCTTTCTGAGTCTTGTTCTTTCCAACCTGACAACGGAGATGAAAACCAGAAGCTTCCTCCCAGCAGTATTGTGAGCAGGATACAAATCCAGGCCTCATAAACCTCCTGCCACCCCATACACCCTCCAGCCCGAAGGACTGCCCAGGGCTGTTTCATGGTGCCAGTGAGGAGGGGTATCACAGGGGCAAAGGGATGTGGGCACATACCTGGGGGCCCAAGCCCTGTTCCTGGGGCCAAACCCTCCCCACACCCTGACTATTTCCAACCCGAGACCTACAGCATCCCACCTACCTAAGGAGCCTTCCCTAGCCCTACCTAAAGGTATGGCCCTGGTAGTGAGTCTCTGAGTACAATTCTGTTCAGCCAGCATTACTGTGTGCCAGGCGCTGGGGCTTGAAAGCCACAAGATGTAGCCCTTCCACATCCCCGGGGGGAGAAGCATCTGCTGTCATGGGTCAGACCTGTATTCAATATTGCCACACTTTCTTCACGACAGCCCCAGGGAGAGACTCTGATTCCCCCGGGGCAGGGATCAGAGGTCCAAGTGACAGGTGAGGAAACTAGGCTCACAATGGAAATAGCAGGTCCAACGTCCCCCAGCTGGTAAGGGGCAGGGCTGGAGCTGAGCCAGTCCAGAGTCCCTCTTCAGGTGACCCCGGCAGGCGGTCTGTGCTTTACAACATGACTTGGTGCAAAGGATCCTGGGAGTATGTGTTGGACGCGGACGAATATGGGGAAGATGGTGCTTCGTTACTTTCAACGGTTTCCCATCTTCCCTGCGGAGAGAGCCAGGGTCACTTTTCCTTACCCACAAAGTAAGGTTGACAATTCCTGTCTCAAGTGGTTACTGCGAGGTCTATGATGAATCATATTAATAATAGTAATCACCATTGGGGAGCACCCGCTGTGTGCTAATATGGCCAAGCGTTTCACATATATTATCTCATTTAATTCTTGTAACAACCAATGAGGTGTGCACACTGGTTAGGGCAAACTTTCACATTACCTGGCAAGGTGCATGTATGTAATTATCAGAGAGATTAAGGGATTTGCCCAAGGCCACGCAGCTTGTAGGAGGCAATGCTAAGATCTAACGCCAGAGCCCGTGCACGGTGCCTGGCGCACGGTGGGTGCCCAGCAAACCTGCCCCCTCACTGCCCCAGACCACAATCCAACGCCCTCCCCAGCAAGGAAGGCCAACACTCTCACAGTCCAAGGAACAAAGTGGACAGGGCCATGCGGCCCATTCCTCTTGGTGACCACAGGACCATGCCCCAAGCTGCATTTTGCTTTAGGCCAGAGGGTTTTTAAAGTGCATTTGAATCCACGGAGAGCAAAGCACAGGGGGAACCCACTGCTGGGGAAGGGCGTGCAGGAAAGGGTGGCGCCTCGCCTCTCTTCTCGTGGTTTCTGCTGACGTGCCAAGTGTTTGATCTCGGTTGAGCAGTGGCCATGGCACCACTCAGGCACCTGGGAGCCCGTGAGGAAGGTGCTGGGTTGGGCAGGCATGGGCCCTGGAGCCCTACGGCTTCCCGGCTGAAATGGCCCACCTCCTGCTGGCTGAACTGCTCGGCCTATTGTGCCAGATAAAAGACAGAACTGAGCAGGGGACACGCAGGCAGGGCACTGAGCATCAGAACCAGACGTGCCTTCTTTACTGGGTGGCAGAAACCAACACATCAGGTCACACAACAATGAGCCCAAGGCCACTCCAAGAGAAAAATCAGGGAGTGAACCTCCAGGCTCAAAGCCTTTGTCCTTCCAAAGGCGCTCCAAGGGCTTTTCTTAGATTGGGTGAGAGGAAAAGGGAAACACAGGGTTCCTGGGGTCACCTGGCCAGTCTCTACCGCTGCGAATAATGACATTACTGAGCATTTAGTATGTGCAAAGCTCCACCCTCAACATTGGATGTGTATGAACTCACAACAACGTACGAAACAAGTACGATCATCACCCTAATGATGGGAAACTGAGAGAGGGAAACTGACAGCATAGAGAGGCTAGGTGACTTGCCTGAGATTGCAGCTAGTGAGTGGTGAAGCCAAGATTTGAACCCCGGCAGTCCAATTTGGATGGAGTGTGTGTATGCATGTGCGTGGGAGGGGGGATGATTCTTCTTTACTTCACTGAGCTGTGGCCTGAGTTGATGCAGTGTCATCTGCCTCCAAAGCTGGAATCCGGTGACACCATCCACTCTATTCCGTGCATCTTTCAAGTGCCTCCAGCGTCAGTCCTACTCCTGGCCTCATCCTCTCTCAGTCAGATGCTGTCAGTCTTGGCCCCGGCTCCCTACCTCCAGCCACTCCCCTTCCAGCCAGTTGCCTCCAGAGGGACCTTTCCACAAGGCACATCTAGCCACACCAAGCCCCTGCGAAGCACCTGGCCTCTCCAGGAGACCAGCCACCCCCCAACTACGGACTGCAAGGTCCTCCAAGGATCCCAAGGCCACTTTTGGTTCTCCCTTGACTGCCCCGTCGCCAACAATCAAAGGAGTGTCCCCAAAGCTCACTTAGTGCCTCCACGCATGCCGATCTCTTCTGTTGGAACCGCTTTTCCACCTCGTCCCTTCCCGCTTAATCCCTGTTCATCTCTCAAGGCATCACCTCCTTTAGGAAGCCTTCCCTGATTCTCCCCATCCTGTCCCTGCTTTCGCAGGAGCTCCCATGGTCTCTGCTGACCTCCACCCCTGAGCCCACTATGCTGTGTACCATCATGTCATCAGCCAACGTTCCTGTGAGCTCCCAGAGGCATGGGACAGCAGCCGTGCCCTCCTCCTGGGACACAGCAGGGATTGGTACATGGTCTGGACTGCATGAAAACCCGCCACATAGCAAATGTTGATTAAACAGCATGTGCAGGAAGCCTGGTGCTGGGCTAAGGGCTTTGCGTGCATGGGGTCGCTGTGTCCTCTCTACCCCCGATATTTAGAAAGAGGGGGCGTGAGGACTCACACAGCAGCAGGCTCCCAACTCCTGTACCTCCTTTCCTCTCTCTGCTGTGCCCTCTCCAGAGTGAGGACAGTCCCCATGTGACTTCTTTTGATGCCCCATTTGCTCGCCTTTCTCTCTAGATCTTCTTGAGGCCAGAAAGCCCAGAAGGCTGCTTAGCCAGCCTGCCTTCTGACCGGTCCATGCCAGTGCCTGCCAGCTGCCGAACGTCTTGATCATCATCCTTGACTGTGGGTCGTTTTTGTCACTTCCATCATCCCTGCCTCCAGAGCAGTTCTCCAGGATGCCATCTCCGGGCCAACTCATGTCCAGGCCAGCCACGTCCCTCCTCCATCTCCAGCCTTCTAGAAGCAGCATCTAACCGGCATCTAAACATAGTGGCCTCTGGAGTCAAACACACCTGGGCTCCAGTCCTGGCTCTTCATCTTTCCACCTCTGTGTCTCTGGTAAGTGACCTACCCTCCGGGAGCCTCAGTTTCCTCATCTGCAAAAATGGGCACGTAGGACCTGCCTCGTGGCATGTTGTGAGAGTTAAGTGAGAAGTCCCGTGAAAGGGCTCCCCACTGCACCTGGCCCGGGGCAGAGTGGACTGCTCTCACCACGACCACCCCAGCTCTGCAGCTGGACGTGACCACCGGGCCGCTGTTACTCCTGACCCCAGGATCCCCGGGACAATGACCTGAACCCTAGGCACTGCGGTCCAACCCCCTCTCCCTTCGGCACTAGGCTGACTCAACTCTGCACATGTGCTGAGACCCTGTGCTCTTTGAAAAGGGGCAAGGGGACAGAAAATAGTATTTGTTCAGCACTGACTCCTTGCCAGCCACATGCCACGTCCACGCAGTGGCTGCCCTGACTCAACAGCCCCGTGATGCGGGGAGCGCAAAGACGAGGGCACCGCGGCTCAGGGAAGTGAAGTGACCTGCCCGACGTCCCAGAGCTTATACGCACGCCACTCAGCCCACTCCAGATCCCGTGTTCCGCCTGGTCCAGGGGCAGCTTTCAGATAGGGAGAGGGGCAGAAGGAGCACTGGACTAGGAGTCCAGAGTCCCAGTCTCCTGTTCTGCAAGTCACTTCCTTTCTCTGGCCTCAGCATGTTCCTCTGCGAAATGATGGAACAGGAGTTTGATGACTCATCAGTTCCCTCCGTCAGGCTTGAACTGGATGGGCCTTTGGAGGGCAGAAGGAGCGATCCCACTAAGATGCTGAAAGTCTGCAGGAGGCCAGGTTCCAGCAGCCCCTCCCTGGCCCACCCAGGCAACCCTGCTCTCCAGGGCGGGATCTGGCTTCGGCTGGCTCTGGCTTCGGCTGGCTCTGGCTTTTTAGCAATTAAGGGGCATAATAAATATGGCAGCTCATAAACAGACGACCTGTATTTATTACGTACCACATTCGGTACAGATCACATCTACTGGGTAGCTTGCGGAGTGCAGGGCTCCCAAACAAATGCAATGAAAGGAGCGTGTCTCCTGGGAAGAGCCTCTGACAACCTCGAAGGTGAGACAGGTAGAAAAATAGATGACGTGTGCCGGAGAGCAGGCGGAGATACAGAGACCCAGGTCCAGGGCAGGGTACGTGGGTGGAGAGACGGCCTTGGTGCCTGACCAAGGATCAGAAGCCCAGCCCTGCCAGGCTTAGCGGGTGCCCTGGGGCAAGTTCCTAAACTGCATGCATCTAAATTCCCTCGTCTTTAAAATCAGTATAAACACAATGCTTCCCTCACAACGCGGGGGAAATGCTGAGTGCAGGATTCGACACCTGGGGGCTAACGATAGCAGGGGCTGGTAACAGCTGGAGCAGCTCAAATTCTTAGCGTGTGCCAAGGACCACGCACAGTCTCAAGCCTCGGGAAGCTCCAGGATAGAGGTAATGCCGTCTCCATTTATCAGGTGAGGGAGCTGAGGCTCAGACGGGTGCCATCACTCATCCAAGGTCACAAAGCGCACAAGCGCCCGAGCCAGGATGCGAACCCAGGTCTCTCTTTAATCTGGAGCCACAACTCTCCAACATCATTTCACACCTCCTGCGCCACCTCATGTCCTACCGCTCAGGGCAATCAGCCTTTGGGGCCATCATCCACCGCCAGGCTGAAGTCAAAAGCCACTGCCTGCCAGCTCCCCCTGCCACGAGGGGTTTCTGAATGTGGGACACACCTCCTTAGCCAACTGGCCGGACACGAGGGGCGGACCAGGGAGCCTCCAGTCCCCGCCCGGACCTGGCTGTTAGCTCCACTCACTCACAGAGCCTTTTGGAAGTTAAGCACATCATAGCCCAGTTCCCTAACTTGCCTCAAAGGAGGGTGGGGCGCATAGTTTCTGGAAGGGGGGGGCTGAGAAGAATCTTGAGCCTATGAAGTCCCAGGGCTTAACTGATGTTCAAAAGGCACTGATGAAGGAGACCGGGGGGTCCCTCTGCTGAAGGGAAATGACGCGCCCTCCCGGGGGCCAGGGCTGACAGGCCCACTGACGTTTCCCCATTCCACGGAGGGGACGGGGACCGGGAGGGCAGAGCATCGGTGTGGGCGGAGGCTGCGGGGTCAGACCGGGCTTGGTCCTTCCGCTTTCCAGCCTCATGGACCTCGGACACGTTGCGTAACTTCTCTGGGCCTTTGCGTTCACGTCGGTAAAATGGGGCCAGAAATGCTGACGTCGTCAGGAAACTGCACGGCCTGAAGACTGAATGGTATTCTAGAGAGAGCTCTTCATGCCATGCCTGACGCTCCGTGGCTCTGCCCCGTATCTCCTCCCTGCTGCGCAGCCGCGAGGCGGCTCCTCTCGCTGACCCTCCCAGTTCTCAGGACACGGGAGGGTCCTGATGCGGAGGGTTTCTGAATGGAGAGAACGGTTCTCAAACTGGGTTCCCCGGGGCTAGCACTCTCTTAAAGCTATTTTCAGGGTTTCCATGAACACCTCAGGAATCACCCCCTCACCCCGGGGCCGGCTCAGGGGTCTGCCCCCAGGGTGAGCATGGGTGGGGAAGCCTGCTGCCCTGGATCTCAGGTCACGGTGGTGCCTGTCACGGTGCCCCCTCGCCTGGCCAGCTGAGGGCTCTGGGCTTACAGACAGGCGTGTTATCATACAACACGACCCCCAGAGGCAACCGACTGTTTCTTGTGCGACGAAACCAGGTGTGTCAGACCTTTCCGACCGGTCGGAAACTTTTCTCCGACACTCCCCCTTGTGTCACCACTGCTTTAGAATCTGGGGCTGGAATAATTTATGTCACCGGCATTTCAATAAAAGAAGTGCTCGGTCATGAGAAGGGAGGGCGGCACTGAGTGGCCTGATCCCCTCGCTTGGCAGATGAGAAAACAGGCTGAGAAATGGAAAAGGGTTGTGGCCAAGCTACCACACCGGTTAGTGATGGAGGCGAGCCTAGGGCGCTGGCCTTGAAGCCCAGGTCAGGGCCCCGTGGATGCACTGCCTACTCGGTGTTGTCCTGATTTGTTTTGGTAGCAAGTACCTTCCCTTGTTAGAAGGCATGCTTCATAAAGGTATGGACTGGGGCGCCTGGGTGGCTCAGTCGTTAAGCGTCCGACTTCGGCTCAGGTCATGATCTCACGGTCTGTGGGTTCGAGCCCCGCGTCGGGCTCTGTGCTGACAGCTCGGAGCCTGGAGCCTGCTTCCAATTCTGGGTCTCCCTCTCTCTATGCCCCTCCCCAACTTATACTCTGTCTCTCTCTCTCAAAAATAAATAAATGTTAAAATATATATATATATATATATATATATATATATATATATATATATATAAAGGCTTAGGCTTGTTTTGTTCACTGCCATATTCCTAGTGTCCGGAGCTGGGCCTGGCGCATAGTGGGGCCTCAATTAGTACGTCGGAAGGAATGAATAGAGGGAAAAAGAAAAGGCAGAGACCGGTACAGATCTGCAAATCAGAGAAGCAGACCAAGACGAGTCAGAAAGAGGGAAAGACGGAGAAAGACAGCGAGAAGTGACACAGGAAGAGACAGACTGAGGAAGAGCTGGAGGGGGGGCAGACAGGGGCCAGTGTCGGGGGGGACAGGGCAGAGGTGCCCACAGAGGGAGCATCAGGTACTGACTTGTCACCTGGGCAGGTCTTTCGGCGTCAGAAGGTCAGAGTCTCCGGTCGGAGGGGTTCTGGTGTGTTCTTTTATTGGCCCAGCTCGTCCTAGAAGAGAAAATATTCAATTACTATAGGAAGTCAATAAGCAGCAGCCGCGTTCAAGAAGCTGTTTATGAAAACCTGCCCTAAGGACGCACACAGGGCGAGAGCCTCGCTAATCCGGGCCCATCAGCGCTAATGAAAAGCTCTCGGCATCCGGGCCCACTCCAGCTGGGGAGGCCCGCACGGGGTGCCCGCCCTCTGCCCAGATGGCAGCTCCCGGGTCCCCACAGGAGCTGTATGGGGGACCACATCTTTAAGAGCCTTTCAGTTTCCGGCATGGGCTTCATCTATGCGGATGTACTGCGTGTGGCTGATGAGCTGAGAGGAGGCAGTGGGTGTGGTGGCCCACACGCCTGGATGCCACACGGATGCCACCTGGGCACCTGCGGTGATGCCTCAGCAGAGACTGCCGGCAGGGCCCTGTTCATCAAACTCCGTCCCCAGAAATCCGAACTCCCGAGAGAGAAATCTGATGCCGGAAAGAGTACCTTAGCCTCACATAAGGATTTGCCAGAAGGCTCTTTAGAGAGCCACATCCCAGCAGTGGAAACGAGGGTTTGGTTTCAGTAGCCAAATGGGCCCGGAGATGGAGGCTCGTGTTCTACCACACCTGTGGGCACCTCCCCGGCCGGGTCCTGCCCAAGGAGGATGCAGAAAAACGAGGCTGGGGAAGCTTGGGCCTCGGTGGGCGTTCTCGCGGGGAGGAAGGGGGAGATTCGGTGGGGGGGAAGGGGGGGGTCTCAGGCGCCAATTCAGATTCCATCCCGTTCATATGGGGTGGTGGTTGCAAGATTCCTCTCCATCCATCCATGCACCTGCTCAGGAGACACGGATTGGCACCTACCACGTGCTGGGTGGTAAGCTCACCCTCATCAGGGGATGGCGTTAGGGAATGGAGAGGCTGGTAAGCTCGCCCCTGTGTTCGGAGGAGAAGATCAGAGAGACAGAGAAAGGGATGACGATGGGGCTGGGGATCCGCAGGAAAGTGAGCTAGCTGCCCATTGGCATAACTCCACTGGGGGCAGTAGGGAGGTTTCACAGGGAAAGGATGGCGCGGGTGAGCAAGTCTTGAGGAAGTATGGAGGTGAGGCTGGGCAGACGGAGGAAAGGCAAGAGGAGGGGCCTCCCTCCTGAGAGCCCCCTGGTGCCCCTGTTTGGCCTAAACACACACCCACGCGGCAGGCTCGTCCACTGCCTGCCTCTGGGTCTGCCGCGAAGCTGTGGGCTAGACGCTCACATGCATGAGCTCACTGGGTGCTCCCAACACCTGGAAGGAGCGATCACACCAGCATCGCCATTTGCCGAGAGGAAGCCAAGCCCTGGAGAGGAAACGGCTTGTCCAGCATCACACAGCTAGGAAGGGAGGGAGCCCGCATGCAGACCCAGGAGTCAGGATCGGACCCAGGGCTGGGAGAAAGTGCTTTATCCGCCCACGTGTGAGAACACTGAAGCCTCATAGCAGCCGTGCTAAGACGACTACCGGCCCATTTACAGAAGGAAACTGAGATGTACAGACGTAAGTGGCAAAGCTGAGCATCCTCCCGAGATCCCAGGAGATTCCAGGCAAGATGTCAGAAAAGCCGTGCGGAGGGCCAGGAAGGGGAGGGGCAGAAGCCCAGCCGCATCTGGCCTAAACGGTGATGAATCCCCTGAAATCGGCCGTGGGGGTGAGGGAAGGTTCTGTGTACTCTGCCCCCTAGCCGGCAGGACACTACCAGCAGGGTGGACACAAGAGGGCTGGCAGGGGGCAGGGAGAAGCCCCCCAGGGCCAGGCAAGGTCCCAGAAGCTCTGGAACTTTGTGGGGGGATGGGTCACTGGGCAAGATAAAGCCAATGCAGGCTCCTTTCTAGAGCTAGGGTCTCTGCGGTCCTGGGGAGAGGGGCTATAATGCAGGCCTGGCCCTGGGGCTCAGGGACACGGGGGAGGAGTCAATCTTCCCCTCCCCTTGTTTCTCCCCTGCCCCAGACCAGCCCTGGTCCCCCACCATCACCATTCCTGCCCAGCCTCCCAGGCTGGCAGCTGCCCTGAGCTCATCTTCCTCTGGACACTGAGGCTGGGACGAGACACCCGGCTGACACACAAGGCCCACCCAGCGACAAGGAGGAGGCACTGAACTCGTTTGGCATCTCTCAGCCTCTTCTCCACTGGATATCCCCACCCATTGTACGCCGGGACCTGGGCTGAAACGGGCTTACCCCTCTTTCGAGTTCCAACCGCTCTGAACAACCTCCCGTCTTTGTCCTTCTTGCTCCCCCAGCCCCTGGCCTGGCTCCTGTTTTCGGACACAGCAACGAGCTGCATTAAGGGGAAGCTGGCAAAGGGCAGCCGAGGCGATGACTTCCACACGCACCCCATCGCTGCCGGGACGGCACCTGCCTTGGCCAGCTCCCTTGAGACCTTCAGAAAGTCACTACCCTCGCTGAGACGCCAGGCTCTCCTCTGAAAACCGCGCTCCTCAAGTTTGAAGCCAAAGGTGGTTGTAAGAATTCATGATATGAAGCGCATGAAATTAATTGATAGGATTTGGAAACCTGCAAAGCGCTCTTCCCACGGGGAGCTGTTATTGTCCGCAGCATCACATATTGGAAATAAGAGGATGCCCAAACCACATCCCCCAGTTATCAGTGGGGGTGGGCATGGGGGAGAACCATGGGCATATGGCTCGGTCAGGACAGATATAAACATCTCTCCCCTAAGTGGCCTCAAATTCAAAATAACTGCTACAATTTTGTGATGACCGACCTAACAATAACTAATAGTATTGAGTGTTATCCATGTAGCAGGCTCTGTTCAGCATTTCTCCTGCATTTTCTTGTGCACCCCCATCTAGGGGGAGGCACCACTATGTTTCTTTTTTTTCTCTTTCTTTCTTTCTTTCTTTCTTTCTTTCTTTCTTTCTTTCCTTCCTTCCTCCCTCCCTTTCTTCTTTCTTCCCTCCTTTCTTTCTTTCCTTTTCTTCCTCCCTCCCTTTCTTCCTGCTTTCTTTCTTTTCCTTTCTTTCTTTCTTTTTCTTTCTGTCTTTTCTTTTTCCTTCCTTCCTCCCTTCCTCCTTCCTTCCTTCTCTTTCTTTCTTTCCTCCCTCCCTCCTTTCTTTCTTCTCTTTCTCTTTCTTTCCTCCTTTCTTTCTTACTTCTTTCTTTCTCTTTCCTTCCTTCCTCCCTTTCCTCCTTTCTTTCTTCCTTCCTTCCCTTTCTTTTTCTTTTTCTCCTTCCTTCCTCCCTTTCTTCTCTTTCTTTCTCTTTCCTCCTTTTTTCTTCTTTCTCTTTCCTTCTTTCCTCCCTTCCTTCTTTCTTCCTTCCTTCCCTTTCTTTTTTTCTTTCCTTCCTCCCTCCCTCCTTTCTTCTTTCTTTCTTTTCTTTCTTTCCTCCTTTCTTCTTTCTTTCTCTCTCTCTTTCCTTCCTTCCTCCCTTCCTCCTTTTATTCCTTCCTTCTCTCTTTGTTTTCTTTCTTTCATTATTTCTTTCCTCTCCCTCCCTCCCTTTCTTTCTTTCTTTCCTTTCTTCCTTCCTTCCTCCTTCTTTTCTTCTCTTTCTTTCTCTCTTTCTTCCCTTTCTCCTTCCTTTCTTTCTTCCTTCTCTTTCTTTTCTTCTTTCTTTCTTTCTTTCTTTTTCTCTTTCTCTTTCCTTCCTCCCTCCCTCCTTTCTTCTTTCTTTCTTTCTTTCTTTCTTTCTTTCTTTCTTTCTTTTTCTTTCTTCCCTTCTTTCTTTCCTTTTCTTCCTCCCTCCCTTTCTTCCTGCTTTCTTTCTTTCCTTCTTTCTCTTTTTTTCTTTCTTCCTTTCTTTCTCTTTCCTTCCTTCCTCCCTTCCTCCTTCCTTCCTTCCTTCTCTTTCTTTCTTTCCCTCTCCCTCTCTCCTTTCTTTCTTCTCTTTCTTTCTCTTTCTTTCCTTTCTTTATTACTTCTCTTTCCTTCCTTCCTCCTTTCTTCCTTCCTTTCTTCCCCTTCTTTTTCTTTCTTTCCTTCCTCCCTCCCTCCTTTCTTTCTTCTCTTTCTCTTTCTTTCCTCCTTTCTTACTTCTTTCTCTTTCCTTCCTTCCTCCCTTCCTCCTTTCTTTCTTCCTTCCTTCCCTTTCTCTTTCTTTCTTTCCTTCCTCCCTCCCTCCCTCCTTTCTTCTCTTTCTTTCCTCCTTTCTTTCTTACTTCTTTCTTTCTCTTTCCTTCCTTCCTCCCTTCCTCCTTTATTTCTTCCTTCCTTCCCTTTCTTTTTTTCTTTCATTCCTCCCTCCCTCCTTTCTTCTTTCCTCCTTTCTTACTTCTTTCTTTCTCTCTTTCCTTCCTTCCTCCCTTCCTTTTATTCCTTCCTTCTCTCTTTGTTTTCTTTCTTTCGTTATTTCTTTCCTCCCCCTCCCTCCCTTTCTTTCTTTCTTTCTTTCTTTTTCTTTCTTTCCTTCCTTCCTCCCTCCTTCTTTCCTTCTCTTTTTTTCTCTCTTTCTTCCTCTCTTTCTTTCCTTCCTCCCTCCTTTCTTTCTTCCTTTTCTTTCTTTCTTTCTTTCTTTCTTTCTTTCTTTCTTTCTTTCAGAGAGAAAGAGGAGGAGGGGCAGAAAGACAGAAGGAGAGAGAGAGTCCCAAGCAGGCTCCACGCTGTCAGCACAGAGGCTCCACCTTGAACAGTGAGATCATGACCTGAGTCAAAACCAAGTGTCAGTTGCTTAACTGACTGAGCCACCCAGGTGCCCTGGTAGGTACCATTATTATCCCATTTTATATATGAGGAAGCTGAGACTCAGAATATAAATAACCGGCTTGAGTTTCTTCACATGGCTAGTAAGACATGGCCATGATTCAGGTCCAAGCTGGACTCCAAATCAGAGCTCCTGACAAGATACCAGCCCATGGAGAGAACACCAGGAAGAGGAAGTTCTATGCCTTAGGCTCCAAAATTTCCAATCCAGGGCTGCTCTATCCTGAATCAGGCAGCCAGGCAGACTCCCGGGGAGCCAGCTAGCACCCTCCCCTGTGCCAGCTGGAAGCCTCCTGGGGACGACCCAATCCTGCCATCTCTGGACAGATGGAGGCCCTGAGGCCCAGAGAGGGGCAGAGACGGGTGAGGTCACCCAGCGCCTCGGGGTTCTCCTGTGCAGGCCCCTGCCTGGGCCAGACAGCTTTATTAACCTTGCCCCTCCCACCGCCCCAGATGGCAGCTCAATTCCATCTGCACAGAGCGGGCGGGCCTGGGAGGGGCTCTCTGATTAAGAACAGCTCAGTTCATAAATCACTCCTTTTACTTTCACTGCCCCCAGCCCCCGGGCATACTTTCTGGAGAGAGAGGAGGAGGCAGGTGGAACGGAGGGAAGCCCCACGGGAGGAAGCACAGGCGGGTCCGGGCTGGTGTAGAGCCGAGAAATGTCATCGTGCAAGCACCCCGGCCAGGTGAGGGCTCTGTGGTCCAGGGCGGAGCCTCAGCGTCCCCCGGGAGCCACCACACCTCCAGCAGCCTGGCTTCCAACCAGCAGGGCTCTGCTGAGGGCTCACCTCCCGAGCCTCCCCGGGCTCCTCACCCGTAAGACGGGGGTCCTCAGAGCCATTGCGACCATGGGGGGCGGGGGAGGGGACTGCTGGAGCTGAAGCACTTTGGTGGCTGTACGACTAGTCCCTTCCTTCCTGCAGGCCGGGCCCCTGCCAGTGCCAGCCCTGGGCTGGGTCCAAGGCACAGACACCGGTGGCTTTCCTCCCTCCAGGACCCACTCAAATCTAGCGCCGACCAATAACCCTGCCCTCGGAGAGGCGTGTTCACAGCTGCACCAAGTGCTCTGGGCAGGGAGCACAGGGCAGCGGTGATGCGCTGTGTCATTTGTTCACCTACAGCGATCTCACCTGACCCACACGCACCCCATCACGAAAAGCCCCGCAAAACAGACAACCCTGCCGTCATTCCCCTTTCACGGACGGGCAAACTGAGGCTCCAAGGGGCCTCAGGAAGGTCCCAGAGCCAGAACCGGCACCACGTCTGCCCGACTCTAAGACCCGTGTTTGTTTTCCTTCATCAGGACGTGGGGCAGAGGCTTGTCAGGATAAAAACGATTCTTGCCATCAGGTTCAAAGCCGAGGGGGGAGGATTTATTTGCTCGCTGGCTGGGCCTGCTGGGCCTCCTCCCAAGACAGACGGTCTCATAAACAAGCAATTGGCCCGCAATCCTGGCGCGCCTGGTGATGGCACGGACGTGGGGACATGGACACAGCTGAGCGGGGGATAAAGTCTAATTAGGCTCCTGGGGGCGGCACCGCGAAGGTTAACCAGGCCGAGCCTGCCATGGATGCAGAGGGATTCTATATAACAGCCTTCCCTGCCCCCAGACTCACTGAATCCGTAAATGCCGAGGGGACAGAGCGTCTGATCCGCACCGTCTGGGAAGGCCCCGTCTCCAGGGTGTGAGTCGAACCAGCTCTGGTGTGGACGCCTGGTCCCTGCCACGACCCCTTCCTCTGTCCCAGACCTCCCGCGGGGCTGTTTCCATCAGAGACCCTTCACAGACCGAAGTGCCTCAGTAAGCGTTACCTCCAACTCCCTCTTTTCACATTGGATGCTGAAGCCCAGAGCGGGGCAGGGTCTTGCCCAAAGTCACACAGCACAGCTGGAGGAGGCAGGAGCTCCCGATTTTAAGCTCTTCCCCCACGCGGGCAGCCTCCTAAGACTGACATGTGAACTTATTTTGGCTTCGGAAAGGATGGGGCACACACTACCTCCTGAACCCTCCCAACCCCCCGGGGAGATGGGCACTCCTGCTCTACAAAAGAGGAAACTGAGGCTTAGAGAGATGAAATCGCTGGCCCAAAGTCACACGGTAGGTTGGAGGAATCATTAGGACAAAGCAAGATTCCTTGTCCTTCTGCGCAGGCTGGCTTCCAGAGGTGTGGCCCTGGGAGCTTTGGGCTGCGGCCGCCCAGAGTGACTCTTGCCACAATGCATGCCTCCCATTCCTTCCATGGGCCCCGGCCGGACTGAAGGTGCTCACCCCAGACCCAGGCCAACGGCCCCATCCTCCCGCCTTTGCCCGGAGACCACCTGTTTGCAAAGGCCTCCGGGGACACAGGCTCTGTACCCTCCCACAGGGACTTTCATTTGCCACCATCAAGGTGCTGAAGGCAAGGCAACCAATTTGAACTTGGGCATGAGCAGAGAGAAGTGGCTACTCTGTATCAGGCCCAGGATTTGGCCTCAGGACACCAGAGTCCAAAGGCTGGGAGGGAGTAGGGCAGGGCAGAGTGAGGACGCCGGCCCTCCCCCCAGAGCTCCCGTGTCCTCAGGTCCCTCTGAGCCCCCGGCAAAGTTTCTCTGACAGCCAGCCACTGGCAGTGATCCAGTGATCCAGGCAAAGGTAGGCATGTGAGGAGGAAAGGAGAGGGTAAGACTTTCCGAGCCAACAAGGAGGTTCCCGGTCCCCAGGGGAAACCCTTCCGGGTTGTGGCAGGGATACTCAGGTTCTAGGAGACGGTGTGGCTACCAAGGGGATGAGGAAGAAAGCCAGCCTTCCAGCGGTGAGCAGACAGGAGATTTTAACTCTCTGGAAACCCTCCTGCCTTTGGAGAGAGCCTGGGGCTGGGGTGGGGGTGGGGGCAGCATCTTTTCTGCCTCCCCTGGAGGTCTGAGATGAAACTGAATCCAGGAAAGGATGAGCCCCGGTGTCCCCTCGTCAGGAGCAGGTGCTCTGGGTCCTTCGCCACCCACCCCAGCCCTGAGTCACCTTCCAGGACCAGAGAGACCAGGAGGGGCCTGCAGGTCTGGGGTCCTCCCATTGGGCTCACTTCCCGAGGGGCACCCACAGGACAGTGTTGGGGGAAGAGCCCATCCTTAGGGTTTTCTTTTTCTTTTTTTTAGTTTATTTATTTTGAGAGAGAGAAAGAGAGAGAGAGAGAACGAGTGAGGGAGGGGCAGAGAGAGAGAGAGAGAGAGAGAGAGAGAGAGAATCCCAAGCAGGCTCCGCACCACCAGCAGAGAGCCTGATGTGGGGCTCGAACTCACGAACCTTGAGATCATGATGACCGGAACTGAAATCAAGAGTCAGACACTTAACCGACTGGGTCACCCAGGCACCCCACCATCCTTATGGCTTTCTAGCACATCTGTGCCATCGGGAGAGGGAGGGTTCTACACAAAGGAGGTCACCCCCATCTAATAGCCAAAGACACTAGCATCCAGGGGAAGAGGTCCCCCCAAGGGCACACAGCACAGTCAGGGCTGGATGACATCATCCAGACCCCCAGCCTGGGTGCTCACTGCCACACTGGGGGACAGCCTTGGCATATGCTGGGGGTGGCCTCAAAACCCCACCCGGGGAAAGCCTATGGGAAGGGTGGATGTGGAGATGGCAGGAGCCACACGGCACCGCCTCCATGACTGGAAGGGACAGCGATGTGGAGCACTGGATGTGTCCTATGAACGTACCGTTGTTGTTGGACCTCTCCCCCCGGACGTAAGGCCTCAGTGGCCGGAGCTGTGTCTCCCACTTCCCGTGAGTCCCTTCAGGGGACAAGAGGATACTGGATGGAATACTGTCGACATAATAACTGCTCCTGCTTCACATGCACCAGAGACCACGCTGAGCACTGTTCCAATATCATGTACGATGGGGGAACTATTCCTGAATTACACCAAGGCTCAGAAAAAGTGAGTGAGCTTCCCACAGTGGTCCGGCTGGCAAGGGGCAGAACCGGCTTCAGACCCCAGAAGGCACAGTGCTAAGTGCTAGGGCATCTTCTGGCTGACAACACAAGGCAGAGCGAGTGGCAAAGAGAAGGAACCGGCAGGCAAGAGACCTGGGTTCAAGTCCAGAAAACTCTGCACAGCCTGCCCTCTCTCTAACCCTGGTATCCTTCCTCTGTTTCCCAAGGCCACTGCATCTCTAAGCCAAGTGGGGGGCGTGAGCCCTCATCCTTCCCTTCCCACATTTCGTCACCCCTCAGGGCTGGGAGCTGCAAGAGACCCTTTGAAAGACTTGGAAATCCATCCCAAAATATGCAGGGCTGTTGCTGGGGCAACCTGGCTTGCCACGCTGCCAGATTTAAATATTTAATGGCTTCTCGGGTATTAAGGGGGCCTGGGAACCGGGCGGGAAAGGGCACAGGTCTGAGCTGGGGTGAAGGGGTGGGGGGACCCTGGCAACTCCTGTCAGAGAAGCCCCCCTACACCTCCCCCCCCCCCTCCCATGCAGAGAAGGGCGCTGAGGGCTCCTGGCTCTGTAGCTGTCTTTAGTGTCCGACAGGATAGGGCAGATTGCGGCTGGGACCCAAGTAGTGGGTGAGACCCAGAATTCCACTGCTGGGGTGAAGGGGGTAGGTGCCGGAGTGGGGGTTCTCTTTTGCAGGTGGACAAGAGAAACTGACTTTTTTTGCATACTATGCGGTTGGCACTGTGTAAAGTCCTTGCCTTCTCTCCTTTGAGCCTCACTGTAATCCTAGGGGGCAGCCTGTTATTATTCCCAATACAGCTGAGACAGCTGGGATCAGAGAGATGCAGTGACTTGCCCAAGGCCACACAGCTATTAAGTGGCCGACTTGAACCCAAGGCCGTGGGCTCCAAAGCCACTGCTTTCTTCTGCTACATCTACCAGAAGCCAGGCCAGAAACAGTAACAGCTCTCATGTATGAAGCCCATTCTGTGGGCCAGGCACTGTGCTAAGGGCTTTACATCTTCTTTTTTTTAATTATTTTTTTTAATGTTTATTTATTTTTGACAGAGAGAGAGAGAGAGAGAGAGAGAGAGAGAGAATGAGTGGGGGAGGGGCAGAGAGAGAGGGAGACACAGAATCTGAAGCAGGCTCCAGGCTCTGAGCTGTCAGCACAGAGCCCGACGCGGGGCTCAAACCCACAGACCACAAGATCATGACCTGAACTGAAGCTGGACGCTCCACCGACTGAGCCACGCAGGTGCCCCAGGGCTTTACATCTTCTAGCTCACTTAACCCTTCCAACGGCACTGGAAGGCAGGCACTGTTACCTCCATTTTGCAGATGTGACAACTGAGGCCCCAAGAGGGGAAGTAAGTAAGACACCAGGACCACAGGTAAGCAAGCATCCACTCCGGAGCTGGTACTCTTCATCCAGCTCTCCTTACCCCGCATTTAGAAGGGTGTGTAACAGGGGCGCCTGGGTGGCGCAGTCGGTTAAGCATCAGACTTCAGCTCAGGTCACGATCTCACGGTCCGTGAGTTCGAGCCCCGCGTCGGGCTCTGGGCTGATGGCTCAGAGCCTGGAGCCTGCTTCCAATTCTGTGTCTCCCTCTCTCTCTGCCCCTCCCCCGTTCATGCTCTGTCTCTCTCTGTCTCAAAAATAAATAAACGTTAAAAAAAAATTAAAAAAAAAAAAAAGAAGGGTGTGTAACAAAAACAACAAATTAGTTCGTTAAGATCAAACTTAAGATCTTTTTACCCTGGTGCTCTGTCCACACCCTCCAAAGCTGGCTAGGATGGCAAGAGGAAATTCTCCCAACAACTTAGTGATAAAGATGAGTCAGCTTGAGGTCTGCCTTCACTGACTTGCTCTACACACGAGACACATGTACACAAACCCACACAGACAGCAAACGCAGACACAGCCACGCACACATACACTCACGCACAGACACGTGCACACAAATGTACTGACATATACAGACACACACACACATACACACTCACAGATATGGCCACTGGTCACTTTCCTGCCTAATTGCATTAGCCATAGTGTCACGAAAAAGACATCCAAAGTCATCTGGCCCACACCTCTGCCCACGTCAAGAATCCTGGAAAGGGGCAAACCAATTTGATCTTACTCTTCAAGTTCTTCAGTAAGGAGGCTAAATAAACCCCGCCATTTCATTCTGATGTCTCCTCAAGTAGGGAAGTTCCTCCTGGCATCTCAGCAAATTCCATCCTGCTTTACATTAATCACAACACAATTCTTTCCATTAATACCCTGCTTTACAGCTCCCTTCTGTTTTCACACTCTTGCTTAATCCCCACAACCATCCAGACAGGCAGGCAGGGCAGAGATGATTTTAATTTATCAGGAGTAGGGCCCAGAGTCGTCAAGGAGCTTGCTTGAGACCACACAGCTACTGTTTAAGGCGGGCTTCCCACCTAGGTGTTGTGCCTTCTATTTGCCGATTTGACCCTTGTTTCAAGGAGGCCAGGCTGCTACCAATGTCCCATCAATTTCACTGTGCTCCTCTCTGCATTGAGATAAGCTCGGCCTGTGTTCAGTGAGGGGACTTCCCTGGCCCTGGCTCACCTCCCTGCTGTCTACATGATGCCTGGTATACCATGGAGGGGAGGTCCCTCAAAGCTGGGTTACCCCAAAACCCCACACCCTGAGATATGCTGGGGCAGATGGGTGAGGCTTACCCCTCCTCACCCACCAGGGTGGGATCCCTGAACTACCCCTCCCCTCTCCACCGCCCCCCTCGCCGCCCCCAGGGCCCAGGAACTGTTGCTGGAGCAGAAACCATGCCTGCCTCCTCCCCGCCAACCTCCTGTCTTTGGGGGTCACTGCCCAAGTTACATTTGCTTGGTAATAAATATTAGAGGCACTGGGTCTTCCCAGGGCAACTGCAACTGATTCCAGTCACCTGGCCCGAATTAAAGAGGCCACAACCCCTTCCCATAAGAGGAATGACTACAGGTATTTGCAGCTCAAGTTCTGGAGGGCCAAGAAAAGACAGAGCTCCTGCCTGGCCGAGAAAAGCCTGTGAGGAAATGAATCAAAGGAAAATCTGGGGCGGGGCCTGAGCAGACAGGCAGGAGTCGGAGAGCCCTGTTTTCTTCCCTCCCCATAAAAAAATCAACCCAGCGGCTCCTAGGAGCCCTAAAGAAAGATGCGGGTCAGGGGTGGGGGAGGGAAAGGGCTGGGCTAGAGTGGAGACAGGTAGGGGGTGGGGGAGGTGCTCAGACAAAGGGGAATGAAGACATAGTCCATCCGTCCACAGAAGCCTGGCCACCAATTCCCACCAAACATCATGATTTCCAGGCCAGAAAAGGTGCTGGCAGTCCTGGCCGGAAGCCTTGGGGATGAGCAAGTGTTCAATCTTAAGAGCGTGCCAGGAGAACATTTCTACTTCCTCCTGACAGTACGGTAATCATAAAAAAACAAAACGTCAGGTCCTGGTTTCTCCATCTGTGCAACGGGACACAAATCCCCACCTTGCCCTTCCCATGAGCTGGTGCTGGGCAGGATGGGAGGAACCAAGGGAAGGATCTGCCAGGTGGTCACCTAGAGCAGAGGTGGCTACTTTTCCCTTAGAGGGCCAGGTAGTAAATATTGTAGGCTTTGCAGACCCATTGTGTCTGTCACAATGATTCAACCCTGCTTTGTTCGAGAAAGCAGCCACAGAGAGCATGGAAAGGAATGGACATGGCTGTGGGCCAATACAAGTTTATTTACAAAAAAAAAAAAAAAAAAAAGACCAGGCAGGATTTGGCTCACCAACTGTGGTTGGCGGAGCCCTGACTGACCCTAAGGAATATTTAGGGACTTACCTTGGGCTAAAGCTGCAGATTAGAAGTGGATGTGGTTCCCCTGTGGCGCGGGGGGCAGAGAATGGGAGAGAGAACAGAACCAGGTCCCAGAGAACTGGGTTCTAGCCCTGGGTGCAGGCTGTGCAGCCCCTGCCAACTCCCAGCACCTCTCTGAGCCTCAGCAGCTTCTCTGTGCCCGCAAGGATAAAGAGGGAAGCACCTCCCCACGTTATCGAGAGGGTCTGAGGAGCCCCGTGGGGGTGGTGGGCAGTGCCCTCCGCAATTAGCAAAGCCCGGCTGGGAGACTAACTTCACTGCAGCAGGCAGGGCTCCGGCTGTGGCCCTGGCAGCGGGCGAGGCCCACTTAAGAGTTCCGAGTGAGGCATGTGAGGGTCTGAACAGCACTGGGGGGAGCTTTCCAGCAGGAGGCGCTGAAGGAGCTGGAGCTGGTCCCCCTCTGATACCACGGCCGGACCCTACTGCAACTCATTTAATTTTTGCAATAAGCTATGAAGCGGGCACAATTAGTATGGGGAAATGGAGGCACAGAGATGTGAAGTAACTTGCCCAGAGCTGCACAGCTACTAGGCCGGCATTTAGAACCCAAGCAGTTAGTTCCAGCATCTGGGCTCGGAGGGTGTCTAAAAGGTCTCAGAGCTAGTGGGGCAGACCATGGAATTCTCCAGAATTAAGAAATACACTAGAAAAGAGGGTATGGCGTGGGGGGGGGGGGGATGGCGGGGGGGGAGGCTTGGGAACTAGTCTTTGCTTTGCCAACAGCCAACAGCCAACAGCATAACCTTGAGCAAGTTCCTTGTCCTCCTTGGGCTGCTCTGGGGAGGCAGCATGGGGAGTGGCCAAACGCATCAGAGTGACCAGGGGAGTCATCTCTCCCGCTCACTACCTGTGTGGCTTCGGCTTCTCTGAGCCTCTGTGTACCTTGTCATCTTGTGTATGTGAACATCGAAGAGACCACTCTGCCCAAGACATGGGAAAGCGTTCAAGAAGCTGGAGCTGCACCATCATCCATTCGGAAGCCACACCTTTTGCTCATCCGTCCTGGGCCCTGAGCCAGGCTCACGGCTCCCACTGCCAACACTGAGCAAACCTCTAGGTGTCCTTGGTTCCATTTCCGGGTGGAAAGGATTCAGGTATTGTCCTTTCAGGAATGGAAATGGTGGTCTGAATATTTGACGAGCAGACCCCATCCTTTAAACATGTAAACACAGCTCAATCTGTAGCCTCCAGAGCTAACAAATGCCCAGGGAATAAAGAAGTCAGGGCTCCAGAAGGCTCAATGAAACAAGAACTCTGGGGGCAAAGGAAGGTGGGTCTCACCCCCGCGGGCACTGGATCACAAGGTGCATGGAGTGTACCTGAGTTTGGCAGTGAAGGCCATGCACCCACTCGAGCACACTGGCGTTGCCCCGCAGAGCACAGACAGGAGAGGTGCCAGCCACCCATGTGTCCCCTGCAAGGCCGGGGTGACAGTACTGAGAAAAGGGCTATGGGAAAGGGCTTCAGGCCTGGTTCAAGTCAAAGGCACATTGGCACCTTTTTTGCAATTCCTGAGACGTAAGGATAAAAGGTATTGCCTTTAGTCCAGTGATCAGGGTTCAGATTGCAACTTTATGGCCAGCCTGTGCCTCTCCATCTTAGAGTCTTGTCTCTGCCACTGTCTGCTCTCTCTCCCGTCTAGAAGTGACCTCATGTATGTGCGCGCGCACACACACACACACACACACGCTGCCCATTTCCTGGGGAGGCGGAAGGCTACCTGCTTATGTCAGCTGAAACGCTTCTTTGAAAGCACACCTCGCTGGGGGCCTGGACATAAATCCCCTAGCCCAGCCCTGGAACTGTGACCCCCAGCAGGCGGTGGCCGCAGTTAATTTAGAGGCTCCGCGTGTGTGAGCCCTTCTACAAAGCTGGCTTGCCCAAGGCAACCTCAGGTCTGCCCGGGCCCTGCTGGGAGGAGGGGGTCCTGGGGCGCCTCCTTGCTGGGAAAAGGAAGAACCTGGCAGGTGTTTCATTTCCCCCTGGCTGCCCGGTAATTAAGAAAGGAAGACTCAGCCAGTTCATGGGGCAGTGACCACATGGGGATGGGGGGGGGGGGGACACACAGAGCAGGCTTTAGAAGGAGGCTGTCCTAGGCTCCAGCGTGACCTTGAGCAAGTCACTTCGTGTCTGAGCCACCAGGCCCTGACCACGTGTGTAGAGCTGGGTCACGTCCAGGGGGACGCATGCAGCAGGGCTATGCTGTAGCTATCACGTGTGTTGGGGGAATGACTCTGAACTTTGCTTGAGGCCATTAACCTCCCCCATCCTCCCCACCACCAGGTGCCTCCTTCCTTGGTGTAATTCTGAATAGCAAATGCTGTTGGAGAAGAGATTCCATGGGAAACAGTCTTAGGTGAGGCATCGTATCAGACTTTCTAGGGTAGATGTTCCAGTAAGAGACAAACCCCAAAGAGAAACCGGATCCCGTTATGTGAGTGAGCAGGAGCGAGAGGGGTGGGGCCGAACCACCTCCTCGCTGTGTACCGTGGGGCCGCAGCGCCTCCCTAGTGACCGGTAATCGGGGTGATGCAACGTGGGTGCACCCAGAACCAGGCCCGGCATATAGCGGGGGCTCCGGGAAGGTCCACTCGCATTGCCGGGCTCCAGGAGGCCGGAAATGTCTGCCTGTTCACATGTACCCCAGTGAAGCCTTCCACAACCTTCTGGGTTCCCAGACCACGAAACTGGGACAAAGCCCTTCAACGGTGAGAGAGCCTTACAGGATTACAGCTGACCTGTGTGAACTGGAAATCCCCAGGCTTTTTTCTTTTTCACCCTTCTCTCTGCTACTTTTCAATTACCTCACACCATTTTAAGGTCATGTTTCTCTCTGAAACATGGCTTTAGGGATCCTTGGCCCAATTTCACCAGTGATGCTCAAAGAAATCTTTCTTCCCAGGTCGCCCTGTCCTGGTCATGCGGTTACAGATGACCGGCTACTCCCAGAGGGGACTGGCCCTCCCCGGCAGTGGCAAGGGTTCAAGTTCATCCCCAAGAACGGTAGGCTGCTTCTCCCTCTACCGCCCATCTTTTTCCCAGCTTCTCCCCCATCAGCGAGGCTCGGCTGACTGGGCCAGGATGGAGGGGGAGGCAGTCAGCTGTTGTCCAGTCAGAGGAGACAAAGAGCTAGGTGACAAGCCATCCCTTACCAATAGTAGAGAGCCTGGCCCTGAGGCTGCCACTCGTCCCTTGCCCAGAGACAACTTGACCCAGAGTCAAGAGCTGTGGCTGAAGGAATCCCCTACCCCCTTGTTTACTTATTCCCGTCAACATTTATAAGCCCCCTCCCCCATCACTGAGCTCATCTCCAACCACCCTCCTTCCCCCTCAACCCACTACAGCCATACTGGTCTCTTCCACACGGCAAGCACATTCCTACCTCAGGGCCTTTGCACCTGCTGGTCCTTCTGCCTGGGACTCCCTTTTCCACATGGCATAATCCCTCATTTCATTCAGGTCTCCGATCAGATTCCTTAGGACGGCCTTCCCTGACCACTCCCATCCCCCCTCTCCCCACCAGCCTAAAATAGTCTCTCCCTCTAGTCACTATCCGACCCTTTGTTGTTGACGCTTATCTCCAACAATGTTTTCTTCCTGTTATTTATCTTCTCTCCCCTTCCTCTGAATGCGGGGCGGTGGGGGGGGGGGGGTGGGCAGTGACTTTGTTCTGCCTTGTTCATTGCTGAATCCCAATGTCCGGTACAGCACCTGCCACAGTGTGAGTGCTCAGTGGATATTTGGGGAAGGAAAGAAAGAAGGGAGAGAAGAATGAATCTCTGTGTGGGCCTCTTATAAATTTCTGATTTAACCCTTGCTAAAATCTATCGAAAGATGCAGCACCAGCTATAATTTGTGGGACCCAGTAAAAATGAGGGATCTCTTATTCAAAAGTGAAGAATTTCAAGATGGTGGGGCACCTGGGTGGCTCAGTTGGTTAAGCATCCAACTCTTGATTTCGGCTCAGGTCATGATCTTGAGGTTCATGAGTTCAAGCCCCACATCGGGCTCTGCACTCTCAGTGCAGAGTCTGCTTCAGATCCTTTGTCTCCCTCTCTCTCTCTGCCCCTCCCTCACACGCTCTCTCATAAAAATTAAAAAAAAATTTTTTTTCAAGATGGTAACAGCAGAGCATTAAGCCAAGTGTGGGGTCTTTTTAAGTGTAGCCCCTTCCCCCAGCAACTGCCCAGATTGCATACTGTGACCCTGGCCTTGGGGATGTGTTATTACCATTGCCACTGTGCCATTCAGAGATAAGAGGATCACAATGGTGTAGGGTTTGTCCAACATCACACAGCATTATGCTACGGCTTAGGACCTCACACAAACTCCTGCTTCTCTGTTCCTGCATTGGCTACAGAAGAAATCTTATTATCCACACACACCTGGAAATCTGGGGACCCAGCCCAGAGAAGAAAGTGAGAGAGCAAAATTGCCTGGAAATCTGTTTACCTCACAGATTCATGTTATATATATATATATATATATATATATATATATACACATATGTCATATACATATATATGTCATATCACATACATATATATGTCATTTTATTTCAAAATATTTCCACAGTTGTTTTTTTAAAATTTTTTAACGTTTTATTTATTTTTGAGACAGAGAGAGAGCGCGCATGAGCAGGGGAGGGGCAGAGAGAGAGCGAGACACAGAATCCGAAGCAGGCTCCAGGCTCTGAGTCATCAGCACAGAGCCCGACTCGGGGCTCGAACTCACAAACCGCGAGATCATGACCTGAGCTGAAGACAGATGCTCAACCGACTGAGCCACCCAGGCACCCCTCCACAGTTGTTTTAATATAAAAATAAGGTATTGTTCTCCAAGTCTTTGAGGAGTATTGGTATTCTCTTGGTACATACTGGGCTGATCCTGAGAGTCTGAGTACCCCCGACTCGGGGAAGAGTGCCCCAGACCCTGCAGGTACCTATCACTCAGTTGAAAGAGCATCATCCAAAGTAGAAGACCCCAGCACAGGCTCGACGCCCAGTACCGCCCCAAAAATGCTAGCTTCGTGCCTTCATTCATTCCCTCCCTCCTGCTTGGTCCAAGGGAAACCTCCTCAGGGTGGCCACAGACCCAGATGGCAGGGAACCTCCTACAGGCCTGCACGGAGACGCCAGACCTCATTACTCCAACAGAGACAGAGGGGAGCCCGGGCATGGCTCGCTCCTCCTGGGGAAATGGGCCTCGGCCTGTTAGCGGGAAGGGGAGCGTGTTATGAGCCTGCTCAGCCAGCCAGGTTCACTTGCCACGCTAATTGGAACACGTAATGCTTTGTTAATATAGTCTAATTTGGGGAGGCTGGAGCACTGGGGTCTCTGGGGTCGGGGTACGGTGTGGGGGAGGGGAGCCCCTCATGGTATTGGCAAAGAAGGCTGGGAGAGTGGCTGAAACGCTCTTTGGTGTTCGGCACCTGCCTTGCAAAATGACATCTTAATCCAGCATCCAAAGGCTTGAAGTCCGTCGTGCGGCTGTGCGTGTGCATGTGTGTTTCTACGTGTATGTGTGTGTATGAGGGTGTATGTGTGTGCACGTGTGTGTGAGCGGTGAATACGGTGGCCAGC
Organism: Leopardus geoffroyi; assembly: GCF_018350155.1. Taxonomy (NCBI): domain Eukaryota; kingdom Metazoa; phylum Chordata; class Mammalia; order Carnivora; family Felidae; genus Leopardus; species Leopardus geoffroyi. The sequence continues at coordinate 97,385,440 of NC_059329.1, read as the reverse complement.
GGATATGGGCAACCGTGTGCGTGGTAATAGGAGTGTGCAGGGGTGCAGGACCGTGCGGAGGGGGGGAGGGAAGGGAACGCAGCTCTATCACACCTAAAGGCAGAACACAGTGGTCTAATTTTGAGAACGCAAACAAAGACATCTATTTTCCCAGGAATGGCTCACCCAGCCCCTATTAACACTAATTAGGAGGCCTGGGAATTCCCCATAACTTCATAATTACTGTTAACAGACTTCACAGGGGCCGCGAAGGAAATGGAACACCCCTGTCCCGTTTTCACAGCCAAGGTGATGATGGTTCAGGTGGGCACCTCCCCCCCCACCACCCACAAGGCATGGGGATTCCCCCAGGGGTCCTGGGTGTTCAGACTGCCCGGGAGGCAGAGGTTGGGGGGGGGAGGGGGCGCCCTCGTGGGGAAAACTCACTCTGTGGGGGCTGGGGAAATAGAGTTAGGAGCCCAAGGAGGGCATGGACACATGCCACATGAGCCTTAAGCTTTGAGTCTGGAGGTCAAGGACCAGACAGACCACTCCAGGCCTCAGGCCACCCTCTTAGCCCCTGTCCGTTAAGATGAGTCGTATTTTAAAGGTGGCACCAAAGAGCTGGCAAGACCGCAGCAGTGACTTCACGGTGTCATCAGCCCCGCCCCCCCCCCCTCAGCCTGCTGCACCCTGAAGCCAGACGCCTTAGGAAACCACAGTTAAGCCATCACGGGGACCCCTCAGCTGCTCGCCAGCAAGATGGCCACTTCTGCCAACTGACAGGCGCAGGGACTTCCCAGAAGCAGCCCTGCGGCCCTTTCCACGAGGCCTCATTCACGCCTACAAAGACCCTCCCCCTGGGCCACCCCCCTCAGCTCTGGCGGTCCTGCCGCAGGCTCTGCAAAGGCCTGTGGGGAAGCAGGCGCCAGCGCTGTCCCGGCGGTCCCCTGCGTCTGCCCCCACTGGCGTGATCTTCCAGCCCCCACCCCCAGGAAGCGCTGTCCGTCCGTCGAGCACTTGGGGCCTGCCTCTGCTTCCAGAAGACAGCTCTTTGTTCTTTGCTGTCTGCCCAGAATCTGAGATTCTCCATGTATTACAGAGCTGAAAGGCTATTTTCTTAATCATGTTAAAAAGGGCTCAAATGGTTTCAAATGCTGACTTTTGGTGCTGTTTCTTTTATGCTTTATACTCAGCTGACTTCTATCCTTTTTCTCATAAGGAACATGCATTATTTGGTATTATTCATTCACAAAGCATCGCGAAAGGGCCACTCCGGCCCTCCCACTCTGATGCCACCAGGTCTCTGCAGGTGCTGCAAGGTGGGGCCGGAATACCTTTGCCCCTGTGGTCAGCCTGGAGTACTTCTTCTCACCCTTCAATGCCCAGCTTCACATTTCCTCAGCCGTGAAGCCCTCCCTGATTTCTCCAGCCGAGGCAGTGTTTCCTTCTGCTTAGTTCCTCAGTTTGGAGATCAGAAAACAAGGCCCAGGGAGGGGCAAGGGCCTCACCAGGCCTCACAGCTAGGTCATGGGTGGTGAGGGCTACAGTGGAATCCAGAAGGGCTTTTCTTTACAGCCTCCAGGGGTTGGGGGGAGGTTGGCACACACCCCGCCCCCCTTGATTCTCAATACCCCCTTCCTTCCCTGGAGCCAGTGCCTGCCCTGTCGGGAGACAGCCTTGACCTCCATCTTTGTTCTCCCAGGAATGAGCCAGGATGCTCCTCTCTCTGTGCCCCCAGGGGCACAAATCAGTGAGGCATGGGATGAACAGAGAATAGCCTGGTTGTTGTTCCACAAAGGGACGTGTGGACAGGAAGCACTTGGGACCCTTCCTCCCTCTCTGGAGCTCAAGGCTGTCTGAATGGCCACCCCTGCAAGGGCCAGGCAGGGCCTCCCTGCCCACCCAGCCCCTGCCCTGGCCTCTCCCTGGCTGAGCCGCTGGAGGCCACGCCCCGCTGAGCCTGACTCTCAGCTGTGCCCCTGAAGAGCGGCCGTTTCACATACCCGAGTCTCACAGATTACCAGAAATACTAGTATTTCATAAGACAACCTACCATGTATTAAGCATTATTCGGAGCCAGGGCACTGGTTAGGTGTTGTTGTTGTTGTTAAGTTTATTTATTTATTTTGAGAGAGAGAGAGAGAGAGAGAGAGTGTAGGAGGGGCAGAGAGACAGGGAGAGAGAGAATCCCAAGCAGGCTCCACACTTTCATTGCAGAGCCCGATGCAGCACTTGAACTCATGAACCGTGAGATCATGACCTGGGCTGAAGCCAAGAGTCGGATGCTTAACCGACTGAGCTCCCTCCCCTGCCCGCCCCCAGCATCCCTGGTCAGGGGCTTTATATACCCCATGGCTCATCCGCATGACTGCTTGCCCTTTCGGTCACCTGTTACCACTCCCATTTCCCATGGGAAATGTGAGGCTCAGGGGAAATGAGGCCACTCCCCCAGGGTCAAGAGCTTGAGGTGACTGAGCTGGGACTTAAGTCTGGACCTATGTGGGGGTTATAAGCCTGGCTCCCAAGATAGTTATATGGATTGGATGAGATAATTGCACAGGCTAAGCGTTCCACAGATACTAACGCGTCGAACATTACAGCTTGCCTCATTTTCATTTCATAATGAGAGCCAGCACTGCGGTGACCTGGCCCGGGCAAGAGTCGATAGGCAGGCAAGGCTTCTTGGGGACCTGGTAAGAGGGGGCAGACCCCCTCCCCCAACAACCCCCCGCCCCACCACGCCCCAGCAGATCCTACCCCTGGAAACCCCAGGGCCCAGAGAGCTCCTAGCCAGAGAGTATTATTTGAGAGTAAATATTATTTTACCCTCCAGCTTAATCCAGACCAAGCTTATCTTTCCCACCGAAAAGCCCACAGCCCGCAGCAAGTTAAGCCCTTTGCTGCGTTCCTAATTGCAGGTTTGCAGCTTTGCCGGGGGAACCACCAGATCTCCGGGAAAGCCCGATAAGTGGTCTGGTATTTGGCAGTGGCATCAGAGAGGCTGGCTCTGGGCTGGGCCGTCCGGCTTTCCAAGCCCACGCTGGGTTGGCTGGGGGGCGGGGTGTCCAAGGGAGAGAAGGCAGCCTGGGGCACATTCCCCTTCTGCGCCCCAGGGCAGATTGAGCTACAGTGCGGGTGGGGGAAGTGAATCGTGGCCTCCTGTTTCATGCTGAGTCCCATTTGGCTAGAAAAGTAAAACGGGGGTCAGTGGGCTGCCAGGCCCATCCTTCTCCTCCAGTTACACCACGTCTGTTTCTTCCTGCCTCTTCCTTTGAAGCATGGGAAGAACTCATTCAGACCAGAGGCCCTGAGCCTCCCTGTGCCCCAGGTTTCTCTAAGGGGGGGGGGGGGCCCTCTAGATGGCGAGCAGTTCCAGCAGACTCCATGCTGCTGCAGGCTGTTGAAGGGATCCTCAAAAGGTCCAAGGAGCCAGCCTGGGTCAGATCGGCCCCTGCCCAACCCCTGTCTCGCATCCTCCCCACGCGGCTGTCCACCGAAAGGCGCTGGTGGGGCGGACATAGACCCGAAGGACCCACGTCCAGGCGGGTGGTCTGCGTGGGTCCTGTTGGCAAAACTAGCAACGATGGGTGCAAGTTACAGGAATACGAAGTTTGCCCCGATTACAAAGAGGAGTATCCCCCACCGCATGGGAAGACTGGAAATGTGGTGCAGCTGTTACAAAATGGATTTGAAGGGGGTGCCACGCAGCTCAGTTGGTTAAGCGTCTGACTTCGGCTCAGGTCATGATCTCACGGTGTGTGGGTTCGAGCCCTGCATCGGGCTCCGTGCTGACAGCTCAGAGCCTGGAGCCTGCTTCGGATTCTGTTTCCCTCTGTGCCCCTCTCCCACTCATGCTCGCTCGCTCGCTCTCTCTCTCAAAAATAAATAAACATTTAAAAAAAAGTTTTTTTTTAAGAAGTTGGATTTGAAATCAGACAGACTTGGGGTTTAAATCTGGCTTCACCCACTTCCTACCTGTGTGACCCGGGGTAAGCGCCTCAACCCCTCTGAACTACAATTTCGTCGGCTGTAAAATGATTCCATCTTGGCGGACGAACCCAAGGATCAAATGACATCAGCAAGCCTGGCACTTACCATGTGATCAGGACAAGCAAGTTTCTTTTAGTCCCGGAGTTAGCAAGCTGGCTGTCGCCACGCGTATTCAAGCAGATGTCAGAGGGTCCTCGTGTAAGGTTGGGCACACAGGATTTCCTTCCTGCACTAGACTAAAGATTGCACTCAGTGTCTCCAGGAGATCTCCCAGCTCTAAGAAAACACACCAGGACGTGGCCTCGGCCGGCTGTGGAAAGGTGGGCGTATCAGTGAGTGGGCACCGTCTCCTCGCGCCTCTGCCAGGATATAAAAAACAGGCATCCACACGCGGTATGTGCTGCCATTTATATGAGATGTCCAGAAACGGCAAAATCTCCAGAGGCAGAGAGGAAACGGCGGGAGCCTGGGGCTGGGGGTGGGAACAGGATCTGATGGCAAGTGGATACCAGGTTTCTTTTTCGGGGGGTGATGGAAATACTCTCAAAGGACATTGTAGTGATGTTACACAACTTCTTACGGTTACTACAAGTCAGTGAATCATGCCTTTAAAACGAGCGAATTTCACAGCAGTGAAAATTATACCTCCGTAAAGCTGTTAAGAAACCCCAAACAGTGACACCAGCAACAAAGTCCAGAGGGGCCGACGCATGGTTGGGGGTGATGCCCACACCCTGTGGGAAGCAGTGGCAGTGGCAGCTGAGGCCTGAGGTCACCGCCGGTTTGGGGACTCCTTCTCCACCGGTGGGTTCACAGTGGCGCCCTCTGGTTACCCACCCACCAGCTGGCCTCACTAACACCCCGAAGTGAAGCCCCAGTGATACGGGGAGGCAGATTCTGCAGAAGGTTGGGGAACCTGGGAGGTGGCAGCATGAGGGAGGAGGCCTCCGGGAGACAGGCCTCCCAGAAGCCTCCGCAGATCAGTGCTGGAGGGCGGCTCGGGGCATCCTCAAGTTTGGGGTCTCTAAGTTAGGAGGAAAGCCGAAGGCGTGGCTTGGCCTGGTCTGTAAGGCACTGGTGGGTCCGCTTGAGGGAGGTGGGGACAGAACCAACCACGTGCTGGGCACTGCTACCCGCCAGGGAAGGGCTGACATCTCTCCTGGGGATGGGACACCCTCGGGCCTGCAGATGAGCAGAGAAGACCGGTCTCCGCTCGGGGTCCACACACTGAGGAGAGATCCGACTTGCTCACGGTTGCTCCTGTGCAAAGCAGGAAAACAACTTTCAAGGCCATCTGAGCACTGCTGTCTGGACTGATAGCGAGCTCTCCGTCGCCAGTAGTATGTAAGCAGAATTCAATGAACACCTCTCAAGGAGTCGAAACAGAGGACTTTGAAACCCCTCCCGGTCCGGCTAGTTGGGGAGGCCAGGAATCCTTGCCGGTCGCTTCCCTCAAGAGTTAAATCTGCACTCAGAGCGAAGCGGAAAGGCCTGAGCCATCCTGAGGGAGGGGGCCTGGCACCTCCTCTACCAGGACCGCACCTCCTCCCAGCGCTCACCACACGCCCGCACTGATTGCTGGTTTGGGCTAACGTGATCCTTGAATACACACAGGCCAGGCCAGGCAGCTCAGGGCTCCAAGCAAATGCACTGGGGCCTGAACTACGCCAGAGGCGGGGGCAAGGGAAGCAGAGGCTGCCCGCCCAGAGCTGCTGGTAAGCCGGTCAAATGGGGCCCTGTCTGGCCCTCCGGCTAGACGCGGGTTTCATACTTGCCCACCGTCAGGCATGCAGGGGCCTTCCCTCTCCCCACTTCTGGCCTCCCCAGGGACTCAGGATCCTGGCGGCAGTCTGCAGGTTCCCTCCCCTCAGCCCCAGACTCACCGCAGGATGAGCTCATCAGAGGCCCCTTCCCAAAGGGGAGCCCCAGGCCTGGGAGAGGCCCCGGTTCCCTTTCCTGTGCCTGCCTGGCCCTAGGAAGGCAGTGAGGGAGGCTGGGCCTCCAAGGAGAAGGCCGGACTGGGGGTTTCCCCCGCCACCTCCTCTCCAAGGTGCTGGCACGCCAGCCCTGAGGGGCGGAGGCCAGGCGCCTCCTGACCCAGCCCACCATCGGCCTGGGCCCCTCTCAGGCGCTCCCAGCCTCCACCCAGCTCCACCGTCAGAGGGGCTCGAGGCATGCTGCTGCATTTCTTGGTGCGGCCACTAGGTCTGGGACCTAGCCGTGCGGACAGTACCGTGGTCTCCTCTCCCTCAGAGATGGCAAACGGAGACTCTGGAGTGGAAGGCATGACGCCCAGACTAATCACAGTGCAAGACAGAGTGTTCCCGAGGTACAAAGAGACGGACAGAAGAGGGCCACCCGGGCTCCAGCATTCAGTAGTGGCTCCCCGGTGTTCGTGTTCTGGCAACAGGGCAGGACTCCTCCAGGACCCAGGGTATCCCCGCCCCACCCTGCTTCCTACTCCCCATCCACCACAGGCTCGTCCCTGCCCTCCAGAAGACAGCCCGATACCTGCAGTGGTCCAGAGACCCTTCACCTCAACCACCCGTCTTCCCAGGGTGCAGGTCTTCCCTCCCCCCTGCATAAACCTTTTCACGGCTCTCCAGCACTCCTGGGGAAAACCCAACTCAGAGCACAAGAAGCCCATTGATGAGCCCTCCCCTCCCCCCCCCCCATGCTCCTCCCCCACTCTGCCCCAGCAATACCACTTATAGGTCCTGAACGCTTCTGTTCTATCATGCCTCAGGGACTTTGCATGTGCTGATCCCTCCGCCAGGAATCCACTCCCCTCCACCAAGTCACACACAGATTTCTTAGTCCACCTCTAAGTAAGTCATTCATAATCCCTATCTACGTGGAGTGTGTCACCGTGGGCTGTGTCACCCTGTCTCCGTGCCACTGCATCACAGGGCCCTGGACCACTTGCCACCTGCCTGTTGCTCAGTGAGCCTTGAACTTCAGCTTGCATCTCCAGCCCCGGGGGAGCCTGTCAAAGTCTAGACTGCTGGATCTCACCCGCAAATCTCTGATTCATGAGGTCTGGGGAGGGCGTCTGAGATCTGCATTCTAGCAAGTCCCCAGGCAATGCTGAGCTTGCTTGTCTGAGGACCACATCTGAGCCCTCTGAGCTCGATCTTGTCTGATTTTTCTTTCATTTCCAGTCTCTGAACCAATCTGGTTTAGAGTTGGCGTTCGGTCCCCAAATGCACGAAAGGTCCCGGTCTATCTGTGGTAGCCAGTGTGGATGGCAGGAGAATTTACTGAGACAAGTTTTCCTGATTTGTTTGCTCTGCTGTGGGAGCTCTCTCTCTCTCTCCCTTTTCCCAAGATGGCGGCCAAGTCTTTGGATCCCATGTCTTGGGGGCTGCTGGCTTCCAAGGCCAGGCACAGAGGTTGCTGGGCTAGGAAGACCGTCCACCCTCTGGGCCCTGGAAACTTCTCGGCGGGGCATAGCCTGTGAAGGTGGAGGCGTGTAAGCCCGGGCAGGGGGGCAGGCAGAGGCAGCAGACCCGGGGAGAGGGTTGTTGAGCGTCTCTGGATATCAGCAAGAAGTGAAAGTGGGGGGATCCGAGAACGACAGGCTCGAGTGCTGGAAGAGCCCTCCCACCAGGTGGCAGGACTTCCACGGGGCCACCCTGAGAAGCCTGGGCAAGGCTGGAAGGCTATGCACCCAAACTCACCGCTTGGAGTTGCAGCCATACTCCACTCTGGGGCCCAGGATGGCGTGGAAATGGCCACGGCGCGCTCGCCCTCCCTGGACCTCAAGGCTCGCCAAAGGAGCCTACCCTAAGTGTTCTGGGCCACACAGGGGCCACCGAGACCCCTACAGGACGCTATGAGCGCTATCGTTTTCTAAATGACGACACTGAATTTGACAGAGGCTAAGTAACATGCCCTGGGGGCAAGAATCCTCCCTCCCCAATATGCCTGGGAAGCAATGTCCTTCAAATGGGTAGCGGGGGCTCTGTGGCAGATGGTCAGAGCTAAAGAAGTAAAGGCAGATGACACAGTGATGCTAAAATTCAAACCTGCTGTGGGTCCACTTAGCGCCAGTGATGCACCAAGCCCCATGCTAGGTCCGGGGCTGTTCCTGATGGAGGGAAGGAGTGTGGCACCAGAGGGCAAGCTGCGGACGTGCAGACTCTCAGGAGGCGGACAGAAATGAGCGAATGTCTTGCCAGGAGCACGGAAGCTCGGGGAGGACTGAGCCTGGGGCTCCCTGACAGAAGAGGGAGCCAGGCCTGCATGCGGCCAGACACAGTGTCGGTGAGTCTGTCCCTCCAAGCCTGGCCTGAAGGTGGCCTGCCCCAGGCCACCTGCCAGGACTCCAGGACCCGGAACGCTGGAGACCCTCAAGACAGAGAGCAAACTGCAGCCAGGATGCCAGGCTATCCCCTGCTGCAGTGGGACCACTGAGGCCTGGACTTCTGGCCTGGACGGCAATTCAACACAACAGCCACCTGATCGCTGTCCTCACCTGACTGCACACTTGTCCCCTGCTCCTGGGGAGAAAAAAAAAGGGAGGAGAGTTCCAGACTTGGGAAGCTGCACACTAGGCAAGGGAAGGAACTGGCTGCCGGTGGATGAGGCATTTGCTTTTTAATTTAAATCCTCCTGGATCATTTGAATTTTTAAGGACCACGTATTACTTCTGTAACAATAACTTTTAAAAATAATTTTTTGTCTGAAAAATGCAAAGCAGTATGCAAAAATCGGTTTGGAAGAGAGAAGTCTATGCAACAAATAGCCTAAGGGGTCATTAAATACATCACCATCATCCTTCTGGTACATTTACCATGTGCCCAGAGCTCGGCTCTGTGTTTTTATCCCCATTATTTAATCTAAGCTCATCACAGCCCTCTGTGTTGGATGCTATTAGTGCTATCATTTTCTAGATGAGGACACTGAATTTGCGAGAGACTAAGTAACATGCCCGAGGTCACCCAGCCCTGGAGCAGGGCTCTAAACTCTCGAGTGTCAGGAAGCAAGCTCCACCCTAGATCAGGGTGCGTGCGCCGTGCTGCCTCCTGAAACTGCAACTGAGAGATTGACAAGCTCAAAAACCAGTTGTTCTGAGTCCGCTCTGTGACTTGAAAACCACTGCAACTGCCCAGGAACCAAAATCAAAAACAAAGCCAGAGCCTGGTGTCTCCAACCACCTTGGAAACTTGGACCGAGGCTAAGAAAGCATGTATTACGGGGAGCCCGCTGCCGCCTGTCCATCTGTCCGTCCACTCACCAGCCACTGACTGAAGGCGCTGCGTGCCCGGCTCTCTGCCGGATCCTGGCAACCAGAGAGGGCGAGAGGCCCACGACCACCCAGAAAGGACCAGGTGAGCACAGGGCAGATTGGACCCCTCAGGGCCTTCCAATCTGTAGGCTCTGCTTCCTCTGCAAATTTCCAAAAGCTCTTGCAGTCGGAGATCCAAACAGACATCAACAGGGGAATGAATGAGACACAACCCTGCAATCCGTGCCCGGTGGCAAGCCATTCTTCTTCTCCAAAGCACTTAGTTTGCATAACGCTGAACCAGGGCTTGGCAATCCAAGCGGTCTCTCCGGTCCAGGTGTGATAACAGGCCAGTTAACTGCACTGGGTTCTCTGGCATTTCACCCAAGCCTTTGCCCCAAGATGGAAAGGGAGAGGGTAGGAAAGATCCGGGAGCCGGGGAGACAGGTGGGATCTCTCCCAGGGTTCCAGCCTGCAGAGCTGAGCACATCATGCTCGGCGTGAGGTCCCTTGGTCAACGGTGTCGGCGGGGCCAGCTGGAGGTACAAAGCGTGCTTTGCGGCAGCCTGAGCTGCTGAGAGCAGGGAGCTTGGGTGTCCCGTTCAGCTTTCGGAGGCCCAGGCGCACAGCAGGTGTTCAGGAAATATTTGAGTGAATAAATGTAATTTTGAGGAAGGCAGCTCTCCCCCACGGGAGGGGTGTGACTTGTCCTGATCACTGTATCTGGGGGACATGGACTTAAGCTGCCCAAAGGCACCTACATACCAAAGACTCTACTGAGGATTCCTCCCAGAGTCATAAAACTGAAAATCTAAATAATAAGAACACCCATAGCATGAGTGCTATCACTCAGTACTGACCCTCTGGTGGACAAGCTGGTGAGCGCTTTATCTCCTTTAGTGACCTCATGGAATCTCCACATCAGTCCTGTGAGATGCGTAGTGCCATTATCCCCAATTTACAGATGAGAAAACCAAGGCTCAGAGGGCCAAGGCCATACTACTGGCAGAGCTGGGATGTGCACCGAGGTCTGACTTAGAATTAAAGGTCTAAGGCTGGGAGCTACCCCCCCCCCCGACCCATTTCACAAACGACAAAGTACAGGACAGGGATGCTGAGGACATCCGTGGCAGGGCTGGGACAAGAACCCAAGTCTTCTGACTTCCAGCCCAGGCTCTGTCGTGACTTGAGAAGTTACAGGTGGACACGGTTTCTCCGTTCCATTAAGAACCTTGGAGCTGGGGGGATTCATTACTTTGGGTCCCTTCTTCTGAACGGCCCCTCCGCAACTCCCCTTCCTGAGGATGGAGGGGAAAAAAGGAAAATGGAAGAGCCACTTGACTCCAAACCCGGGCTGTAGTTTAAAGGCGGACTCGAGGATGGCCACAGACCTGCACGCAGCCAAGCCTGGAGGCCAGCAGGGAAGAAGCTGTCCGCATCCATCCTGTTTCCTGCCTGCCACAGTCTTCCAAGCCCTAGGCTCTCACCTCCAGGCTTTCGCTCTCACTGTTTGCTCCTTCCTGGCATCCTTGCCTGTCCGGTACCCCAATTTTCGAAGCCCAGCTGGAATGCTCTGCATTCCCTGACTCCTCACCACTGTCCCCACCCGGAAGTGACCTCTGGATCACTGGCCTTGGAACCTATAAGCCTTCTTTTATAATTCTGCTCTGGACTCTCTTATTCCTTACCTTGTATGTCTTTGCTCTCATGTCTATCTCCTTATGACTGGCCGGGAGCCCCTTGAGAGGCTGAATGAGCAAGGTACAACCGGAGTGAAGGTTGGCCAATTCCTTCCGGTTACTTGTGTACCTCCCCCCGCTGGGTCTGCACACAGATCTCTAACCGTCGCCCCCGTCCCTCTCCAGGACCTATGGCAAGCTGTGTCTTGTAAGTCCTACCGGGTGAGGACCAAGCCATTCTAGAATCTCTGCAGCGTCAGTGGGGGGCTTTGGAAAATAGCGTGGAAAATAATCAACTCGTAGACTTTCACCAAGTTCAACTATGGCTCAGCATTGAACGAAACCCTGGACAAGGGGTGTGGGGGGGATGGGGGGGAAGACACCCGGAGGAAGGGTCCTGCCCTCAGGGGCTCTCCCAGAGGGGAGGGCGGGGACCTTTCAGCTTTGCTCACTCTCTATCCCTGGCAAGTAGAGCAGGTCCGGCACATGATGAGAACACAATAGTCGCTGGCTGAAGAAATGAATCAACACTCATTGACCCAGCAGCACTGAGTACACCATATAAGGCAGGATAGTGCTGAACACTGAGCTGGTCTATGTGGTGAGTCAGAGCTGCAGAATCCACAGGCAAGAGACGGAGAAGAGAGAGAGAGAGAGAGAGAGACAGACACACACACACACACACACACACACACACACACACACACACACACACTGGTGAAGGGCAAGGAGGTTTGTGGTTGACCAAAATCAAGCAAAGGACAGAACGTAAAAAGCACTTGGCCACAGTTGTCTGGGAGGCGGCATCATATGCTGTGGTTTTCAATCTTTTTCCTACAGAACAATCTTCTTTCAAATGAGATCATACACCGCACCCTAAATGCATAACAGAGCTGCCACGGTGGACGTCAGCGAAAGCCGAGAGGCCGGCCTGCTCCCATGTTCCCTGGAGCCCCACGGAGGCCCCTGGGTTCCACAGAGATGGGGTCCTTGCTCAGTCAGCCCTGCCTCTCCGCTGAGATGCCTCAGTGCATCTGAGGGCTGGGCTGCAGTTGTTCTGAGAAGGGGGTCTTCGTAGGCCCAGGGCTTCTGGGAGCCCATCTGGGGCAAATAAACCCTAAAGTGGCTCAAGAAACTTTCCCCAGCCACGAGGGAGTCGGGGGAGGAAGGAAAAGGTCCTCCCAGCAAGTAGAGGGGAAACCAAGGCAGCAGGATATGGGGTGGCTGAAAGAGTGGGGGGGCTTCTCCAGTGCACAGCAACTCCATATGGGAGGGACGTTCGGGGCCAATCCTTCTGGAACGCGAAGCATCACCTGGAGGTACACCGTGTATGTGAGTGCGTGTCAGTGTGGGACTGCAGGTGCATAAATCGGGCTTTCAGATACCAGATCCACAGAAACCCAGGTGCACTTGTCAGAGCAAGGCCACCCTCCTCCTGTAAACTACAGGAGGGACCGTTTGGGACAAATCAGCATTCCCGTTTCCTCCGTGTCCCCCAGGCCCTGCCATGGCACCAATAGGCTCACCTGTTGTTTTGTCTCCCTAGCATTCCTTCCTCCTTCTGAAAATAGCACCCGGGTTTTCCCTTTGGGGTTCCAGCCCTCTCCCAATTTCAGGCCAACGCCCGCCCCCCCCCCCCCCCCCCCCACTGATAACACATGCTGCCCCACCGGCCATCGACTCTGACCTAGTCTGGCCAATCAGCACATTCTCTCTTCCCACCCACCCCCACCCCGGTTTCAGTAATTGGTCAGAGACGGGCACGTGACCTGAGACCAGCCAATAAGCTTCAACTCTGGAACTTCGGCTGGACATCCTGGGAAAAAGAAGCTCTCCTTCCACGGGCTTGGAAATGAGTGGGATGTCAGTCCTGAGCTGTCTGTTCATCACTGCCCTGCCACCCCACCGGGCCTGGGTGCCAGGGATGGAAACCCACAAGGAGGAAAGCAGAAGGCACAGACATAGGCATCATTTGAACCTTGGATTCGGCTCTGCCTTGGACACCAATAAACACGCCCCAAACTGTCAATATATTGGAAACCAATAAAAAGCTAATAAATCGCTTTGTCTCACCTAATCAGGTTTGGAGTTGAGGATTGGCTCCCAACTGATGTGGCATCTGACCTCGGTTCAGCCTTTGCCCTGGTCTCCCCTGCAGCCAACCATCATTTCTGGCCCATCACTGGTTCTTGCTGACCTGGGCAGCAGCTCCCACCTTCCCCAGTTGAGCCCAGGGGCCCTCAGACTCAAGCACTGGCCACAGGCCGTCTGCACCCCAGCCTCTCCAGCCCCTTGACTCCCCCTTGGGTTGTATTTTGGCTGATCTAACGTTGGCCCAGATCCACTCGCTTTGTCCCCTCTCCTCATTGTTCTGCCTCGCTGACCTTGGGTTCTTGTAGGGGAGACAGACCCTACACGATGAATGAGGGTCCCGGAATGCAGCCACCCCTGATCTTGGAGCAGGAAGAGTCACCCCGGGGCTTTGGTCCACAGTCTCAGGGAGACCTGCCCTGGGCAGAGGCTGTGGGGAATGTGAAATGCTGCAGCCACTTTGGAAGGCAGTTTGGTGGTCTTTTAAAAAGCGAAATATGTTCTCAACCATACAGTTCAGCCAACATGCTCCTAGGTGTTTACCCAACTGGGTACAGCTTAGGCCCATACAAAAACCTGCATATGAACGTATAGCACCTTTGTTCATAATTGCCTAAAATCAGAAGCAACCGGGACAACCTTCAGTAAGTGAATGCATATACAAACTAGGGTACATTCAATGGAATGTTATTCAGCAATAAAAGCAAACGAGCCATCAAATCATGAAAAGACATGGAGGAAATTCAAATGCATATTGCTAAGTGAAAGAAGCCAACCTGAAAGGCTACCTACAGTATGATTCCGATTCTATGATGTTCCGGAAAAGGCAAAAGTCTGGGGACGCTCAAAAGATCACCGGTTGCCAGAGGGAGGGAGCGGAGAGGGAGGGGGAAAAAAAGGGGTGGGTCATCTTATCGGGCAAGGTGGAGGGTCCCCCAGTATCCACGTTGCCCTTCTTCCTTCGAAATAGAATGGCAATTGGGCAGATGGCCACTCAGAATGAAGCCTGTAATTCCCAGCCTCCCTTGCAGCAAAGTGTGCCATAGAATGACTGCACTCCAGCCGATGGGGCGTGAATGGAAGCGACATGGGCACCCTCTCCTTCTGTGGCTTCCTCCTTCTTGCTGAGTAGAACAAAGAAGCTGTCATGGGCCATCGTGGATTACGTAGACCAGCAATGGTGAAACCACAAGACAGAGGAAGCTGGGCCTCTAACAGTTTTGTGTGGAAAAATCTTAGCTCAGAATTTCACTTAGACGGGGCGCCCGGGTGGTTCAGGTTGTTGAGCATCCGACTTCAGCTCAGATCATGATCTCACGGTTCATGAGTTCGAGACTGCTTCGGGCTCTGTGCTGACAGCTCAGAGCCTGGAGCCTGCTTTCGTTTCTGTGTCTCCCTCTCTCCACCCATCCCCTGCTCATGCTCTGTCCCTCTCTCTCTCAAAAATAAATAAGCGTTTTAAAAAATGAAAAAAAAAAAAAAAAAAAAAAACAATTTTACTTAGAGGAAAATCAACCTCTTTCTCATTGAAGGAACTATCATTAGGGGTTTTGTCACACACAACCAAACTCATATCCAGACTAATGCAAGGACCTCCAAGGACTTGTCCTGTGGGTTCTGTATAAAACAGGCAAAACACCTTCATACATTCATCCATTCAACAAATAAAGGCCAGGGATGCCTGGGTGGCTCAGTCGGTTAAGCGTCTGACTCTTGATTTTGGCTCAGGTCATGATCTCAGGGTTCGTGAGTTTGAGCCCCGCGTTGGGCTCCACATGGACAGTGTGGAGCCTGCTTGGGATTCTCTCTCTGCCTCTGCCTCTCTATTTCTCTCTTAAAAATAAATAAACTTGAAAAAAAGCGGGGGGCAGTTTACAGTGCCGGGACCTGGGGATTCAATTAAGAATGAGGCAGACAAACCCCTGCCCTCATGGACTCCACCTTCTGGCAGGAGACAGACGATAACAAACTCATTACGGATCGTCATGAGCACAGGAGTACCCTGAGGAACAGTCACTGTCTCTTGAATTCGGAGCTTACTCTGTGTCCATCCTGTTCTAAGCCCTTTTCCTATATTTCATCTTCACAAACCCAGAATGTGGGTGCTCTTCCTTCCTGGTTTGACCGATGGGGAATCTGAGACACAGAAAGGTTGACGAGACACCTGCCCAAGGTCCATGCAGCCAGTAATTGGTGGTGTCAGAATTCGAACCCAGGTCTGCTGGACTTTAGAGCCTGAGCCACTGGGACCGGGTGCCCCTGCTCATGGTTTCTATTAGCGACGACAACAGGCGCAGCGTAGAACCCGGTGCTGAGCAAGCCTGAACTCCCTTACCTGGGTGGCAGGTGTTGGGAGGCCTGGAAAAGCACTGGGCCCGTGTCTAGACGCCAAAGTCAAGGGTTTCAAGTTGCTCTGATGACGGTGTCAGAAGCCCCGGCCACTGCAAGCTCGGGCTGTCCAGGAGATGCCCACCTGTCAGAGACAAGCACATCAGCCCTAACTGCCTGGTCCGGGGAGATCTCATCAGCTCCCACTGCCGGACGTGTCTTTTTGTTTGAGATGCTCTCTGGATCCCAAGGGGGCTGTGGGATGGGGCAAAGACAGCAGGAGCCTGGGGTCATGCATCAGGATAGAGGTCCCAGCTGAACTTGCCTGGAAGTGAGACTGAGACACAAAGATATGCATATGCCTGTGTGTGTATGCCCTGCATAAAAATACATAAGCATCACACCCACTGTGTCTAGCACCGTGCCCTTTGCAGAGCGGGGAAGCTCGACAAATGTTTCGCGGTTTGCTTTGATGTGAAACATAAATGTATATGCTGGAGTGAGTGGGTGGGAACTCCACAAGAGTGTGAGTGCATCGGAGGCAAGATCCTTCCTCATGTGAAAATGCATTCTTGGGATGCTCCATCCAGCCAGACCAATGGCCTCATTTTACCAACGAGGAGACTGACATCCAGAGAAGGGCGGGGACTAGTGCACAGTCACATGGCAAGTTGGTCGCAGAGTGGGGCCTAAACCCTGCGTCTCTCCTGACTCGCCGCTGGGTGTTCTCTCCAAGGATCCACCCTCCTTTGTCGCAGTCAGACTTGCAGCCCGGGTACAGGGCAGGGATCGGCCACATGCCGTCAGGCGGATGCTGGTCACAGGCCAGGGCAGAGAATTGTTTCCTGGCTGTGTTCAAACCCCAACAAGGTACAAGAGTCAATGCCCACAGTGGTCAGAAGCATGGTCTTTGGAGGCAGGTAGATCATGGCCACCTTTTTCCAGAAGTGGACCCTGGGTAAGTTAGGTGTCCATTCAGAGCATCAGTCTCCTCGCCTATAAAACAGGGATAATAATAGCATCTCTCTCCGAGGATTGCAGGCAGTTAAAGTCTGTGAAGGCCAGGCAGAGCATTCGCTCAACAAATGCTAGGGATGTGATGCAGAGGAGAATATTGTCAGGGGCTGCATGGCAAGGTGGAGCACCGGACTGGGGCTTGCTCTGTCCCCCTGGTGAGTCTTCAGACAAAACTCTCAGTTCCACCCGGTCATTCATTCCTTCTGTCCCCACCTTCCTCCCTCTTCACTGCCTCTCACAGAGCAGCTCGGGGCCCCAGCCCCGCATATCTGCCTCTCCGGGTGGGCTGCAAGCTCCCCGCGTGCCCCCGTGGGATCCCCACCGCCCAGCCCACATTTCGACAGCGAGCAAAATGAAAATGTCATTAGCGCTCTGCAAGCTGGTGAGTGCTAATGCCCCCAGTGGCAGCCCGCTCTGCTCTCGCGAGAACCGGGGAGCGTTCAGGGGTGGGGGAGCTAACTCCCTAGGAGGGGTGGTGGTCTCGGCTTTCTCCAAAAGGGGTACGGTAAAGAAACAAATAACTGGCCTCAAGAAACAACGGAGACTGTTTTAGCAGCATGAGGCACAGCGAGGCCTTCCTCGTGGACTCACATGGCGCCTGCGGGCCCTGCTTCAGTCCCCATCGGGATGATCGGTGTGTCCCAGCCTCTCTGGGCCTCTTCGCCACACATACTTGAGGACGAGGCTCATCTGGGGGACCCCCAGCCTCCACGTTTCATTTCCACCCCAACCCACCCCCCCTCAAACGTGTTGAAAGAAGCAGACCACCCACCCAAGGAACAGACCCCTGGTGGGGTGGGGTGGGGGGGGCGGTCTTCACCCCCAGGAGGACGCAGCTGCAGTGGACCCTCCACCCCCCGGCCCTGAGTCTTGCAGGCAGGGGTCCTGGGCTCCGGTTCCAATGCCACACTAGCTACGCCCAGGCACATGCTCCCCTTTGCGGGGCCTTGGTTTCCCCATCTGTGAAACGGGCTGTTGGGCCCACTGGCAGTCCCTACAATCTCTCACGGTCAGCTGGAAAGCCTGGCTCTAGTAACTTCCGGGCGGAGCTGCCAAAGTAAGGCTGCTCCTCTAATGTCCTGACGACAATGCACGGACGACCCCAGCAGGCACATGAAGCCTTCCTGGAGGAGGGGGCAGGTGTGTGTGTGTGTGTGTGTGTGTGTGTGTGTGTGTGTGTGGAATTGAGAACAGGGTGCTGTGGGCAGTCGGGCGGGGTGAGCAAGGGCGTCGAGATATCCAAGTGGGGAGCCTTGAGCCAGCGCTGCCTGTCAGGGCGGAACGGGAGATGAGACGGAAAAGTCCTGGGGTCATTGCTTCCTGTGCATGTCCCCATTTGATCCTAACTGCGCTCTCATTCGCATTTTACCGTTTCACCGGTGAGCGGTTCAGTACCTTGGCAGACACATGACTGTTAAATAGCACAGATTAGATTTGAACCCACAGCTAATTTCAGAGCAGCTCATTTTGACGGCTTGTGGCAGATCCCTGCCCTGCACCCGGGCTGCAAGTCTGACTGCGACAAAGGAGGGTGGATCCTTGATCGCCGCGGGCCGCCACCCGCCGTCTAGACCGTTTAAAATGGAATGTGAACTAGAGAAATGTAGGATCATGCGTGTCATGAACCCATGCAGACGAGCTCGCGGTGGCACCCGAGGGGGAGCAATACTGTGGCTGGGGCGAGGGGAAGGAAGCTCCGTGTATGAACGTGCACACGCTGTCCTTGTGTGTGTCTTTGTTAAGTGATGCTCCAGCCCTGAGTCCAGGCCCAGAAATGCCAGAGGGGCGGGACGTGGCAGAGGGGCCATCGGGGCTGGGGAGTGAGTAACTCGAAGGCCCAGGCCATCCCACAGCAGCCCAGGAAGCCCTGCTCTCCAGGCTGTGAGCTGGGCCTGACCTGCATCACCTCCCCTGGCTTCCACAGGCCCAGAGGCCGACCCCCTGCCACCACGGAGAGTGGTACATCCGGCCCTTGGCTGCCTCTCCCTTGGCTCAGGCTGCCTGCTCGGGCCAGGGACACAGGGCCTGCCCGGGATACACAAGGGGCTCCCGCCAGCAGGTAGGGAAGCCGGCAACCACACCAGCTGACGGCAGGTCAGCCCTGTTTTCCAGCCCTGGCCCTGGGATTGGGACATGTGACCTGCCTCTCTGAGCCTCAGGGAAATTCCGCTGAGCTGCAGAGATGACCATCTATGGGCAGGTGCATGCAAACGGTAAAGTGCTGTGCCCACCAATGGGGTTGTGGTTCTAACCCCAGTGGCCAAGATAACCCAGGAAGTAATAGAGAGTCCCGAAGGGAGGCTTGACTGAGAATCTAGCCAACGCCTTTGTGTAACTCCCCTTCTTTCCTCTCCTGGGCCTCAGTTTCCTCATATGTAAAACTGAGGGTCCTGGAACTCAGATACGGAGTGGTCTACAGCCCCCTGGGGTCTAGCCTCCTTTGCCACGATTTGCAATTAACAGCGTATCCGGATTTCATTTGCCAGAAGCCAGAAGGCCATTCACGCAGCAGTCAGCTGAGTACGCGGGGCCCGGGACGAGTACATTTTGATGGAAGGGAAGAGGAAAATGGGTGACCTGGAAGGAATGGAACAAATCTGGGAAGACAGAAGGAAGCTTGCGGGAAGGAAGGGAGGCGGAGCTGTCGACAGGTGATAGAAACTGGGCAGAGTCTTTCCCTAAGTTTGCGCTGGGCTGGCCCCGGAAGTCACAGAGAAGACGCAAGGATTCTCTTTCCTGAGGCCACAAGCAACATGAGCATTCACTCATTTGGTGAGCATTAACGAACACCTGCCGTGTACCTGGGACTCCAGGGGTGCCAGAGATGACTGAGGCACAGACTATGCCTTCAAAGAGGCTCATGGTTATCGGGAAGAGAAGGCAATGCCCTTGTCTTCACGGTTCAAGGTGACAAGGAGGGCTCATCACATAGCTCTGAGTTCAGAGGCAGGAGAGGTCCCTCCCTACGTGGGCCCGAGGGAAGGCTTCCTGGAGGAGGGGGCAGATTTAAATATAAGATGACAGGAGGGTGCTGTGGGCAAAGGGGTCAGGGTGAGCAAAGGCATGGGAGTACCCAAGTGTGGGCTGGGTATTCAGGACCATGAGCCAAGGCTTCCTGTTGGGGCAGAGTGGGAAATGAAGTGGGAAAGGAAGGCAGGGGCTCCACGGGTAAGGTCTTTGAACGCCAGGCCAAAGAAGGTGAAATTTGTCCACAGGCAATGGGGAGCCACTGATGGTCATAGAGCAGAGGTGTGCTTCAGGTAGATGAAAAGCAGGAAGGGGCCCAGGCAGTGGAAACAGATGGTGAGGCGATGGACGGACGATGGGCAGAGACCAGTAGAGGTGGTGGGAGGGTAAAGGTATGAGGGAGGTGGGGTTGGGGGCCCCGAAGCTGACAGGCCAGGGAGACAGGTGTGGGAGGAAAGGCGGATCTCCGCCCGTAGGGTTTGTCTCCCAGCTCTACCACTGCCACCAACGTGTGGCCTCAGGCAGGTCATTTAACCTCTCGGGGCCTGTTTCCTTCTCTATAAAGTAAAAAACATCGAGCCACTTCACAGAGACGTAGGATTCAACTTGATAACATGAGAAGCGCTTTAGGCACAGAAAGTGATGCATTTGTTGCTTTTGTTAATTAGTGGTGCCTTTCCCCCGTAAGGACACTGAAGCTCAAAGCCCAATGGCTGGCTAGAATCGACAGTACTGGGCCTTGAATCACACGAGAAGCACGTTATGAGCAAATAAACCTGGGTGACTCAGAGAAGAGTCTTGATTTTAAAATACTGCTAAAGAAAAGGGCCGCTTGATGACTTTTGCACCGTGCGCTTATTAAACCCAAGCTATAAACGTGAACTAATAAGTGAAATGAGTTAAGTTAATGAAAAAAATCAACCTTCAGGACGAATCCATATTACCTAATGGCAGTCCATAAACATAAACATAAAATTTTAAAATACAAGAATGAATTGCAATGCCCAGCAGCTCAAGGAAGCGGCAATTTCTCTCTCTGGAAAATAAAAGCTATTGATTTTAGCTTGGGTTCTCATTGCTCATGAGTGAGTCTTTGAGAAGTCATAAAGGAAGGAATTATTTCAAATTGTTTACTCACTAAGGATCATATGTATTGAATTTAAATCATCTCCGATTCCTAATTAGTACAAACCAAATTAGAATCTAAGTACAGAAGAACTGAAAAGGCCCTTGGAGGCCTCTGAGCTCAGTTTTCTTTGTTTCACAGACCTGGAATCCAAGGGACAGAGGAGAAGTGACTTGTCCAAGATCACGCAGCAAGTGGGGTAGGAGCCAAGTTAGAATCAGGGCTCCTGGTACCCCGGTCAGCATCCTGCTCTGGTCCCTGCAGTCTCTGGGATCAGATCATTAAATCCAAACCTTTCAGGTGTGCTGGGTGTTACCATGGCCTCAGCCCAGGGGGCTCCTACCATAAGAACTTTCTCCCGGCTGCTGGAGTAAAGGACCCTCAAACCCAGGCAAACACTGATAGCAATGTAAGTGCTAAGGCACTGTGAGTATTGACACGTACAGAACCTTCGAGCCCCTGTGCCAACCCAGCTTCAGCAGGGAAGCAGACACATACTGGGGGCCTCGGGTTCTGTCTTGAGAGGGGCCACAGAGCCTCAGGCCCACGGCAGTTTCCCACTATGTCAAGGGGAGGCCGGGGCACAAAGATCTCACTGTATGGTGGGGACAGGAGGGGTCTCTTAACCTAGCCTGGCTCTCTGCCTCTCTCTCTTTCTCACACACACACACACACACACACACACACACACACACACACACACACGAAATGAGCACAACCAGAACCAGGGAGCTTTGCCTGTGGCTCGGGCACGTGTGCATGTGTGTGTGCGCGTGTGTGTTAAGCTTCAGCCCGCACACAATTATGAAGCAGATGTTTAATTACTACCTGGGTGTTATTAATCAACACGATTAATACACAACCCATACCACATAATTACTTTGCAATTACACCGAAACGAAATATTTTATTGCTGAGGGTTTGCTAATTACCTGGCCTTGCCAAAGGACAGGTATAACGGGCAGCAATATTTCTTCCTTCCTTCCCTCCCTTCTCTGCCTCCCCTGCCCTCACATTAATCTCCCGGGCTGATGTCCACGGAACAGGGAGCTGAGGCGGGTTGCGGCACTCACGTTCATTTTAATGGGAACCCTAAATCGTCCTGGTCCTTTCCTCTCAGCGCCCCCAGCATGGAAATGCGCATCCTTTCCAGAAATGACGATGGCCTCCTGCAGGCCTGCAGCTGGGGCGGGGGTTACCTGGGGATAACCTGGGGGGTAGGGGCTCTGCAGGCAGCTGCCTAGAGTTGAATCCTAGTTCGACCAGTTAGCTACCGGCTGTGTGACCCCGGTCACATTAACTGTGCCTCAGTTTCCCTACATGTAAGGTGGAGAGGGTAACAGTAATTACCTCGGGGTTTGAGTACTGAATGTGATACAGGCAAAAAGCACTTAGCACAGCACCTGCCAGAGGAAGGCTTTGGTAACACCCATTATTGTTATCATTTACCCAGAAATGGGCCCTCCACAAATCTTCCCAATCACAGGGTCCCCCAAACATTCAGATTTTTGGATTCCACTCTCTCTCCCTCCCCTACCCCAATAGCTCAGTCCAAGCTACCTAGACACAGCTCCTCACATTGGCCCTTTCCCACTACTGCTACCTCGAGGGACTTCACTTCCTTATTCCAATCCTTGGTTCTCTCATCTGGCCTGCAGCCATAGCCTCCACAAGGTCTCCCTGCTGCCCCCACCCCATTCCATCCTCCCCTGGGGAGGGAGACAGATCTTCAGGGGTGGAGCTCAGACCAGGCCACTCTCCCACTCAATAGCCTTCTATAGCTCCCCATTGCCTATGCAGCAAGGTCCACTTCCTCCTCTGGTGTTTTAGGACCCAGAAGATCGCTAACGACCCAAATTCCTCCTTCATTTCTTAGGGCGTTAGCACAGCATAGCACCTAAATTTCTGATGAAGAATGAATGAATGTCTTGCTAGATTTTAGAGGTATCTGTGTCCACTAAGCTGAGATGTCCTAGAACATTTTGTAAGCCTGCGTATCTCCACAGACTCCACAGCCTTCACTGTTCATTTCTACACCATCCTGGTCTCCTACTTGCCTTGACAAATGTCCTCCCTAAACCCAGCTGCATTTAGAAACGGTTGATCTCTTAGGACACAGTAACGGCATGTCTTGCTAAGCAAAAAGACTATGTAAGGACCCTCGATGCAGGACTAGCGTGTGGTCCATTTGAGAGATGAGTGTAAGGGGGGATGGTGATAGCCCTGATCGTGGATGGCGCACGTTGGAGGAAGAGACAAGGGAGGTGTGCGTGTGTGTGCGCGTGTGTGGGCGTGTTGTGTACATGGTGGCACAAGTGGGGCTGATGTAGCTACTTCTGAGTGTGCATCGACTCTTTCAGTTACCAAAATATTAAAATCACATGGGTCATTCACTCAATCACTCAATAAATGTAGGATACTGGGTTCTGGAGTCCGAACACTGGTGACAGAATCCTGTCTCTGACTAAGCTGCGTGACTCTGGGCGAATGCCTTCACTTCTTTGAGACCTCAGTTCTTAATCATAAAATGGGGCTATTCTAGGGGTGCCTGGCTGGCTCAGTCGGTTAAGCATCCGACTTTGGCTCAGGTCATAGTCTCACCGTTCATGAGTTCGAGCCCTGCACGGGGCTCTGTGCTGACAGCTCGGAGTCTGAAGCCTGCTTCTAATTCTGTGTCTCCTCTCTCTCTGCTCCTCCCCTGCTTGCACTGTCTCTCTCTCTCTCTCTCAAAAATAAGTAAACATTAAAAAAAATTAAAATGGGGCTATCCTAGCTCCTACTGATAGCATTGCTGTAGATGTAAGGCACACTTTGCTCAGTGCCTGGCATATGGGAAGAGCCAGACCAATGTTAGCCATTTTGTCATTATTATTAATAAGAATAATAAACCCCGGGGGTATAAAAACTCCATTCCCAAAGCAGAATATGGCATTAGAGTACGCGATCAGCAGGTGGAGAAAGGCCTGCAGAAACACTTCAATGGAAGGCAGTAAAGTGATATTTGTTTATCATTCATTCATTCATTCATTCACTCAGCCAACACTCACTGAATGCCTACCGTGTAAGTTGCTGTGTTAGGCACTGGGGAAGCCAGAGGGACTCTGGCGAGGCTGAGTGCGGCTCTGCCCTGGGAGAGGACAGAGGCGGGGAAAGATCTAACCCACTCCCAGCTATATGCCTGAAGCCTCGGTTGCCTGTCACACCTGGATGCTGGACCAATGGGCAGCGGGTGAAGATGGGGGAGGGGGAGTAGCACCTGGATGGGCGGGATCAGTTTCACGAGTGGTGGAGACGAGGAGGAAAGGCGCTCCAAACCGAGGGCACAGCCAAGGCATTGGCACAGGGACTTCCACGAGCATGGCAGGTGTGGGCCACAGCAAACGGGCTATGCTCGGCCCTGGCGGGAAGAGAGAGTGGAGGCGGGTGTGCACCCAGGTGCCACGACAGAAGCCTGGGCCAACAGGGAGCCGACGGAAATTCATGGAGGGGGCAATGGGGACCATCCACGTCCCAGCTTTTCCTCCTCTGTCTGAAGTTCAAGCCTTGGTACTGGGAGTCTGAAGGCCCCTCCTGGGAAGCTGATGAAAAGGTTTCCAGGGAGTGTGGGATCATCTATTTCTCTTGCCCGGGATTTACATAAAGGTCCCTGCTGAGCCACAAGGCAAACGCACAGGCACAGCGGTCTAGCCACCAACCTCTGGGTGGCACTGGATGCAGGACTAGCCCAGACGGAAGACAGGCAGCCTGCCCGCTCCAGGTAGACGCAGGGAGGGGCGCACTGCCAGGACGCAGCTGTTTTCCCCGCCGAGGCCACCAGGGTGCCGCCTCTCCTCTACCGGCGGGCACGCGGGCGGCCTGTGATGAAGGCAACAGGGGAGAGAAGCTTCCTTCCACGTTCTGTGGGCCTCCCACGCCCGCTCCCCCTGCCACGATCTGGCCCTTCACTCACACACGTGCACGAACTCATGCTCTCGACAGGGAAGGCTGAATTCGAACGCCACTCATTACGTGACCTTGACGCCTTGTGTGAACATCTCTGAGCCTCAGTTTCCTCATCTGTACAGTGGGGACAGTGACAGTTGTCACTCCCAGAGTGAATCGAGAAGACACAAGGAGATTGCCCAGCACGGCGTCTGGGGCCGAGCGAGCCCTGAGAAGGTATTATTAGTATTATGATTTTAGCTCCAACCACATCCTAGGGAACCCCCAGCCAGGCGGTTTCTTCGGTCCTCTGTGCCATCCCATTGGCAGGGACCCTGGGAAGTGGCTGACCTTCGTCCTGGTCCTCACCAAGATGGTGTGACGCCCTCCCCGGGCCCTAGCAACAGCCCCAGCCCTGAAGGGGGACTTTTCTGACCACCCCTGAGCCACATACAGACATGGCTGTGAAGTTGACATTAGTTTTCTGGACAAACAGTGGTCATTCCTTGGAGCCCTGGGGAAAGCCGCCCAGCATCATTAGGGCACTCTAAGCTCCCCTGAAATGTGTCATTTCTTACCAGCGGCATGTATCCATATAGCACTTGCTAAATAACAATGGGAATAAATCATTCATCCGGAGACAAACACCTCTGGGGAAATCTCAGGCCTTGACTGACCCCCAACTAAAAGCTTTGGCTGTGTTTCTCATTCCTGGAGGAAGGGAGCTGAGAACAATGGGCTTCTCCTCTCTCAGCCCTGGGGACAGGGGTTATTAGGGATCAGGCAGTCTACCACCCGACTGTCTGACTGTCCGAGGGAAGGAGCTCATCTGGGCCAGGCCAGGCAGGAGGGATGCCACCCTGGGAAGGTCTCCATGCAGGTGAGGCAGTGAGAGCAGGAAGCCGGACTCGACCCACTTCACAGGTGCTGAGGGCCTACTGTGCACCGGTCCCAACAGAACGGCTGTCCGTGTGGCATCTGATCGTGTTTTCTTCCTAATTCCGAAGTAAGGGATTACGGGGCCTCTCACTGCTGCACCAGACCCCTTTCCTAGATGGTGCAGCCCTCCCTTGACCCTGCAGCGCTGGCTGCGAGTCTCCACCCCCACCCCCTCTGGGAGAGCTGCTGGCTCCTGGCTGCTTGGAGTCACTTACACAGACGCGCGCCTGGGAGGCTACACCCCTAGCCCCACCCCAGGCCTGGCCCGCAGCCCCGACAGACAATGTTGGGCACAAACCCGCCAACTCCAGGGCGCCCCTTGGGATCCGGCTTTGGTGAGACTGCACTTGAACCCCAGGCCTGCTTCCTCGCCGGCATGCAGGTGTCTCGGGAGAAGCCTCCCTCGGCACTTCACCTGCACGACCACTGCCACTCAGGCCCTGCTTCTTAGGGAGCCGCCCGCAGACAAGCGAAGTTCATGAAGGAGACAGACATGGGTCCTGCCATCACGAGACTCAATGCCCAGCAGGAGTCAAATCTGAGACACTGAGCCACCGTGACACGATCCCCTCGACTATGACCATTGCTCCCCCCACCTCCACTGCCATCTGATATCAAAAACTTGCGACATGCCGTGCAACCCAATTTCCCTCCTGCTCTCATCAAATACCAGCCCAGCCACGAGGCTTATCTCCCATTTTATAGATGAGGAAGCTGAGGCTCAGCTAGATTATAATTTTTCCAAGGTCACTTGCAACTCCTCCTCAGCTGCACTGGATTGGAACTCAGTTCTGCTCGGCCACTGGGCCCCAGCAGTTGCTTCCCACTAACAAAAAGCACCCAAACGCCACTGCAAAAGATGAGTGATGCTTGCCTCGTGCCATCAGGACCCTCTCCTACATCCCCAGCCTGGAAGCTCTCTCCCTCTCAAATGATTCTCATTGCTGCTGGCTCATCCCGCGTCCCCCACCCCCAAGTCCCATTATGTCCCAGGCTTTGCGGCTCAGCCAGGCGGGTAACAGGCAGGGGATGGGGAGTTTTACCTGTTAATTTCATTCCTGAGCCCCTGCTGTTTGCCAAGCCTAAGCAGCCCCACAGCAGGCTCAGAAAGGAGGAGGGGAGACAGGAATACGCAGCAAATGGGGAAAACCACATAAGCAGTTGCTAGGGAGCTTCCCTGAGGGGGACGGTGGTCCAATGGGGCCAGGGGAGCCAACCTGGCTGGACCCCAAAGCAGGAAGGGCATCTGGTTCCCAGGGCACCAGCCACCTGCTCACTCTACCCCATTCTTGGTGGGGAAAGGGCAGAACATGTCAAAGACCCGGCTGCTCAGGAGAAGAGCTGAGCCCAGCCAGGTGCGGGTGACCCCTGCTCCCTCAGCCTTCCTTCCCACAGCCATCAGCCTTTCTTAACACGGCCTCTCCCTAACGTATCTGGAGGCCCTGCTTCCCTGGGCACCGTGTGCCATTTAACCCTCCAATCCTTTCCCATCCTCCCCGCAAGAGGAATTATCATCATCATCCCCATTCCACAGATGTCAAAACTGAGTTTCAAAGAGGTGATGTATCCTCGACACGTCCAACATGGCATGACCATATGACCCCGCAATCCGACTCCGAGGTACATGCCCAAAAGAATGAAGACGGACTGATCAGACCTGTCGTACACGTTCACAGCAGCCTGAAGGTGGGAAAAGCCTGACTGTCCATCAACGGATGAATGGATAAACAGGCAAATGTGGTATATCCATCTAACGGAATAGTATTCAGCCAGAAAAAAAGGAATGCAAAGTATTGACGCGTGTTATTATAATGTAGATGTACCTCCGGAACACGACCTAAGTGAAAGAAGCCAGACACAAAAGGGCAAATACTACGTGAATCCATTTATATGAAGTATCTAGAATAGGTAAACCCAGATGGACAGAAAGCAAGTGAGTGGTTGCCAAGGGCTGGGACGAGGGGTCCCAGGGTTTACTTTTGGGCTCGAAAGCTCCTTGGGTTCTCGAGCTAGACAGAAATGGTGGCTGCAGGACAATGTGAATGTGCTAAGTACTACTGAAGGGTTCACTCTAGTTAATTCTACATTATGTGAGTTTCACCTTAATTGAAAAAAAGAAAAAGGAAAGTGGGGGGAGAGAGGATGTAACGCGCTAGGGTCACGAGCTGGTTAGTGCGAGTCCAGATTCACACTTGGGTCTTTGTGACTGCAGGCCCTGTGCCCTCGGCCGCCATCTTCCCTTGCCTGCCATGCACTTTTCTACCCCTGGGCCTTTGCTTCTTTGTTGTTGCCTCAGCCAGGAAGGCCCTCCCTCCCCGTTTTTGCTGTCTATACCCTACCCTTGTTCAGTGGCCTTGATTAAAAGCCACTCCTGTACCCGAAACCCTTCCCAATCTCCTTGGACTTCTCTCCACCTTGGAGCCCCGCAGCCCTGTTCCCCTCCCCGCGGCAAGCTCCCCCTTCTGCCCCCTGCTAGACTTAGCACCGCACAGGCCTTTCCTTCGCCCCCCACCAGCCTCAGAGAGTAACCACACTCACAGGGTCCTTGTCAGGGTTAAACAACATTAATGCCCACAGAGTTCTGGGCTCTGTGCTCGGCGTGCAGTAAGCACTCAATAAATGGGGGGTTGTTAATGGGCCGGGCTCCCTCCTGAGGGGCTGGGGCCTGCTCGTTCATCTCTGCTTCGCCGGCCCAGACCCCGCTCCCGAGGGAACTCCTCAAATGACTGGAATGGAAGAGGAGAGGCAGACAAACCCCTCTGACGAGAGGGCCCTTTCCTACCTGTTTTCCAGCAGGGCAGGCAGCCTGTCTTGTTTCACAGTTTATAATAAACACAACCCCATTTCCCTTTGGCCGGGCTGGCCGCGGCACACACCCAGAGCCGGCTGTTCCTGTTAAATGTCTGAGGCTCCTTGGACCAGCCAAGCCCTGACTGAGCTGTGGTGGTTCCCTCCACGAGGCACCTCCACCAGCAGCTTCGGCAGGTCCAGAAAAATCAGAAGTTCCAGCCTCCCGGGACACAGGCCCCTGCCGCAGGCTCTCCCCATCAAATCACAGGTGGGTCGCCAAAATCCCAGCTGGCAGGGACACGGACATTCATTAGCCACATACTCGTCAGGCACCTGAGCTGGGGTTGGGGCCGCAGGTGTGAACAGGAGAGCCACAAGCTTTGAGCCGGAATGCGGGAGTCACAGAGTCACGCGGAACCGGGAGGGATGCGGATCCTGCTGCTTCCTGGCTTTGTGACGCGCTGGACAGGTCGTGTAATCCCTCTGAACCTCGGTTTCCTCATCTGTAAAATGGGAACACTAAGAGGACCTACACCCCTGGCACAAAGTAAAGGCTGCATCCGCGTAGCGGTTCTAGTTTGTGTTATCGCTTCCATTTCACAGACGCAACAACCGAGGCACAGGAAGACCAGGAGGAGCCTGCGAGAGTCACAGAACCCCCGGGGCGGAGGCTTTACTCTTCCTAGCAAGTGTGTGTTCCAGATGAGACACACTCAGAACAGCCACTGCTTGGCAAACTGCCCCCGGGTGTGGCACTGGTGAGGGCTCAGCCTGCCGGGTGGAAATGCCACCGGCTATGCTTACTCACTCACTTCTGTGTGGACCGTGAGCCCCCGCAGAGGGTCAAGGGGGACAGCATGGTGGACGGAAAGAGCACAGGGCTGAGAAGTAAAAGCCCTGGGTTCAGACAGGGGCTCACCCATCTCCTGGCCAGGGGACCCTGGGTAAGTCACGGATCCAGGCTTCTGTCCGTGCGGTTGTCTTGGTTTGAAATGCTGGGGCGCCTGGGTGGCGCAGTCGGTTGGGCGTCCGACTTCAGCCAGGTCACGATCTCGCGGTCCGTGAGTTCGAGCCCCGCGTCGGGCTCTGGGCTGATGGCTCAGAGCCTGGAGCCTGTTTCCGATTCTGTGTCTCCCTCTCTCTCTGCCCCTCCCCCGTTCATGCTCTGTCTCTCTCTGTCCCAAAAATAAATAAACGTTGAAAAAAAAAATTTGAAATGCCATATCCTGCCTCACGAACTCCTATTCATCCTTCAAGACCCAATTCCCATGCTGCCCCCTATATGAAGCCTCCGGCCCCCCTGGGGCAATCTCTGCAACCTCTCTGAGGGCAGGGAATGCATCTGGTTTGTTCTCTGCAATGTCCACGCGGCACAGTGCCTGGCATGTAGGAAGAACTCACCTAGTTAGGAATGAGTCTCTATTCCTGCACCCCCTGCACTGGACACTGACCTAAGGCTTATGCATTATTGACTAGGCTTAGAATGCCCAAGCATACAACTCATTCAACTGTGGCTGCCTGCCCAGGACTGGGTCAGTCTTCCGCAAACTTCAACTAAACACGATCTGTCTTGTAATTGGTGCCCTGCTGACCTCCCTGGTTTCAACTAATGAATATGTAATAAGACAAGCATCACGGAAGCACTTTATCAACTAAGGGAATTATACATTTAAGGTATGAGCAGTAAGAATAATTCCACGCACCAGATAGCGCCAACATTTTTAGCATGTTTTGGAAGCTCCTTTGAATCTGCAGTGGAATGTGAATTCGTCGAAGATGCCAAGAAATTCACTTCAAAGAAAAAAACTAGGTGGCCAAATGAGGAAGTCCCCACACCAGGGAAGGCAAAGAGATGTGGACTTCCCAGATCGCGCCTCTCTGCTTGGCTGGAGAGGGTGGGCCATGCTAAGGATGGTATGCCGGAAGGATGGGAAGCCCTTCTCCCGCTGACACCCAGAGTGGAAAGAGGGGGCTCTGGGATCAGAGGAATCCAGTCTGGTCATTTGCCAACCCTGAGATCGCGGGCCAGGTCCTTAGACCCCTTACTGTCAGGTGTGGGGGCACAGAGACGTGGAGGGTGATGACGCCCACCCCACTGCGCGGTGATGACCATTATGTAAGGTGAGGTGGTCAGGCGTGAGGACCGGGCTGGGCACGAGGTCTCAATAAACACTCATTCTCTTCCTTCCTAAACGATGGAAAGAGGGCGCTTTGGGACCAGTGAAAAAGCACACCACAGACTGGGAGAAGTACTTGCAATGCAAATGTATGATAAAAGACTTGTATCCAGGATATGTAAAGAACTCATACAAATCAATACGAAAACAGTAAAACAACCCAGTTGTAAATTGGGCAAGAGAGAGGACAGTTCCCGACAGAAGGCCCCCAGATAGCCAATAAGCATATGGAGAGGTTCCGGCATAATTAGTCACCAGAGAAATGCAAATTAAAAACACACTAAGATGTCACTAGCGAGGGGTGCCCGGGTGGCTCAGTCAGTTAAGCGTCTGACTTTTGATTCCGGCTCAGGTCATGCGCTCATGGGTCTTGAGCCTGGGTCCCAAGTCGGGCTTGGGATTCTCTCTCTCCCTCTCTCTTCTGCCCCTCCCCTGCTCACGTGTGTGTGCACACACACTCTCTCACACACACACTCTCTCTCTCAAAATAAATATTTTTTTTAAGTAATAATTAAAAAAAAAATGAAATGTCACTATTGAGCTACCAGTTGACCAAAATCAGACAGACGGGTGATACCAACTGTGGGGAGG
The DNA here is from genome assembly GCF_018350155.1 of Leopardus geoffroyi. Lineage (NCBI taxonomy): Eukaryota > Metazoa > Chordata > Mammalia > Carnivora > Felidae > Leopardus > Leopardus geoffroyi. The sequence goes on along the minus strand of NC_059329.1, from coordinate 97,354,612 downwards.
AGGCGGAGCAACTAGAATGTTCCTACGCTGCGGGCAGGACTATCAGATGGCACGACCACGCCATGCGGCAGCATCCACAGAGCTAAACTGGTGCCCGCCCAATGCCACTTCAGCACATCCGCTCTGTCACGCACCCACGTACCTACAAAAAGATGTAGCCCCAAAAGTGTGTCGTAGCCTTATTCATAAGCACCCAGAGTGGGAAACCACTCAGCGCTCGTCCACGTAGGCATGGATAAAAAAAACTAATCTAGACGGTGGTCACTCAGTGTAATAAGAAAACCACCGAGCTGGGGAGCCTGGGTGGCTCAGTACCTTGAGCGTCCAACTCTTGATTTCTGCCCAAGTCATGATTCCAGGGTCGTGGGATCGAGCCCCACGTTGGGCTTTGCGCTGAGAATGGAACCTGCTTGAGATTCTCTCTCTCTCAACGGGCACCTGGGTGGCTCAGTCCGTGGAAGGTCCGACGTAGGCTTGGGTCACGATCTTGCCGCTCGTGGGTTCGAGCCCCGCGTCCGGCTCTGTGCTGACGGCTCGGAGCCTGGAGCCCGCTTCGGATTCTGTGTCTCCCTCTCTCTCTGCCCCTTGGCTGCTTGCACTTTGTCTCTGTCTCTGTCTCTCTCTCAAAAATAAATAAACATTAAAAAAAGATTCTCTCTCTCTCCCTCTTCTGCTCCCTCTCTGGCTCATGCTCTCTCTAAAAACTTTAAAAAAATTTTTTTAAAAAGAAGAAAACCATTGAGCTGTACTTTGGCAATGTATGCACTTTATATATATATATATATAGTACCTAAACAGGAATTGTAAAAAAATTCCTGGAGTAGATGACAGATTGGATCAAACTATCTCTAAGACCTACCAGCCCAATCCCTCTGTGATTCCCAGAGCCTGGAGAATGATCTCAGGTTGTAGTGCTCATTTTTCATTCTGTCCTTTCTCTTCCCCTCACAGTCATCTGGCTTGCCTGGAGAGGCCCCTTCTCTTGCTCCCTCTCCCTCTCCCTCTCTGACTTTGTATGAGTCAGTCAGCCACTCCTGGCCTCATCACCCCATCTGCAAAAAAAAAAAAAGGGAGGGGGGTCATGCTGCCTGGATTCCCCTCCAAGTAGAGAAACATGGTCATACACGGAAAATGCTCTGTGCATCACAGAGCAAACATGCTAAACGCATTCCCAGAATTGCTAGCAGATGTATCTTTGCAAATCAGGCAGAATTGCAGTTACAATGGCGAGGGTGTGGTTTACAAATCAGACTTGGCCCCGTGCGTTTCTTCGGCGTGAAAGGATCTAAGACAGTGGCTATGGAGCAGAAGTCATCATGGGAAAGGGACAGCCCTGAGTTTGACCTGGGAAGGCACGGAAGCTGGCGGGGTACCTCAGGCTGTCAGGCCAGAGCCGTGCAGGGCTCATTCTTGAAGGAGACAGAGGCGGTGCCTAGCCTGGGGTTTCTGCCAGCCCTTCAAAGGAAGGAGCATTGAAGCTGGAGTCTAAGATCCTGGGCTCGAGGCTGCTTTTGCCCTCATGTGCTGTGACAATGGCCACCTGCTTCCCACCTCTGGGTCTCACTTTCCCCATTTCACAATCGAGGGGAGGGCTAGATCATACTGAGAAACCTTCCAACTCTATCTGTTTATGAACTTACGAATTGCTTAATTCTTTTTTTCTATTTAAAAAGAATTTTTTTAATGCTTTTATTTATTTTTGAAGGAGAGAGAGAGAGAGAGTACGAGCAGGGGAGGGGCAGAGAGAGAGGGAGACACAGAATCCGAAGCAGGCTCCAGGCTCCGAGCTGTCGGCACAGAGCCTGACACGGGGCTCGAACTCATAGACCACAAGATCATGACCTGAGCGAGCCAAAGCCAGACGCTCAACCAGCTGAGCCACCCAGGCGCCCCCACATGATGTGATGACTTTAAGAAGTAAGCCTGGAGCCTGCTTCGGATTCTGTGTCTCCGCCTTTCTCTGCCCCTGCCCCACTTGTGTTCTGTCTCTCTCTATCAAAAATAAATGAAATTGTAAAAAAAAAAATATTTTAAAAAAATCGCATCATGTGTCTCCCTGCTTACAACCTTATCTATGGCTTCGCATTAGAGTTAGAACAAAATCCAAACTCATGACCGAGCCCTCCTCTCTCTGTCCTTCGACACTTGAACCCATTTGTGCCCCAGGGCCTTTGCACACTTTGCCCTCTCAACTCGGATCCCTCCTCTCCCCAGCTCTGCTTGGTCAGCCTTTCCCTGCTTTATGGCACCAGCTCAGAGGCCCCTCCTCAGATGCCTTCCTTCACCAGATAAAGCAAGCCCCTCTCCCTTGTTATTTCCTCTTCCACCTTCCTACTCATTACAACGTGCAGTCATTTGATGAATTTGTGGCTCCCTTCTAAGTTGTGTGCAGGCGGCTACTGTGTCTGTCACCATTAAACCCTCTGGCCTGTACACAGTAGATGCTCGATAAATTTCTGCGCAGTTTCCTAATCCACCGAGGCAGCGCTCCAGAGCTCCTGCGGCCCTCAGGGGCTCGTGTCAGTTCCCCAAAGGGAAGAGAACGCTTAGGTACTCGGGGCCCATCAGGAACCGTGGGGCATACCAGGCTCTCTGCATTCTCGGTGTCACTTAATTCTCACTGCAACCCTCGAGACAGAACGAGTAGGGAAACTGAGGCTCAGAGCGGTGCAGAGATGTGCCCGCGGTCACACACCGGGACCCCGGAGGCCTGGGCTTGGAGACAGCCGGCCGTGGGCCACGTGCTGGCATGTGACTCTCTCTCTCCAGGCTGTGCTTTCCTGGTCTGTAAAGTGGGGCTAAGATCTCCTGCCCCAACTGCAAGCTGTGGCCTGACCAGGCAGGATAATTAACGTCAAGAGGAGCGAAACGGTCGGCTTCTTCCACCGGAGTCTCTACCTGCCCCTCGGGGAGGCGGCCAAGGAGTGAACCGGCGCCTTCCGGAGCCAGCTGCCCTGGGCTGGGATCCTACTCCCCACCCCCCCCCCCCCCCATCTCGGAGCTGGGAGCCCTCAGGCGCACACATTATTTCTTTCCTTATTTCACTCCTTTGAACTTCAGTGTTTCCCTCTACAAACTGAGAAGGAAGACTCCCCTCCCCCCAGGACTGTTATGAGCATTAAGCAAGATCATCGAGAAACAGGGCTTTATTCCATCCAAAGCACTGCGCAAATGCTGCCCGTCTTTTGACGTCTGAGGACACCTACCTATCGTTCTATCAACCACCCTGGTGAAAACAGAGGCACCCCCCAGGCGAACCCAGCAAGGACACTCAAGGCAGCACTCTCCCCCCCCCCCCCCACCAGCCCACAGAGGGAGCCCTCACCACAGGCCAGGCACAGCAGGACGCCCTCTGCAGGCAGGCTCCCTAATCGCTCAGCACTGAGTCCTGTTTCACTATCAGCCCACTTGATAGACAGGGAGACTGAGTGACCTTGCTCGAGGGTCCCTGACTGTGGAGGCGTAATTTTCTTCCCTTGGAGGACTTGCCAAGGCAGCGCCTTTGTTTCCTACAGAGTAAACCCTTGTTGACTTGGGACTGCACTCACTTTCTTCTTCTTTTTTTTAATGTTTATTTTTGAGAGAGAAAGCGAAAGGGAGAGCAAGAGAGAGAGAGCGAGAGCGAGCGCAGGGGAGGGGCAGAGAGAGAGGGAGACACAGAATCTGAAGCAGCCTCCAGGCTCTGAGCTGTCAGCACAGAGCCCGACGCGGGGCTCGAACTCCCAAAACTGCGAGATGGTGACGTGAGCTGAGTTCAGATGCTTAACCGACCAAGCCACCCAAGTGCCCCCCGCCCCTCCTTTTTTTAAAGGATTACACTCACTTTTGAGGTAGCCATGCACTCCGGACAGGTCCTGGCCAGAGGCTCCGGTCCCAGCTTTGCGAGGGGCCGAGGATGGCCACTGTCCCTGAGTGTGGCACCCAGGAGCAGGCACACAGAACAGGGAGGGTGCTTGGGAGGACAGGAGCCAGCTCTCGGCCCAGGAGAACCATCCTGACTAGGGATCACCGAGGAAGAAACGAATCATACCCACCTGGCCCCCCCAGACAGACAGTCACCGGCCTGGCCTGCCCTCTGGCTGCTTCCCCCCCTGGTAAAGGTCCCCCTAACCTGGAAATGGCTCCCCATCACCCTGTCACCCCTTTCCCTGCATGCTCAGTTTTGTGGCCGTGCTGGTTTTGACACTTAGACAAAATTAGTGGGACAGAGAGAAGGCAGGTGGTGGAGGGGTAACAGAAGGGGACCCTCGGGGCAGAGAGACCCCAGGGGATGGGGACAGAGGGAGGCTGGGAGAGGCAGAAGCAGGCTGAACGAGAGGGAGGAAGGGTAAAGGGATTTGCATCCAAGAGAAGACGTGCGGGGGAGACACAGATTCTGGGACACATATGGGAGGTCACATGGGAGGGAAAGAGATGGGCCAGAGACCCCAGGAGAAGAGAAATAGGTCCCGTATTTGGCTTTATCCCAGAGAGCGGCCGGGAAGTGGTTTCTCCTCGAAGGAGGCAAGGGAGGCAGCCTTCACGGAGAGGGGACAGGACAGGGAGCCGGGACACTGGGGTCCGAGGTGCTACCGCTCTGCACAGCAGGGCAGCTCCTTAGCGAGGGAAAATGAACAACCGTATCTGTGTGTCCACCAAAAGGTTCACGGCGGTACTGTTCCTAGCAGCCAAAAGCACTGGGAGCCACCCGTCGTCCCGGGTTCTCCAGACCAACAGACCAACAAGAGATACATGTGTATGTATATCAAGAGATCTCTTTTAAGGGACCGGCGGACGCGATCGTTGGGCGGGCGAGTCTGGAATCAGGCCAACGGGCTGAAGACTCAGGCAGGAGTCGATGCTGCAGTCCGGAGGCAGGATCCTTTCTTTTCTGGGAAACCTCAGTTTTTGCTCTGAAGGCCCTTCAACGGATTGGACAAGGCCCTCCTCCACACCGAAAGCCGACTGATTAAAAAGGACCTTAGCCACGTCCACAGACACCCGCACAGCAGTGCCCGGGTTGGTGTTTGGGCCGACAACTGGGTGCCGTAGCCTAGCTAAGCGGACACATCAGGTCACCTAATACGATTGCCTGTGGCTGCTGTAGAGAATTACCACCAATTTCGTGGCTTAAAGCAACACGCCCGTATTATCTTACAGTTCGAGAAGACTCTAGGGAGGTTCCTTTTCTCCGCCTCCTCCGGAGCCGAGAGACGACCTGTGTGCCTCACGGCCCATCCCTCCGTGAAGGTCAGCAGTGGCCCCTCCACTCTTTCTCAGGCTGGATCACCCTGACACTTCTGTCACCAAATCTCCCTTTGCCTCTTTTTTTTTTTTTTTTTTTTAATTTTTATTTTATTTTTGAGACAGAGAGAGACAGAGCATGAACGGGGGAGGGTCAGAGAGAGGGAGACACAGAATCTGAAACAGGCTCCAGGCTCTGAGCCGTCAGCACAGAGCCCGACGCGGGGCTCGAACTCACGGACCGCGAGATCGTGACCTGAGCCGAAGTCGGCCGCCCAACCGACTGAGCCACCCAGGCGCCCCTCCCTTTGCCTCTTTTAAGGACCCATGGGATTAGACCGGCCCACCCGCACGATCTCCCCACTCAAGTTCTTTCACTCCATCCTGTCCACAAAGCCCCTTCGGCCACGTGAGAAAATACATTCCCAGGGCCCAGGGAGGAGGACGTAGACATCTTCGGGGGACCTGTTATTCTGCCCACGAGGCCACCCAAATGCGCATCGGTAGTGGGGTGGACGCATTTCGGTGCCGCCACCACCCGGGGGAGTGTGACGCAGCCACGAGAAGAGACGAGACGGCCTGACCCCACCCGGGCTACGGAGTACTCTCCCAGCAGCATCAGGTCCCTGAGAGCGGGCCGGACCCTCCCAGGGAAAGCACGAGAACAACTCGCAGGAAAGAATAAAAAGATGGCAGCTTAGAACTCCAAAGGACGGCGACATCTGACAAAGAATCGGGCTACTCCAGCCCCGGACGCTGTGCGCACTGGGCACCTGCAGGCCCGGGTCCTAACTTCCCCATGATTCTCACCTTCCCGAATGATCTTCGTGAACGGACCCTGAGACTAGGTGCCACGTGCCGCACACCTACTGTGCGCTAGCTAGGGCCTTCACATACGGCAGCGGCACTGTCGGGGCTCCGCCCGGGGTCCCCTTCTTCCTCGGAAGGCCCGCACCTACCACTCCCACGGAAGCCCTCCGTCCGGCGCACCGGGCGCCAGAAGTGCCTGGAAGCTCACACCTCTCTCCCGGCCACACTCGCGGGGCCCTTAGCCAGTGTCAGAGGGTGTGGGAAGATGAAAAGCCCTTTTGTCAAGTCGAGGCAACTTACGCCCCCGAGTTCCCCTGAGCGGTCAGGCCGGTGCAGCCTCCACAGGACTGCGCCTGGCATTGATGCCTTTCCTGGCTTCCTTTCCTTCCCCGTCTGCCCCTCTTGCCGGCTTCCTCTGGAACTCAGCCCTAATAAACCCTTAATCCACGAATGCTCGGCTCAGTCTTCTTCTGGGGCATCTGGACCACGATACCTATGCTATCCCGTTTAACAGCAACCCTGTGAGGCGAGTGCTGTGATTATTCCCATTTCTCGGATGAGGAAACCGAGGCCGGAGACGGTCAGCAATATGCCCGAGTTACACAGTACATAAGCAGCTGAGCAGGATTTGAACCCACACCAAGCCTGCATGTCCGACCTCCTCTCTCCATGACATCCCCAGCTCTTTGGAGAAAATGAAGGAAGGGGTGCTGGGGAGACGCATTTACTAAAGAATGATGGGTGAAAACACCCTGTGGGGCCTTGGATCTCATGAAAGTTAAAAAAAAAAAAAAAAAGGATTCATCATCTGCCAATTCGGGCACATGCTGTGTGATCTGAAAACCAATCTGTGGGCCTCCCCCTGGGGCTGCTTCCTCCCCTCCCAAGAAGGAACTCGGTGCCTCTCTCCCTCGGAGCTCAGGCAGGGTTCTGTTTTCTCAGGGGAGGAGGGAGGCTCCAGGGGCCGCTGGGGCTGGCGGGTCTTTGTGCCAGAGCAGTGAGGTACAGGCTGGAGATGAGCCAACGGCTCTCAGTTCCGTGCCCCAACCCCCCCTGCACCCCCACCTCCCCACGGGCCCTACTGAAAAGGAGGAAAAGGAATCATAAAAAGCCCCCACCCCCCCCCTTCCCTTTGCTCCTGGCATCTCACAGTTCCTGTCTGGGTTTAAGCTTTGGAAACAAAGGCCGACCCCTGGGCCGCACGTGGCCAGGCAGAGGGGACAGCAGGAATGAGTGGCCTCCCAGCCGCCACCATAAATTCCTTTTCTGCCCGGTTACTTACCTGCCCAGCAGGCTCCATCTGGGCCGGTCATGGGCAAGCAGCCTCCCTCCTACATGGGCGTGAGCACTTCACTGCGGCTGATCAGGAACGGGGGGAGGTGCGACTTTATTCCCCTGCACGTCCCCAGATCCCAGAGACCCGCAGGGTGACTTCGAGGAAGGAGAAACAGAGGCCCAAGTGAGGCGTGTCACAGACCCGGGGTTTGCACGCAGGCCGGAGATGCCAGCACCTCCCAGCTGGGCTGACAATGACCCACAGTGAATTTAGCCACTGCAGGCCAGCTCCTTGAGGTAAGATGATGCTATTCAGCCTTAGGAGCCCAGTCCAACACAGAAGAGACGATCATTCAACAACTGCTCCCAGGAGTCAAAAGCGGTCATTAAGGAAGGACCGCTGGTGGTGAAGGAAGGGGGGACGAAGGCCCGGAGGTCAGGGAGGGCTTCCTGGAGAAGGAAGGTAACCCCTTGGCATCAAGGCTGCTAGAGGCGGGGGTAGAGTAATTATCCACCCCCCATCGTTTGCTGCCTGCCAGCATGGACCTAGGGGCCTTTCTTTGTCTCGAATCATGAAATGAATCCAGCAAGGTAGTCCTATTATTTCGCTCTACGGATGAAGGAATGGGGCTCAGAGAGGTTAAGTTACTTGCTCAAGGTCAGTAAGCCAATAGGAAAGAATGTTAAGATTTGAACCCAGGTCCACGTGTCCAGCCCGGAGCCCGCCCCGTCCCCTGAGTCATAGACAGCCAGGCACAGAAATGAACACTAAGGAACATGCAACATGCTATATAGAATTCAAAGTCGGGAGAGAGTGTTTCTCTTGGAGCAGTAGAGGCAGGCTTCCTGGAGGAGGCACCTTCCAAACACGGAAGCGTTAGGAGGCAGAAAATGGTGGAAGGTCATTCCTGGTAGAGTGGACTGTGTAGGTGAAGGCACAGAGTGGGAGTGCAGAATGGTGTTGGGGAACAGCTTCACTGGATAGATGTCAAAGGGGGCATTGCTGGAAAGCAAAATCCTAAGATTATCCAGGATATTCAGGCCCATGCTCTGCAGAAGGTCTCGAAATAGCCATGAAGACTGGCACTGGGAAGCCACCGAGGTTCTTGGGATAAATGAGTGTCTCTGAAGCCAGTGAGGTGGTGTGGAGGCTGTCCACTGAAAGAGGAGATGGGCCGCAGGCTGCTGCAGGGCCGGGGAAAAGCAGGTGCGACCAGGACCCGAGGCAGTGGGGACGGTGAGGGAGCACAGCTCCGGGAGGCCTGGCCACAGCAGACCAACGGCCTCGGGCTGGGGGGCCAGAGGACGGGGTCCCTGAGAGAAAGAGGATGCTACAGAGAGAAACAGAGCTTTCTGGGACAGTGTGGTTTGGGGGAATATGACAGGCATGTTCCAGGTGTATCCAGCCATCAGTGTGGACAGAGCAGCTCAGGGGTGGGGAGACTCTTTTGGCACTGGAGGTTGGTCACACTCGAGATGTGGACTTTGACATCTCTTGGGTAGAGAACTGGAAATAAAAGCTGGACGGGGGAGGGACAGCAGGAACAGAAGGCAGGGAGGGAAAAAGAAAGAGAGAAAGGGAATGAAGGAACCATCCATCCACCCATCCATCCATTCATAACACTCGTAACACGGAGGTGCTAAGAGTTGTGCTGGGTACGTAGAGTTGACAGAAGGCCGAAAATAAGTGGAGGGAAAGGGGGAAGCTCTGAGGCAGGCTGCCGGACTTCAAATCCCTTGTGCTGGCCACTGAAGGTGGGTGCTAACTTGGGCCACGTGACTTGACCTCTCTGTGCCTCGTTTCCCACCACCGAAGAAGTGAGTATAACAACACGTGCGTCATAAAGTGGGAATTCGAACAAGAATACATGTGACACAAGTCAAGTGCTTGGACAGGCGGCGGGCATCCACCAAACTCAGTAAGGGGAGCGATCTCCTCCTGCTCTCCTCCTCCCTCACCCCCTTTGATCAAGGGGCTCTTCCCGGCCGCTCCGCCTCACGTGGCCTGGGCAGCCTGGGGCACTGGCTCTCCCTCTGCTTTGAATCTCTTATCCTGGATCTTCACTCAGCTCACTCCCTCCTTCCTACAGATCCCTGCTCAGATGTCACTCCTCCCAGACGCCTTCCCAGACTGTCCCAGGCACTGCTGGGACAAGCTCCACGACAACAGAAACGCTGTTCGCCGTTTCCCCAGCACAGAAAATATTGCCCGGCACCTAGCGGACGTCCACATGCATTCGTGCATGAACGAATGAGTGAGTCAACGAATGACCCAGACACTCTGACTACCCAGATTTCTCCACCAGGACAGGGGCACAGTCAACGGGCTGTGTAAACCAGCAAGCTGACGTCCAGCTCTAGCTCTGCGGGCCTGCTTGTCCCAAAGCCAAGTTCCCCAGGTCTGTCAGGGCTCGGGGCGGGGAGGGGGGACGCTGCAAGCAAAGGGCAAAGAAACGTAACAACACTCAGCAGCTCTAGTGTTCCATGAAGCCCTGACATCTCTCTCCTCTGGGCCACATCTTTTGTCTGAGTCCAGAGCTCTGAGCACACATTATCTTTTCATCAGGTCCAACAGGTCTGATGGGGCGGGACAGATCAGGATTCCCAGATGACCTCTCCCGCTTTTCTGCCTCAGCTCTAAGCCAGCGCTCAAACCGGCGTCAGTAGGCCACGGCTCTGTTACCCTAACACGGCAACAGCATGGTGGCATTTAACACCAACGACAAACAATTTAATTGTGAGTTAGCTGGCAACATTTAACAAATGGGAAGCATCTCTTTAAAAATCTGAGTCTTCAGGGGCGTCCGGGTGGCTCAGTCGGTTAAGTGTCCAACTTCGGCTCAGGTCACAATTTCGTGGTTCATGGGTTCGGGCCCCGCATCGGACTCTGTGCCGACAGCTCAGAGCCTGGAGCCTGCTTTGGATTCTCTGTCTCCCTCTCTCTCTGCCCCTCCCCCACTCACACACACTCTCTTTCTCTCAAAAACAAATAAACATTAAATTTTTTTTTAAATCTGAGTTTTCAAAAAAGAGAGGCAGGGGGGAGAAGGAAACAAACCACAAAAGACTCTTAACTATAAAAAACAAGGGGCTCATTTGGTTAAGCGGCCGACTTCGGCTCGGGTCATGATTTCGCAGTCTGTGAGTTCGAGCCCCGCGTCGGGCTCTGTGCTGACAGCTCAGAGCCTGGACCCTGTTTCAGATTCTGTGTCTCCCTCTCTCTCTGACCCTCCCCCATTCATGTTCTGTCTCTCTCTGTCTCAAAAATAAATAAACGTTAAAAAAAAAATTTTAAAAACAGACCCCAAGGATTGATGGAGAGAAGTGGGTGGGGGGATGGGCTAGATGGCAGACGGGCATTAAGGAGGGCACTTGTGATGAGCACTGGGTGTTGTATGTAGGTGAGGAATCCCAAAATTCTACTCCTGAAACCAATTTTACCATATATGTTAACTAACTAGACTTTAAATCAAAACTTGCAATAAAAACAAAATAAAATAAAAATCTGGGTTTTTGATTTCTTTTTTTAAATTCCAGAAGATCTGAAAATACCGGAGGCCCAGAGTAGCTTCTGTCTTCAGACGGAGGATGTGTCGAAGTTTACCACAGTCCTCGCCACTCCCTGGTGTCTCCCAACCAATTAAAGCCATGGTTTTAAATGCTGGTTTTCACTGAGGGTGGGCTCCTGGTTTGTCTGTCTGTCTGTCACTCAGCCTGCTCACTCACTTATGTCAGCTGCCCGGCCCCCGTAGGAACTTGAGCGATTCCTCACCTAAGCCCCCTTTGCCTCCATTTCCTCACCTGTAAATTACAGATGATCTTCTCTGCTAACATCAAAGAAGATGATGAACATGAATGTGACTGTAGACCATGGCTGGTATCTCTAACTGGTGCTCAGTCAATATTTCCCCTTCCCTTTCCTGTCTAGCTAAATTGGCCCAGCCACGTACTCTCCAATCAGTAAATAAATGTTGAGTAACACCTTTATGCCAAGTGCCATGCGAGACAGCGGGATGCGGTGGTAAATAAACGGACATGGTCCCGGCCCCCCGTGGCAGTCACGAACTATTATTAAAGAAGGAATCCGGCAAATCAATCTGTAATTCCAGTTTGAAATATGTGCCGTGAAGGCAATAAATGGAGTGGAATGAGTGAGAAGAGAAAGGTGTCCCCAGGGAGGTGGGTCTGAGTTAAACACTGAGGGATGAGAGGGGCAGGTGCAGAGGCTGGATAAGTGCTCTAAACAGAAGAACAGCTGGTGCGTGGCCCCCATGCAGAAAAGGGCCCCCACTATTCTAGGAAAATGGGGGATGATATGACCTGGTGAAGAGAAAAGAGGCAGATCATCGAAGGAGTAGAGATTTTTATTCTTAGTGCCGTGGGAGCACAAAATGTTGGGAGAAGCATGGTTGATTCAAACTGCCTTTTTCAAAATGTCTGAGCTATACAACAATAAGATACTGCTATAAACTTATGAAAATGGCTAAAATACAAAAAAAAAAAAACCAAAAAACCCTGATAATACCAAATGCTGGCGAGGATGTAGGGCAACAGAGACTCCCAGTCATTGCTGATGGGAATGCAAACTGGTACAGCCACTTTCGAAGATGGCTTGGTTGTTTCTTACAAAACTGAACCTATTCAGGGGCGCCTGGGTGGCTCAGTCCGTTAAGTGGCCGACTTCGGCTCAGGTCATGATCTCGTGGTTTGTGAGTTTGAGCCCCGCGTCGGGCTCTGCGCTGCAGCTCAGAGCCTGGAGCCTGCTTCAGATTCTCTCTCTCTCTCTCTCTCTCTCTCTCTCTCTCTCTCTGCCTTTTCCCTGTTCGCACTCTCTCTCTGTCTCTCTCTTAAAAATAAATAAACATCTGGGGCGCCTGGGTGGCGCAGTCGGTTAAGCGTCCGACTTCAGCCAGGTCACGATCTCACGGTCCGTGAGTTTGAGCCCCGCGTCAGGCTGTGGGCTGATGGCTCAGAGCCTGGAGCCTGTTTCCGATTCTGTGTCTCCCTCTCTCTCTGCCCCTCCCCTGTTCATGCTCTGTCTCTCTCTGTCCCAAAAATAAATAAACGTTGAAAAAAAAAATTTAAAAAAAAAAAAATAAATAAACATTAAAAAAAATTAAAAAAAAAACAAAACTTAAACCAAACCTATTCTTACCATACAGTCCAGAAATCATGTTCCTTGGTGTTTCTCAAATGACTTAAAATGTGTGTCCCCACAAAAATGGGCACACAAATGTTTACAGGAGCTTTATCCAAGATCATCACCACCGAAAAAAAATGGAAGCAGCCACGATGTCCTTCCATAGGACAAAGATAAAGAAACTGTAGCACTCCCATACAATGGAATATTATTCAGCAATAAAAAAAAAAAAAAAAAAAAAAAAAAACAAAAAAAAAAAAACAACAACAACTATCAAGCCAGAAAGAGACAGGCAAGAACCTTGAATGCCTATCACTGAGTCAAAGGAGCCAGTCTAAAGAGGCCACATAATGTGTGATTCCAACTATCCAACATTCTGGAAAAGGAAACACCATGGAGATAGAGAAACGATCAGAGGTTAGGTCGGCCGCAAAGACAGGGAGAAATGAAAAGCAGAGGAGCACAAGGAAATTTTAGGGCAGTGAAACTACTCTGTGTGATACAGCAATGACAGACACGTGTCAGCATCCACTTGTCAAAACCATACGATGTACAAGACCAGGAGTGAACTTTAACGTAAACTGTGGACGCGAATTAACGTATCAATTCTGGTTCATCAATCATGACAAATGCTCCACAATAATGCGGGACGGAAATAACAGGACCAACTATGTGTGCGTATTTTAGGAACGCTCTCTCCTTTTTTTTTTTTTTTTTTTTTTTGATTAAATTTTTACCAACGTAACGGCTGAGGTGGAGAGCCTGGGTTAGTGGGAGGGGCTGAATGGAAGGAGGAGAGCAGGTGTCCACAGGGGAGATCGAGGTGGCCTCCGGGAGGGTGGTGATGGAGAGGAGGGGGTGGATCCGAGAGTTATTTAGGAGGTAAAATGCACAAAGATCTGATGATGGGCTGCCTGAGGGGATAAAGAAGGGAGCCAGTCAAGGAAGATTCCCTGGCAATGACCTTGACGGTGGGTGGACTGAGGCTCCATCCACGGCGGTTGGGCTGCTGAAGGGGGAACAGGATTGGCGGAGGGAAGCTTCGAAGACAGGAAAGAGCCCGGGGAAAAATCCAGACACTGGGGATGCGGGTCTGGAGTTTTGGCAACAGGTCTAGCTGGAAAAGTCGGGGAATCTCCCTCCTATGGAAGTGAGCTCCTGTTTGTGAGTTCCATTCGGCCAGCCTTTCTGGGGCCCCTCCTCAGCGTCGTGGCACTTTACATCTACCCCTGGCGACCTCAGCCCTGCCAAGGCCTCACGGATCTCCCCAGCCCTCCACAGATAGGAGACGACGTCCCAGGCAAATCAGAATTGCCAAAGGCCCTCCAGCCAGCCCACGGCAGGGCCGTCGCGGGGCTCCCAGCTCTTTGCCACCTTCTTTTGCAGGAGCCCACGTGCCCTTTCCTCCGTGCACCTGTCTCCAAGTCCCCCGGCACACCGGGTCTCATGCACACATGTGAGTTTTCTAGCTGGCGAGGTACCTTTTGTCTTGCTGTGAAACATGGAGATGGGCGTCTAGGGGAATATTCTGAATCACATGCGGTCTAGTAGACCAGGTTTTGAAAGGTGGATCATTTGAGTCCAGGTTCAGGCTGAGGCCATGATAAAGATGAACAAAGGTGACAAAGGAACCCCTTCCTCTGTTCCAGCGCAGACACGCGAGTCCAGGACTTGGGAGGGACCGCAGGACCAGGGGAGGCTATGACCCGGGGGGTGGGACAGAGATTGGACAGGTCGAATGCAGTGGAAGACAAGCTGAGTGGGGGTCCCGGATGGGGGCGAACGTTCAGCCAAGCTATCAGGAACCCATTCTTTCCAGAAGCTGGCACGCTGGCCAGGCGACAGAGGCAGGGCCGGACAGAGAGCAGGGTGGGTTAACGCCTCCTCTAGCCTCATTCCTTGTCTGTTTCCCGCTGACTAAATTATCCCACATCCCCAGAAGACTGGGCCTAGTTTCTGCCTCAGTTCATTTCCCCTTACTTCCCCTTGAGGAGTCTGTCCCCCAAATTCTGGAGATTCCGAGCAGGGCACACCGAAGGCACATAAGACATTCACCATCTAATTCAACCTCCCACCCCATCTCTCCATTTCACAGATGAGGCGACTGAGGCTCAGGGGGCAGTAAGGCACGTTAGGGTCACACAGCTTCCCTGTCAGAACAGAGTCGAGGGCCAAATCTCAGATACCAACTCACTGCTCCCTTCTCTCCCCAGCACTGTCCCCCCCAACGTGAGCTCAGCATCAGAAGTCATTCAAGACAGGAGCCCTCCAAGGGTGAGGCCCCTCCTGAGTCCTCAGATCACTTGACAATGATGCCCGAGGCCTGCTGGTCCCGGTCAGTCTATGGGCTTTCCACACTGGGATCCCTGTCATGTGTTACGTTACCTCGGGGATCTGGAAAAGCAGCCCCGGAAGCTGGAGGTCCCAGGATGGGGGCCTGAGGTCAGATGATGGCAGCCAGCCGGGGAAAGCATCAGGTTGACAGGTAAGATTAAGTGGGAGCAATGCCCTGCGGGGAGGAGTCTCACCGGGCCCACAGGGGCCGTTCACCCAGGCAGGGCCCTCACCAAATAAAGGCTCCTGGGCGGGCCAGACAGGGTGCACCCCAGAGTCCAAGCATCTTCAGGTGTGGAAGAAAGAACCTCCCAACCAGGTAAGGCTTGGGCCAGCTGGGCATAGGAGCCTAAGGGATAGGGAGGGGAAAAGGCATCCCAGAGGCACGACACCATGCAGAGAGAGTAAAATCGCACACTTCCCCTGGACCCCCAGGGCAACTCCTCCTGCTCCAGCTGACTCCGGCTCTGCTCAGTCTACGAGCACCTGTGTGTGTCTAGCCACAGGCCACGCAGACATTAAGAGGCAGACCTGTGGCACGAAGAGCGAGCTCCGGCTTTCGGAGTCAGGCATTTCTGGTTTAAATCCTGGCTCTACCGCTTGCTTAGCTGTGTGACCTTGGGTAGGTTACTTAACCACTCTGTGCGTCAGTTTCCTCATCTCTAAACGGAGTGAGAGATGAGGCAGGCAAAGCTCTGAGCACACCGTTGGGCACACAGCAAGCTTAGGGGCCAATACTGGGGATTCTCGCAGGCAACAGACACACGGGCAAATCCAAATGTCTGCAGTTCGTGTACCAGTGGAGGCAAACTTTCCCTTTCTTCTTCCTTCCTTCCTTCCTTCCTTCCTTCCTTCCTTCCTTCCTTCCTTCTTTCCTTTCTTTTTCTTTCTCTTTCTTTCTTTCTTTTCTTTCTTTCTCTTCCTTCCTTCCTTCTTTCCTTTTTCTTTTCTTTCTTTTCTCCCTTTCTTTCTTTCTCCCTTCCTTCTTCCCTCCCCTCCTCTCTTTCTCTCCTCCCTCCCACCTTTCTTTCTTTTTCTTTCTTTCTTTTCTTTCTTTCTTCCTTCCTTCCTTCTTTCCTTTTTCTTTTCTTTCTTTTCTCCCTTTCTTTCTTTCTTTCTCCCTTCCTTCTTCCCTCCCTTCCTCTCTCTTTCTCTCCTCCCTCCCACCTTTCTTTCTTTTTCTTTCTTTCTTTCTTTCTTTCTTTTTCTTTCTTTCTTTCTTTCTTTCTTTCTTTCTTTCTTTCTTTCTCTTTCTTTCTTTCTCTTTCTTTCTTTCTCTTTCTTTCTTTCTTTCTCTTTCTTTCTTTCTTTTTCTTCCTTACTTCCTTCCCTTTCTTTTTCTTTCTTTCCTTCTTTCTCTATCTTTCTCTCTCTCTCTCTCTCTCTCTCTCTCTCTATCTCTCTCTCTTTCTCTCCTTCTGTTTTCCCTGCTCCAGAATGAAAACACCCTGATTTCCAAGGCCACCTTGCCTTGTGTGTACTATATAACAGGCCAAGCAAGCACCCCATGCTAGGCTTATTACTGGAAAAACAAGCCTCAGGGTCTCTGTTGTATAAACCAGGGAAGTCTGGGGGTCCATAAAATGGCCTTGTAAAAGAATCCAAGAGTCCAGGCCCCCGGTGATATGCAAACCCAGACAACGCACTCTGACGTATTTCTCTTAGGCTCAAGTGCCCATCCAGAGACGTTCCGGAAACCTTTAACGAGACAGCCAGCCCCTGGCTCCTGTTTCCTGTTCACGTACATCAGGAGGCCCCCACACGTGTGCCCGCATCAGGTCACGCAAGACCAGCCTTGCGCTGGGAGGGGTTCAGCCTCTGCTGGTGCCTGAGAACTCAGCAGTACAGCAAGGGTGACGAGAGGCGACAGGACCCAGCGAGAGGAGTGCAGGGTGGTGATGGAGTCCTGCAGTCCTCCACATAAAACGCCGTTTCCTGGCACGTGGAAGGTGCTGGAAAAACATCAGCACCTACCTGGCTACCTTGAAAGACTCCTTTGGTTTGGAGTCAGAGACTTAAAACCAGGGAACTCTTGGCCCACCTTTGATACTCAGGAGGCACCAAGGGCGCTCAGGTCACAACACCTCTGGCCTGCCAGCGTGGGGCCCGACCGGGGGGGCCCCCTCAGCACCACTTCTCGAGCTTGGGCACACTCTGCTGTTTCCCTGGCCTCACACTCTGCTGTTTCCCTGGTCTCGCTGAACTGCAACAGAAAAGATGTCATTAAGGACAGGGGCAGGCAGATGTTGATTTTTCTTTTTTTTTTTTTTATACATTTTTTTTAATGTTCATTTATTTTTAAGACAGAGAGACAGAGCATGAACAGGGGAGGGTCAGAGAGAGAGGGAGACACAGAATCCGAAGCAGGCTCCAGGCTCTGAGCTGTCAGCGCAGAGCCCGACGTGGGGCTTGAACTCATGGACCGCGAGATCATGACCTGAGCCGAAGTTGGACGCTTAACCGACTGAGCCACCCAGGCACCCCCAATGTTGATTTTTCTATTCCTAGCACCACGAATAGCCTTTGGCACCAGGCGGTCTGTGGCATGAACGAATGAATGAATGAATGAATGAATGATAGCAGTGTCCCCATGGAAACATCAGATGCACAGTTCGCCCCTGAGCAGGCTTCTCCTGAGAGGAAGCAATCATCTCAAGAATCACAGCACAATAAAAACTACCCTACAGGAAGCCTAGCCCGTGTTTACACTGAAGCCTCCTCTCAGTGGGTGCGAGGAGCCGGCCTCCAAATCCCAGGCACAGACCCTTGGGCCCTGGGCTTTATCTCCGGGCTTTCTCCTTCCTCCCATTGTCCCGCCTGGCTTCCCACAGCCCCAGGCCAGGGGCTGGCTTTGTTTGGAGGTCACAGAGCCGCCAGGACTGCCCCAAGACACAAGGTAGAGTAGAATGACCCATTCCCCTCCTGGGGGAACATTCTTTTCAGATCTTTCCCAGGGACCCGCCCCTCACAGCTTGGTTTCTTCAGAGCCACATAGCTCCTGTCCCTGCCCCCTTTCCCAGCTGGCTGGTGGTCAGAGGCCCCCCCCAGAGGCCAAAAGCTAAGCCAAAGTGGGGAGTAGGCAACACATTTCCACACCGAATAAGTCACCACGACCACAAATTTTGAATGCTAAATAATGACAGCTAGAGGGGGCAAGGAAGGAGGGGCTCTGATCCAACCCTCCCTAGCAGAGGGGGAAGGCCACAAATGAGAGAACGCACAAGCACCCAGAGCCTAGAGATTTCTTAGAACTCAGCTAAACTCAAAGAAACCCAGAGGCCTTAACTCCAGACTCCCACCTGTTGAAGGTGAGGCAGGTTTGACACTGAGGGAAGACCCTGGAAAGGTGGTGGTGGGGTCAGTACCAAACTTAGTGTTTCAGCTCATTCATAGCGGCTCGCCACAGAGCAGAATTCCAGACCGTGTTCTTAGAGCCAGGAAAGAAACGAGCCCCATCAATCCTGGTCTCCCCATGTGAGTGGGACAGAAAGATCCAGAGTGGCTGACTCCTTTCTCGTCCTCCTTTCCAGCTCCGTGGCCCGAATGGGCTCCTCTAATGGTCACAGAGAGCGAAGTAAAATGCTGAAGACAGGGGCACCTGGGTGGCTCAGTTGGTTGAGTGTCCAACTTGGGCTCAGGTCATGATCTCACGGTTCACGAGTTTGAGCCCCATATCGGGCTCTGTGCTGACAGCTCAGAGCCTGGAGCCTGCTTCGGATTCCGTGTTTCCCTCTCTCTCTGCCCCTCCCCCGCTCATGCCCCCCCTCCTCTCAAAAATAAACATTTACAAAAATATCTCATAGCAATATCAATCCATCTTGCCCTTAAACCTAAGTTGTGACCTTCCATTTCTGATGACGTAATGAAGGGGGAGAGGATACTAACAGTAGAAGTTCACGTTTCCTGGGGGCCAATGCTACGCCACGATCTCTCGCTAACCCAAACAGCAACTCGGGGAGGATTTCAGAGAGATTCAGAAAGGTGAGACACCTGCCCGATGTCACACAGCTGGGGGGTGAAACAGCGGGTGCTCACGCTCAGTTCTGCCTGCTCATGCCCACCCTTAGCTCTTTCCACCCCTCAACGTGGTCTGGCAGGACAGAGTATAACCAGTGGGGGAAACCGAGGCCCTGACCAATGATTTCTCTCTCTGCTCTCGGGAGCAGGGCCCTGGTCTTCATTTCGGGCCTGACATTTTCCCAGTTGGGCTGTGTCTCCTCAGGCTGCTGGGAGGTACTCCTCAGACAGCTGAAAGCGGTTGCATTTCCAGGGCCGAGAAGGTAGCTGTCCCTCAAACACTCCTGCTCCCCTTCCAGAGTGAAGGGCTGTGGCTAGGAAGGGGCTGGCTAGCCAGGAACTACATATCCCAGCTTCCCTTGCACCTGTGTGTCCATGTGACTCATTCTCACCAATGGAAGTGAGAATTATGTGAACCCTTCCAGGCCAATGTAATGAGGAAGGGGCTGGCCAGCCAAGAACTACATTTCCCATACTCCTTTGCCCTATGTGCCATGTGACTCCTCACCAATAAGAGTGGGAGTTATTTGAGGAGAAAGCAGATGAGCGGTCTCAGGCTTCTCTTCTTCCTTCCCTGGTGATCTTGGAAGACACATGTTGAAGATGGAAAGAAGTAGGGGCCCTAAACACTGTGTGGAAACTGCCCTCCACTTTCACTGAAAAGTTGCTGGGTGACAAATAAATGTGCACTGGGTTAAGCTGCAAAGATTCGTGGTTTACCTCCTGTGACACCCAGCAATACCCCAGCGAATACACTAGTCTCGGGCTCTCAGTTATTACCAACTGTCTCATCCACGACTGTCATTGAGAATGCTGGGGGAGACTCTGGCAACCCCCAGGGCTCAGACAGAAGTTCATTTCATCCAGAAGGCATTTACCGAGTACCTCCTCTACCTGGCCATGTCTCATCAACCTGCCAAAGTTCCCTGGTATCCCCAGCACTCGATACCCCCTGCAACGCACAGCTGTGACTTTGTGTCTTCCCTGCCTTTCACAACCAGACTTCTCTAAAAAAAAAAAAAAAAGTCGTCTCCTCTGCTTGTCACCATTTCCACATCTTCCACTCACTTCTGAACTCCATTTCTCTATTACAGTTGCAGACTGGAGTCTCTTGATTTCTCAGAACCTTGGTTCCTGTATCAAATGGTCTCACCTTTCAGGAGCACAGCCATCCGGACAGCCCGTCTATACTCACCTGACTTATTCTGACCCTCACTACTACCTCGAGGGGGTCATTAGTCACCTCATTTCTAGAAATTTCTGCAAACACCTACTGTGTGCTAGACAACATTCTAGAAGAAGATGGGGCAAAGAAGAAACCATTCCTGCCCTTGAGAAGCACTCAGTCCAGTAGGGTAGTATATCCCATTTTTTGGATGACGAAACCAAGGCTCAGAGAAGCTAAGGGTCCAAAACAACACAGCTGGGTGGTGATGTCTGGCCCACTGACCCAATATGCAGGAATCATCTGAAAAAGACGATCAATGAAGATAATGTGCTTCAAAAGGTTAAAGCCTTAATATGTGCCTAACTCAGAATTTCCATATGGGGACAGAGAAAAGAAAGAGAACAATCTAGGTTCATTTCCCCTTCCACCTTATTGTATTATCTGTAATGTTCTAATTAAAAGTCAAGTGATCTTAACAATCCCCAATGAGACCTAAGGAAATATCTTGGTCTTAATTTTAGCTCCATGCCGAATAGTCCAACATCATATTAGTCAAAGTTATTCGACCTTAAGAAGTTACAGCCCCTCTCTGGGTGTACAATTAGAGGGCTAACCTAGATGAGCGCTTGGGCTCACTGCAGTCCTCACTGTCTGTAACCCTAGGATATTCTTATTCTCACTTGCTTACCATACATTGGGAGCAGCCTCACACGTTCACTTGACCCTACCACAAAGTTAACAAGGCTGAAGTCGTTGATCTTTCATCACAGCCCTACGGAGCAAATGTTATCATCTTATAGATGAGGATACCAAGGCACAGAAAGTTTAAGTACTTTGCCCAAAGATGCCCAGCAAGTGAGTGGCCGAACCAGGATTCAAACCAAGCATGTAGCTCTCCAGGGGACTGTGGCCCCTCCCACAGTTGCATCTGTCCATAGCTCCTGTGGAGCGGACATCAGACACATGACCTTGCCCGTTCGCCACAGCTGATTGGACCAGAAAGGACACCTGCACCCAGGGCAGCCAGCCCGACGCTTGACCTCTGGAGGGTAAGGCATGGCCTGGCGTGGAGGGCATTCAGGCTTGCGTGGGGAGGTTTGGGGGGCATGTCCAGCTGGCGTGTGGAGCTGAACTGAAACCCATGAGGACTCTGGGGTCCCCTCACCTGATGGTTATGGGCAATAAATTAGCAGACCATGCTAGTCAAAGCAGAGAGAGCAATGAGCCACCTGGAGGGGTCCTGACCAGACACAGAATTCCACGGATGGTCTTCTGGCTGCAGGAGCTCAGAGGTGCCCCATTTTTGCCCCTTGGAGTTCCTGTAACCCTGACTGTCTCTGGACAGCAAGCTCATGTGGCCCTTTATCCCACGTAGTCCCAAGGAACTTGCTGAAACCAGAACCTCTGAGCAAATCGATTTGCCTTCTCCTTCCAGACACCTTTGCTGGGTCTGAGTGTGCCTTTACAAAACCAATACGCTCATAATAAGTAAGCCATTGGCTCAGGCTCTGGACTTTTCTGTAATACAGAGATTTGTGCTGTCACAATATTTACTGTGACAGGATTTGACAAATAGAACAGTGGTGTGAGAGACAGTGTGTATAAAGGGGGTGGGGGGAGATAGAAGGTTAAAAACAACAACAGCAAAAAAAAAACCTTCCCAGCTCAAGAAAATGGAAAAGGCAGAGTGCATAACAGAGGGGAGAAAAGTCAATTAAATCACGATAATTACTTCCGCTGCCATACCCAAGAGCAGCATGAACATCTATTAATTAGGATTTCCATGTTGACTGCGGCCATTTGACTTCAATGAGGCTGTCAGTATGCTCAGTAATAACGTTCTCCTGGAGAGAAAATGTGTGAAAATATTTTTACCCTGACAATTAACAGTTTTAAAGAACCCTACACACACACACACACACACACACACACACACACAGCCAGTTCCCTGAGCCCCTGTGGGGGGACATGAAATGTAGCAGGTCTCTGCAGCCCCACCCCCACTCCCGGAAGTCCAGATACCCTAACCTCACTCCTTATAGTTACCAGCTCCTCCAGGTCTCTAATGAGCCCTAAGACGCTTGATGGGGTGCAAATTCCTACACAGAAGCAGAGAACAGGAGCCTGACGGGTAATCTTGTCCAGCCCCTGCTTCTGGAAAGACTGGTCCAAACTACTCAAGAGAAGAGTCTGTCTTAAGGTGACACTGAAGGATGAGGGTTCAGGACGAATTGACTCCATTCTCAAAACCAGGTTCACATCTAGAAGCCAGAAGCATCGGTGGCTTGGATACCAGTGAGCGTTCTAAACAATCCATAAACCTTGGGTCTGAAATGATGATTCTTCCTGTTCAGACAGGCAAAGGAAGGCCTGCAGTGTTTCCTTAACTGTCAGGCCCAACTGTGGACTATCAGGGTCATGAGTGGTGTAAGAGATCAACTGGGCTACTTGGCATATGGGGAGACTTGAGGCTCAGGGTAGGCGGGCAGCGTGCTTTTAGCGGCAGGGCCAGGACTCAGGCCTAGGGCCCAAGCCCTAGTCAGGGCTCTTCCAGTGATCTTATAGGCCAAATAAGGACACGGTATATAGATATATAAAATAACTATTGTTATATAGGATCTGGCACATGAAAGAAAGTCAATAAAGAACAGTTAACTTCGTCCTCCCTTCCCCTGCAAGGATGAGAGGCGGACATTGGCTGCCGTGCTCCCCAGCCCTGTGGGATCAGCGAAGGATGGAGGGTGGATTCTCCAGTTCTGCCCCCACCAAAGCTCCCTCAATCCCCTTAGCTTGGTCTGGCTTCGTATCATACAGGTGGGGAAAGTGAGGCCCGGATCAAAGATTTATCTTTTCTGCCCTCAGGAGCAGGGTCCTCCTTCCTCTCTTGCTTCTCAGAGGAGAGAAGCAGGGAGCGAGGACTGAGATAAACACAGAACGTTGGGGCCAGTCACCTTTCAACAAAATCAGTGCCAACCTCCATGCCCGCCCTGATCTGCTGGAAATAGAGAACCCGGGCTGGGGTGTGGGCCCCACAGAATGCTCCGTGGCCAGCTGGTGGGGCTGAGTCAGGAAATCCTCCGGCCCTCAGGCCCCAGGCTCTCCCTGGCCTCAGGGCCAGGGCTGGAGGAAGGTCAGGGTCAGGGCCCAGGAGGGCCTCGTCCTGGAGGATGTATAGAAATAGCGACTCCTGCACGGGCAGGGCGGCACGGGCCAGGCTCTCGGAGGGAAACGGGCTTTCCTGTCATTCACCATCAGTCCCATAGCAGCCAAGTTAAACAACAGAGATTGCCCACATCACACACCTAGCCAGAGGCAAAATTTGGATATCCTGACTTGCAGACTAGTGCTCTCTGCTCTCCTAGCCTAATAGATGTTGGAGGCTGAAGAGAGCGGCTACGGGCACTCAGCATGGAAACAAGCAAACGTCTGCAGCCAGACTCTCCAGCTGCCCAGATGGGTGATCTCAGCCATGGGACATCCCTCTCTGGCCTCAGACTTTCCAACTACATAGCAGGAGTGACTGCTGGCACCCCGGGCACCGTTGTCAGGCTGGATATAAGGAAGCCGCACTGGGCAACTGCCGGGACCGTAGCGGCTAAGGGTTCGGACACAGGGTCAGTGGCCTGGGTAGACTAGAGCGCCCGCACCTCATTGCCCAACTGTGAAGTAGATGGGGGCAGGGAACAGCCACCCCACAGGGGCCACGCCTGAAGCACCTTGCATGGCCTCTAGCACAGAGTGCCGCGCTGTGGTTGGTGTGGGAGTCCTTCCAAACCTCAGCGGTAGCCTTAGACTGCCCGAGTCTTCCCTCCCCTGTAAGAATTATTCATCCACATCCGCAGGCAGTGACTGCCTGCCCCTGACTTTAGGTCTGGCAGGGTGACCCGCTTTGACCAATGGGATGTCAGAACAGAGGCAGGACTGTCCCTGTGTGGTTGGGAGGGCCCTCTTAAACGCCCTGTTCAACTGCCACAAGGACATGTCTCAGTAGCCGCTGCCCCTTTAGCCTGGGCCCCAGAATACCCACACGGAGAGGAGACCACAGGCCCCAGCAGCTGCTGTTCCAAAGAGGAAGAGAGACACATATGGAGTAGATTCAGACTCAACCTGCAGCCGGATCCCGGAGCCTGGAGACCGGGCCAGCCCAGCCAAGGTGCAGTTGACCCACAGCTCTAGAACACGTGGATAAGCATTGCTTTAGGCCACTGAGCTTGGGGTCTTTTGTTCTGTGGCACTATTTTGGTGATAAGTAATACAAATCCCATTTTACTACGAGAGGGACAGAGGTGACGGGACTTGCTCAAGCTCACAATGCTGGGAGACAGCAGAGCCAGGGTGGAAACCTGGGACGGCCCCCTTGGGCGTGCCCTTAGCTGCCTCTCCAGTATGCTGAGACAGTGGGGTTCACCAGGTGCCCTGAGTGTTGCCACGCAGGCCCCGACACCTGCCCGTCTGGCCTCACACCTCCCTCAGAGGGACCTTCCTGAAAGTAGCCCCTCAGACTGTGCCCGGGACTGCTAACCACAGCTCTGGCACCAGCATCCCTGTCCCAAACGTCACCCACACCAGAGCCCGGGCACTCTCATGCTTCCCAGGCAGGGACAGAACCGAGGAGAAATGGGAGAAGAGGGAGAAGAGGACAGCTGTGGAAAGGGAAGGCTGCCAGGCTCTGGCTGGCCCGGCCCAGCCCCTGCACCCAGACAGCAAGGCAGCCTGAGAGCCAGATCCTTCCAGTAAATCTACGCTCACTTTGACTTGGAGGCAGAATTCACTGGAGACAGCAGGCTCAGGGAGAGCAGGAAGCGACAGGAGAAGCAGGCAGTCAGCATCGATTTCTCATCGACTCATTCCCCAAGTGATTCTCTGTCAGGGCTGAGTCTCCGAATGTGTGCGGGGCCCTCACCCTCTCTGAGAAGGCAGCTGTTGCCACAGAAAGAACAGGGGGTTGGCAGTCAGATGGGTTCCAGTCCTGGCCCTGCCTCTTGCTGGCTGCAGGACCGTGAATGAGTTCTTTGGGCCTCAAAATCAAGAGAAAGGACTTAAGATCCATCCCCAGAGTTGCTATGAAGGCTTCATGGGTTATAAGCACCAGGGCCTGGCATAAATTTCAAGGTGGTGGAACATATCAGCTACTATTATTCTCTGGTGTTGGGCTGTGCCAGGGGGCACACACCACCCTCAACTCTGATGAACTAGAGGATAAGACACACAAGTGCCGAAGACAGGTACAAGCCCAAACATACCCAGCGTGCTCTCTTGCCAGTTTCGGTCTGGCAAATGCAGGGCATGCACGAAACCCTTCTTAGTCTCACCCACGGCAGACATCACTAATCAATTACAGCACTCTTTGCTGACCAACCCAGAAGGGAGGCTCTGAGCCCAGTGCATTAGCAGGTGCGATCACGGGTTGGAGTCGGCACTAACAGGGAATCCTATCTGCCATTCCTGCTCTAGTTCAGCCCTTTTTTCTCTGCTGCAGCCGCCGGTCACCTTGATGGTCCTGGGACATGCCATCCTGCTCCCACCTGGGTGCCTCTGCTGGCCCGTCTGCTTGGCGCACTCCTCCTCCTCCTGATCCATGGCTGGCGGCTCTCAGGCTCCACTCTCAACTGTGCCTCCTCAAGGAGAAGTCCTCCCTGATGCCTCGGTCTGAAGCGGCTGCACACCCCTCCCTCCACCATGCTGCTCTGTCATCAATCTCTATTTTCCTCAGCACACCTACCATGAGCTGTGTTCATCTAAGGTATGTATTTATCATCACCCCAGCACCCTCAGGCCTCGAACGATCTCCAGCATCGAGGAGGTGCTCGGTAAATATTTGTGGAGGGACTCCCATCAATCCTCAACAGACCAGACCCCCCTTCACTCACACACACACACACACACACACACACACACGCACACCAATGACAGCAGAGGTGATGCCTCAGCTGGGCAGGCCTCTGGACCCCACACCCTAGTTCTGAGGGTGCTCCCTCCAGCCCAGCAGCCGCTGGGGAGGGGTGGGGCGGCAGTGCTGCTGGGGAATTAATTACGCCTTTGGGTTTTCCATCTCTTCGTTCACTGTCACCTTCTGGAAATGGGGATGGGATTCACCTGTTTTCAGACCTGAGGTGGGTTGAGAAGGACACCGAGCTGACAGAAGGCATGCTCCCGGGCCTTGGTTCACCCTGGTCTGTGTACCCAGTTCATGTGTCAGGTTAGAAGGTGCGTCCTAGCCGGGTACCTGGAAACCCCCCGCTGTGACATCACAGGCCAGGGTCCAGGTGGGTTTCCATTTCCACACTGGCCCAACCTCAGGCAGACCCCAGTGTGAGGCCCGCTGAGCACTTCTGGCCCTGGGCCTCCTCCCCTCAGGGTCCGCAGAGGAAGTCTCTGCGCCTGCTCTCACCTCCTCTCTCCCCTTCACTCCCTACTCACCGAACCTCCGCACGAGTGACTGCTCCCCCACGACCAGGCCCTGTTCCACCCCAGACCTGATTTCCTGTCTGGTATGTTCTTCTGCCAGCTCTCTGCACAGCCAGGTTCTTGTCATGGTTCAGGCCTTCACACAACCATCACCTCATCAGAGATGTACCTGACCACCCCCATTACCTCCTGTTATCTTGTTTCATCACCCTTGTATCACTTTCACTTCCTGAAATCTTCCTGCTTAGTCGCTTCCTTTAATTTTCCTCTTTTGTTTCTGCCCATCAGACTTTAAACTCCATCGGGCGGTACCTTGCAAGCCCTCTTCATAGTCTATATCGCCAGTTGGCGGGTGCACGGTAGTCGCTCTGACGAGTGAATGAATGAACGAATGAACGAACGAACAAATGATGCTACCCACGACTCCCTGTGGGATCTGGTCCTCGGAGGCGGATCTTCCCTTGGAGGCTGCAGTGCTAACCCAGGCCTGGTGAATGGCATGGGGAACAGACACGTAAGAAGTATCATTCAATGGGGCGCCTGGGTGGCGCAGTCGGTTAAGCGTCCAACTTCAGCCAGGTCACGATCTCGCGGTCCGTGAGTTCGAGCCCCGCGTCGGGCTCTGGGCTGATGGCTCAGAGCCTGGAGCCTGTTTCCGATTCTGTGTCTCCCTCTCTCTCTGCCCCTCCCCCGTTCATGCTCTGTCTCTCTCTGTCCCAAAAATAAATAAACGTTGAAAAAAAAAAAATTAAAAAAAAAAAAAAAAAAAGAAGTATCATTCAATGAATGAGCTGTCTTGTCTTCAGGGCCTCAGTGTCCACACTTGTAAAAGGAGGCGTTGGAAGAAATCAATGCTTTTCAACCCCTGTGACTGGAAACCCTCTGGAAGGGGCTCCCACCTGCTGTTTTCCCGCTGTGGGTTTCAAATCGGCAAACGAGCACACTCAAGACGAGGGAACGGAGTTTTCGTGAAGCCGGGTGTCCTCCTGGTAAAGCTCTGTCCCTCCTGTCCTGTCCCGCCCGAGAAAGGGGCAAATCTTTATCCTATGAAATAATGGGATGGGAGATGGTAGCTGTCTTTTCTTTTTCTTTTTTTTTTTTTACATCCTCACTCTCCAACAGGAAGAGGCCATCAACCAGATGCAGATGTCAGTCCTGACTTAAAAAAATTTTTTTTATGGGTAAAGGAAATGAAGTCTGGGACCCTCCACCCTGGTGCTCTGCTGATTGCCACAAACAATGAGGCATTTTCCACCACACAAAGAAGAATTAAACCGCCCGAGGACTCGCTTTGGCTTTTGTCTGTTTCCTATTTTGGGCTTCCTTTGAAAAAGTGGTTTTGCTGCTTTATAAAGTTTGATCATCTCTGAAGGATCTGTCTCCGAGGCCCCATGCCCAGGGTCTCTGCGCCCTTGATTCCTCTTTTCCCATCTCAGCCTCTGCTCTGCTCAGACCCTTCTCCAGGCCTGGGTGTGCCTGCGCCCCGGGTATGCGGAGCTGGGCTGACGGATCCTGAGGACCCCGGACGGCTCTGCCCTGCGGGGCCTTCCGTGGTGGACTGCCAGGGGCCACCGTGCCCTCACCCACACGCTCCTTCCTG
Organism: Leopardus geoffroyi; assembly: GCF_018350155.1. Classification (NCBI taxonomy): domain Eukaryota; kingdom Metazoa; phylum Chordata; class Mammalia; order Carnivora; family Felidae; genus Leopardus; species Leopardus geoffroyi. Next base: position 97,326,637 of record NC_059329.1, on the reverse strand, counting down.
AGCCTCTCGGTGCCAGGTTTTGCACATTTTGCAAAAAAAAAAAAAAAAAAAAAAAAAAGAGGGGGGGTGCAAAATAAAAGCACTTGAGGCACTTGTGTTGCGTATGCCATAAGGCCTGTGCTGGGAGCAGTTGTACAAGTCCCACGTTTAGCCTCATTCAGAAAGACCCAGTGTCTTGTCCAAGGTCACAAAGCAAGCAAAGCTAGTTCTTAGAGGTCTTTTCTCCCGGCAGTGCCTGCTGGGTAGAAAGTTCAAGAACCCTCCGGCAGCCTGCCTGGGATGTGAGAAGCCTAAACCTGTCTCCAGTTTACTCACCCTGCGCTCCTGATCCCTGGGTGTCGAGCACTGGGGCAACCCCACAAATGCAAGCATGTGTGATGATCCCCACATTCCCCTGTGGAAACTGAGGCTCAGAGAGCTTATGTGAGTGCCTGTGATCACGCAGGGAGTCCTGGGCAGACAAGACGGGCAAGGTGCCCACATCCACCCCAGGTGCAGCCTCTTTCCTTTGTGTAGGCCCCCCAGTCATGGCCATTGGGTCCCTGCCCACAGGGCATTCAGCTGGCCTTTCTCTGCTCAGGGTCGTCTCTTGGGAAACAGCTTGACTGAGCCCCTGTCTTGCAGAAGAAGAAAGCATCAGGCTGCGGAGGCCAGGAGCGGGCTGGAGGGGCTGGAGAAAACCTGCAAATCTCAGGGCCACTCAGAGAGTAAGGGAGCTGAGCACAGGGGACAGCAGCTGCTATGAGGTGAGGGGTATGTAGGGCATCTGAGAGGGCAGGCCTGGTGCTGGGGGGCTAGGCGGCCGCTTGGCCGTGCTGTCATTTCACTGATTAACCCCCACACACAGAGGACTTATCTCCGTCACAGAGCAAAATAAGGCATTTGTGTCCTGTGTGTGTGCTGACAGTTCTGGCACTCCTGGGAACCCCAGAGACCCCATGGTGCCGGGAGCAGCGCCATCACCGGGCTGGGGGCCACCTGCACCTCTCTCCCTCCCTCAGATCTATCAGTCCCTCCTCCAGCCCGGTGAGGCTACTGTATGAACCTGGCACCTGCCCAATGATAATGCCGCCTGCCTTCCTTCGAGGGATGGGCTTGGTGGGCAGGCCGCTGGAGAAGTCATCCTGCTCCGTGCCGAGCTCCACAGGCCCCGTGGGGCTTCCTTCTGGGAGCTCCTTTCGTGACCTGGGATTGGCTAGTTCTGAAGGGGGACGAAAGCCAAAGTAACTGCTACCCCCACCAAAGACGGATCCTAACTTCCAACCCTAACTTACGACTCACCTTAGGCTTTATGTAGGCTTCAGATGCCACCTTAAAAACACACACACACACACACACACACACACACACACACACACACCCCTGCCTTCAGGACACCTCATGTCAGGCCACGCTGCGCACCTCCTGTGAAGCACGTCCCATGCTGGGCCCGCACTGGGAACCTTTTCCACCAGATCTGCTCTCCACCCTCCAGGAACCAGATTAGGGTGTCACCGTGAAGGCAGTCCACACCCCCCACCCCCGGCCCCACCCTGTGTCCCAGCAGCACATGACATGCCTTTTATTTCACCTGCATGTTTACCGTCTCCACTGCACTGTCTGCCCTGAGAGCGGAGGAGGCCTCTAGCTTCGCCACGGCTTTTACTGTACGTCAGAAACAGAAAATGCCCAGCAAGGAAGGAGAGGGCGTAGTAACAGCGATCACAGAACTGAGCCCCCGAAATGAGCCAGGCATCTGGCGAAGCCCCTTACAAGCTGGAGCTCATTCCATGGTTACCGTTACCTCCTGGGGGCACTGAGGCCCAGAGAGGTGAAGCCACCTGTCTAAAGTCACCCGGCCAGGAAGTGGCCAGCTCTGAACGCAAGCCTGCAGATCTGCAAAAGGACATGCTGGTGAGGCCTGCCTGGTCACAGGGGACAGAAGCCGTCCCAGCCTGGAGGCCTGCCTGGTGGAGACCTGCGACGTTTGTTTTGATTAATATCGGAGAGCAGGGGACTCGTCTCCAGGCACGGCCCCAAGCAGCGGCCCCGAGCAGGAGGCTGATGGCAACACATGCTGTTGACGGCCTGCCCACTCACGGGCTCCACTGCGACAGCTGTCATCCGAGGAAGCCAGCTGACCCTCCTATGCTCTTCTGGGGGTTCCGGATTTTATCAACGGCAGCATCTTCACTAAAGAGCCTGTCACCACATCCATACAGTCCTGTGACCCCGTCACTCAGCACACCTTTGCAGATCCCCAACTTTACTCTGAACTAAAGGGAATGTGGTTTGTTTGTTTTTTTAAGTCCATTGATTTATTTTTGAGAGAGAAGCCAGTGGGGAAGGGGCAGAGAGAGAGAGAGAGGGAGAGAGAGAATCCCAAGCAGGCTCCAGGCTGTCAGTACAGAGCCAGACATGGGGCTTGATCCCATGAACTGTGAGATCAAGAGCAGAGCCCCAACCAAGAATCGGACGCTTACCCGACTGAGTCACCCAGGCGCCCCAAGGAAATGTCTTTTAAAAAGCATAAAATATCGGGGCGCCTGGGTGGCTTGGTCGGTTAAGCGTCCGACTTCGGCTCAGGTCATGATCTCACGGTCTGTGAGTTCGAGCCCCGCGTCAGGCTCTGTGCTGACAGCTGAGAGCCTGGAGCCTGTTTCAGATTCTGTGTCTCCCTCTCTCTCTGCCCCTCCCCTGTTCATGCTCTGTCTCTCTCTGTCTCAAAAATAAACAAACGTTAAAAAAAAAAAATAAAAAATAAAAAAAAAATAAAAAGCATAAAATATGGGGTGGCCCGGGCGGCTCAGTCGGTTAAGGGTCCGATTTCGGCTCAGGTCATGATCTCACGGTTCGTGGGTTTGAGCCCCGCATCGGGCTCTCTGCTGTCAGCACAGAGCCCGCTTCGGATCCTCTGTTTCCCTCTCTCTCTGCCCCTCTGCCCTCCCCGCTCAAAAATAAAGAGACATTAAAAAAACTTATAAAAATTAAACAAAATGTCTAAAAAGCATCAAACGTATAAAAAACATCAAAAAAAAACTTACAAAAATTAAACAAAATGTATAAAACGCATCAAACATGCCCTCCAGGGGTTTGTCCCCAGACTAACAGTGCTTGTATTTCTGATTCTATTTCCAAGGCTAACTGTAGAGTGTGTCTTTCTCTCTCCTCACACCCTTTGAATGGTGCTGAGTGCCTAATGGAGGCAGTTGCAAAACCAAAACATCAGATTATGTCAAGAAACATCAACAGAGACACAATCTCCCGGGGGCACAGTAGCCTGTGGAAAAGCAGCAGCTACCCAGGGAGGAGACACAGACACATGCGTGCTCGCTTGTGTGTGTGGCTCAAACTGCAACTTCTGACCCGGCAAGTGGAGGTGTCTTAACTCTGTTTATAGAACAGAAGGTCTGTTATTTTTTTTTTAGGGATGAGACACATATTTACCAATTTTTGCCCCCACCTTTTCTTGTCTTAATTTTTTAAAATCTTTAAGTAAGCTTCATGTCAAACGTGGGGCTTGAACTCACACCCCGCGATTAAGAGTCACACGCTCTAGGGGCGCCTGGGTGGCTCAGTCGGTTGAGCATCCGACTTCGGCTCAGGTCATGATCTCGCGGTCTGTGGGTTCGAGCCCCGCGTCGGGCTCTGGGCTGATGGCTCGGAGCCTGGAGCCTGCTTCGGATTCTGTGTCTCCCTCTCTCTCCGCCCCTCTGCTGGCACTCCATCTCTCTTTCTCTCTCAAAAATAAACATTAAAATTAAAAAAAAAAAAAAAAAAAAAAAGAGTCACACGCTCTACCGACTGAGCCAGCCAGGCGCCCCTGCATGATTCCATTTATGTGAAATATCCTGGATAGGTCAGTGCCTGGAGAGAGAAGGCAGACTGACCGACGAGCTGGGGGAGAGGAGGATGGAGGGAAGCTGCTTTACTGGGCAAGAGGTCTGACTTCGGAATGATGGACGTTTTGCGAACTAGACGGGTGCTTGCACAACACCGGGAATGAACTGGATGGCACCAAGTCCTTCACTTGAAAATGGTTCACGTTACAGGCGCCTGGCTGGCTCCGTCGGCAGAGCATGTGACTCTCGGTCTCGGGGTTGTAATTTCGAGCGCCACTCGGGGTGTAGAGAGTACTTAAAAACAAAAACCTTAAAAAAAATAAAATAAAATGGTTCACTTTATGTTATATGAATTTCACCTCAGTAAATTCCTTTAAAAGATTTTTTTTTAATACTTTAAATCTTTTCAGGAAACGCCTGAGCTTTCCCGATGATAAAAGGAAGCCGCGTGATACGCAGCAAAGCACTGGTTTACGACTCAGGAGCCTGGGTCTGCTCTCCCTTTGAATCCTGGGACTCAAAGCGATCGCTTTTGTGTGCTCTCAGCCTCAGTTTCCCCCTCTAGAGCTGAGCCTAGGCAGGCTGTGTGAGGCCCAGCAGGTGCTAGTCGGGACAGTGATTTTGAAAATGTTAACGGTACTAAGTAGACATTTATTGAGGAATCTCGGGCCAGTTACTGTGCTGTAGAGTTTTCTCTGTTCATCTCACTTAATCCTCAAAAGGAACCCATTTTACACAAGAGAAGCCTGAGGTTTAAAGGAGACTAAAACACAGCCAGATTTCAAGCCCTGCCTGCTCTAAGCACAGTACCACACTGCCTCCCCGCCGAAGCATACTGTCACCAATGGTTCAGGACAGCTGGCGGATGCTGGACTTGCCACATCTCGAGACGACCCCAGGCACCAACCCACTCCAGATCCGCAAAGCGAACCCCCTCAGCTGCACGCCAGTGTTCAACACGGAGCAAGGAGCTGGGTCATTCTGCCCCACATCTCACCAACCAGCCGCATCTACGGTCCCGGGGGTTTTTGCTTCTCAAATGGCTTCTTTCTTATTTCTTGGCATCCACTGATTTGCATTTCCTTGAGAGCAAACTTCCTATTCAAGTCCTTTTGTTACCAAAACAAATGATCACTCTTTTTTATTTTTAATTGTTTTAATGTTTATTTATTTTTGAGAGAGAGAGAGAGAGAGACAGAGGGTGAGCAGGGGAGGGGCAGAGAGAGCGAGGGAGACACAGAATCCGAAGCGGGCTCCAAGCTCTGAGCTGCCAGCACAGAGCCCGACGCGGGGCTCGAACCCACGAACCGTGAGATCGTGACCTGAGCCGAAGTCGGACGCTTAACCGACTGAGCCACCCAGGTGCCCCCATTATCAGACACTCTTCATGTGCCAGTTGCTACGCTGGGTTCTAGGAATACAGAACTGAACAGACTTTTGCCCCCAGTTTCAAAGAACTGGCCATGAAGATAAATGAGAAAATAAATAAGTATTCTCAATATTATAAACTCCGTGATAGATGTCTGCTCAGGGTATGCTGGGTGCGTGTCAAAGGAGCTCATGGGAAACTCAGCATGGCATAGTGTTAAGAGGGTAGGTCTGAAAAAAAAAAAAAAAGAAGGTAGGTCTTGGGGGCGCCTGGGTGGCTGGGTTGAACATCTGACTCTCGATCAGGACATGATCTCACGGTTTGTGAGACAGAGCCCTGCATCTATTAGTGCAGAGCTTGCTGGGGATTCTCTCTCTCTCTCTCTCTCTCTCTCTCTCTCTGCTCCTCCCTCATGTTCTCTCTCTCTCTCTCCCTCTCTCTCTCTCTCTCATAAATCAACAAACATCAAAAAAAGAAGAAGGCAGACCTGGTTCAAATCGTGCTTGTACCATAGCTGAGCTGTGTGACCTTGGGCAAGTCACCTAACCTCTCTGTTCCTTATTTGTATAATGAGGCTGATTGTACCTGGTTTAAAGGGTTGTGCTATGGATTAAATAACTGAGCATAAATGAACATGTGAAGTGCTGAGAACAAGGCCTGCTACATGGCAACTGCTATGTGATTAGCATCAGCTCTTATTGTTATCAGAGTCTCTTGCCAGTGTAGGGTGTCGGCCAGGGGAGCAGTTAAGGCATGAAGTTCAAGAAAGACACCACAACGGCTCCGAATGCCAAACTAACTCAGGCCTGTTTCTAAGTGAAAGTCCATGTGGAAATGCAAGTCTTGCAGGAAGAAGGGCAATTACAATTACCACTAACCATGGCGAGGAAGACGTCCGCAGACCCAGATCCACTGGGAAGTGAGAATATCAATTTCCAAGAAATGTTACAGCCCCCTCCCTGTGTAGTTGCCAGGCCCCAGGGAGTAATTTCATGTTCAAATTGCTTTTTAATCCCATGAGATTGCATCCCCCCAGCCCCCGTGGTCTCCAGAGGATGCATTTGGACAATTTCACCTGCTTCTATGCTGCAGAAAAATGTGAAAGCCACAGATCAGGCAATGATCCACAGCGTCCCCTTTCTAGAAAGACAGGTGAAATGAAGAGTAAGCCTGTGGGATGCTGTTACCTAGGCGATCCTTATGTATAAAAAGGTGTAGGATTTTCTGGCCAATTTCCAGTCTCCTCTCCTGTATGGGATCTGCCCACCTTCACAGCTCTTCTCTGCATCCAGGTTCAGGAACGCCCACTCCTAGGGCAGGAGGAGCCGGGGGCCGAAGCAGGACGGTGGGGGTTTGCAGTCCTCCCTCCGCCTCTTCTAACTGTATGACCTTGGTCAATTTACTTCACCCCTCGGAGCCTCAGTACCCTCATCTGTACAATGGAAATAATATTGCTTTTCTCATGGGTGTTCTGCAGGAGCAGTAAAAATTCAAGCAAAGCACCTGGCACGTAGTGGGAGCTTAAAAACCAAAAGTCCCAACAAAGTTTCCTGAACTGCTAAAATGAAACCTACAAAACAGGTCTCCTCTTGGCCCCATTCCAGCTTCGGACCTGCAGGAGGCTGCCTCCCAGGACCAGACCCCAGGGTGAAGCATCTAGGGGACACCTCCAGCTCACGGCTCTGGAAACCAGACAGCCCCACGTTGCCCCCACTTCTTGAGCAACTGGAGTCTGGGTCTTCTGATCTGGATCCCACTGGAGGCACCTCAGATTCGATAGCCGCATCCAGCCCACATCAGCCCTCCCTCGGCACACACAGCTCCACACTCCACGGGGTGCTCCCCTCTGTGCCCCAGGGGTCCCAGCACCCTCAATTTACAGGCGGGGAAACGGATGCTCCAAGGCACTGAGTGACTTCCCTGGGACCACCCGGCCAGTAGGTGGTGCAGCCGAGATGCCAACACTCTCATCCACTCAACCTGTGTTCCCCGAACAGGAGCCACCCCAATGATGCCCTCATGATACTCACAATATCTGAAATACCTCCTTGCACACGACCAGTGCTCATTTCTCCTTAATCTATATCGCACCTGTACGATTTGTTACTCAATCCTATTCTTTCAAATGACTTGAACCAATTTTTTTTTTTTTCAACGTTTATTTATTTTTGGGACAGAGAGAGACAGAGCATGAACGGGGGAGGGGCAGAGAGAGAGGGAGACACAGAATCGGAAACAGGCTCCAGGCTCTGAGCCATCAGGCCAGAGCCCGACTCGGGGCTCGAACTCACGGACCGTGAGATCGTGACCTGGCTGAAGTCGGACGCTCAACCGACTGCGCCACCCAGGCGCCCCATTGAACCAATTTTTTAAAACTTTTTTTTTTTTTTTTTTGAGAGAGAGAGAGAGAGAGAAAGAATCTTAAACAGGCTCCACTCTCGGCGTGGAGCCCAACATGGGGTTTCATCCCATGTGACCCTGGGATCACGACCTGAGCCAAAGTCAAGAGTCAGACGCTCAACCGACTGAGCCACCCAGCTGCCCTACCAACTCATTTTTTAAACCTAACCTTGTCTTAAGTAATACTAACTAGGAGATCACAGGGTTGAGGTGTTAAATATATGTTATCACGTACTCATTTAATTGCTATAAAGCCATTCAAATAAAAAGCATTCTAGTTCACATGAGTTCCACCCAAAATCATCTGGCTTGTTACATGTCGCCAGTCGCGGATACACTTCCTCTCACTCTGGAAGTGTGGAAGGAACCGGCCCCTCGAAGTTATGTTTGATTTAGATCTGCCAAAGACTTCTTAGATGATGTGGCCAATGTTCCAAGACGTGTTGGATGGAGAGTTTGTGGAACCAGAAAGTGTGCTTCCAGCCCCAACACAAGTTAGACGGATTTTTACAGTGGGACAAGTGGCATGAAACGAATAGCTTGGACAAGTTTCTGGAGACATCCAAGCAAGTTGGAGGCTGTCTAACGCGAGCATCACAGGTGTGGTTAAGCAGCTACATGTCTTGGAAAAGCTCTGGATTCTTGGAAACCCACCCCCGACTCCGGAACAGGCCTAGTGCAGGTTTAGCTGACGTGGGCCTGTTATGAACGAGGCAGGCAAATCCAACACGGTGTCCTACTTTCCTTGAAATAAGATAAGCACTCTACATCCAACAGGCACTCAATAATTGTTGATGAACGACCTAAGTCGAACTTCATAAGGTACAACAACGCTTTAAAGAAGGAGGGTGTACTGGGTTGAATACTGTCCCCTCAAAATTCAGGATCTTCCTTGGAACCTCAGACCGTGGCCTTATTTGGAAAAAGGGTCTTTGTAGATATAGTTTGTTAGGATGAGGTCATACTGGCCTAGGGAGGACCCTACATCCAAGGATTGTATCCATGTAAGAGGAGAGAACACACAGGAAAATAGACACAGAAGGAAGGTGGTCACAGGAGGGCGGTGTGTGGGGTAGGGGGGGTACCCGAATGGCCAGCAACTGCCAGAAGCAGGAAGAGGTAGGGAGGGGTCTCCCCTAGAGCCTAGAGGGGGCATGGCCCTGCTGGCACTTTGATTTCAGACTTCTGGCCTCCAGAAGTGTAACAGATCACATTTCTGGTGTTCCAAGGCGCTCAGTTTGTGGGTAATTTGTTACAGCGGCCTAGGAAACTAAGACAGAAGGCAAGTCTCAAGGTCCAGAGAGGCTAAGCGATTGAGCTGAGGTCCCACAGTGAGTTAATCTCCAGACTGGGGCGGGGGGGGGGGGGGGGGGGTGAGGGAGGGAGGGAGCGGGGGGGGGGGGGGCGTTGATCTTATCTTAGGGGGACTGGTAGCTTCTCAGAAACAGCAGCCAGAACACCAGGGAGGCATCCAGATCCCTCCCCTAAACCATCCCTGATTCAACACTGGGAAAATCCCTGAGACCTTATTTGCCTCGGTGGAAGCGACTTTCCTTTTTTTAACTTGTGCCTCGCACAGAGCTGTATAAAGTAGCCAGAGAGGCCACCTGCCATTAGCCAAGTCTCTCGGTAGGTTCTCACTGGCTTTCCAGACAGATGCACACATCCGTGGCTCCCATTTACAGCTGGCTTCCTACCCTGCCAAGGCGCCCCACCCAGGCACCGATCAGACCCAACCTTTATGAAACGCATGATTTCTTTGGGATGGACCACGCCGGGCTGCCTCAGCCTGTGATCCAGGGGACCCGTTCTCACTACCAAGACGCCAGACGGGTGCTCCGGATGCACACCCCCCAGGGCAGCACAGCTTTGCTGCTAACCCAGCCCGCCAGGAGAAGGTCTATTATTTTTCCATAGCCCGAAGGCTGGGCTTGTTGCCCACCTCACTTAAACACCCTGCTAGCTCTAACCTCCGTCCCAGAAATCATCAGGGGAGGGGAGTGACAAGGTTCTCATCCCTCCCTCCTGCCCCCACCGCTCACCCCCTTCCTCAGAAATGCAGTCCGCTTATTGTTTTAGGCTGGGGCTTTTAAACGCCTTTGGACTTGAAAAGAAAAATCGCGATCCAAAGCGTGAACATAAACACGGCGCGGCAAGCCTAGGAGCTACCGGAGGGGAGTTCTGGAAGTTCAGATTGTGAAAGATACTCACCCGCCGCGCTCGGGCCCACAAATGCCGGTTCAGGGGCTGCGAAGGGCCAGGCTCAGCGCCGAACTGGAGCGAGCCTTCCTTCCCTCCCTCCCTCCCTCCCTTCCATCCACAGATACATGTTGAGCTCTTCTATTGCCAGGTACTATGATGTATTCTGGGTCCAAAGGAATTAAAAAAAGAAAAGAAAAAAAAAAAAAAAAAAAAAAAGAACCGATGTGGCCCCTGCCTGGAGGCCCTGAGTGAAGCTAACATCTAGCAGCAGAAAGAGGCAAGGAGGCACATGAAGATGAATAACAATGTAATCTGATAAAGACCGCACAGCAGGCTCCGGGGTGGCAACATTTCATTCTTATTTTCAAGGCTTAATTAATGCAGCTCAAACTTCCATCTAAGTGCTGAGAGAATACTGTTGGAAAGGAATTCTGATGGAGGAAGGGGGACGGAGGAGGAATCCTAACTTCTGTTTCCAAAGCTGAGTTCATCATTTCTCTGGCCCCTCTAGCTAGCTGTTTCCCCAACCTCTGAATTCCCATCAGTTTTCTCAGCAGCCCCCAACAACCCCCTAGGTACCTCAGCTCCAAGACTCAGAGGCATCGCCATTTCTGCCCTTGCGCCATCCAATTCACTCCAAAGGCTTACAGAATCTTCCCATTGCCTCCTATATCTGCCCCTGGTCTCCACCTCTGTGTCCCTGACTCACTTGAGGCCTGCACCCTCTATTGCTTGGACTGCTGCAGTAGCCAAGTTGTTCCAGTCTCTCACAACCTTCAGTCCATCCTCTACACCCTATCATAGCAAAATCCCCTAACGGCTGACCACCTGATTCAAAACCGTCAAAGCCTCCCTAAGGCTGAACAATTAAATCCAAGTTCGGCATTCAAGGACGTCTGGCCCCAATCCATCTTTCCAATTTAATATTTCACTACTGCTCTGCATACTCCCAGGGTTACCACCAAAGGGGATCCTTCCTTCTTTGCTGAAAATATACACCTCATGCTGTCCGACGTCCAGGTACTGGCAGTTGATGCCCCACGAGCTGGAATGCCTCCCTTCCCCCGCCCCCCGCCCCAGTCCTTAACTCTGCCTCCATAAAGCCTTTCTCCACCCCCTCCCACTTTTACCCCCGAAAAGCCTCTCCTTGTGGATTTTGCTTCTGACACCATTCATACCTACTTTGTGCTACAGTCTGTATTCACTCCCTTTATTTTCTTAGGCTGAATCCCTAGGGGGCAGAAGTGTGGTCTTAGAGACCAGCAAATCACTGGTAATGCCTCGCAGGGCCTGGAAAACAGGGTGCACTCCATTAGTGGGTGCTAAATAAAATCACTTCTAGTGTTTCTTTCCTCAAACCTGTCCCCACACCGTCCCCTCCCATCAAGGGGCTAGAGTGCCCATTTACCATAGCAGCTCAAAATGTTAAAATAACAACATTATTTAGAACAGTGTTGAATAATACTGAAAATAATAGGACAACAACAGTAAAAACATGACCACCCCAAGCAGGTCCTTCCAGAGAAGCGGTCCTGACTTGTGTCTCCTGGCTCCCCCTTTCACCCTGTAATCCATTCTCCATGCAGCAGCCAGGGACTTATTTAAAATGCAAATGAGAACCTAGGGCTCCTCTGGCTTAAAACCCTCTGAACGGTTTTTTTTTTTTTTTTCGTTGCACTTACAATAAAATCAGAACTCTTCAAAGGCAGACAGCCCCCACTGCAGCGTTCTTTATCTCCTAAGTGTTCTCCCTGTCCCCACCCAGCCACATTCAGCTTTGCTGTCCTGGTCCCTAAGCACAACTCAGAGCTTTGTGTTTGCTGTTCCCTCTCTGGGAGGGGGGTCTGCCCAACCCCGTGCTCCCAAACACTCCCTTTCTTGCCTTTTCTACTCATGAGGGACCTTCCCCCTTCCTAATGAGACAGCTCCAAGACCTAAAGGGGAATTTCAGTAGAAAAGAAGGGGAGCGGGGGAACCCTTCTTTAACACTTTACCGGGTGCCAAGAATGAATTACCATCAGGGCTTTTGAATCTAAAGCTGGCTGCTGGGACTGGGTTCAGATCCCGCTTTGACCTCTTACTAGCTGTGTAATCTGGGCAAGTTACTCCATCTTTCTGTGCCTTGGTTTCCCCGTGTATTAAATAGAAACGAAGACAGATGCTCATCTTTGGAAGGGCACGAATGAACATGACCTCATAAATGAGGCATTGCCCACGAAGGGCCCCGGACGCACTCACAAGTACTGCGGCCTCCAGAGAAGGCCTAGCAGACCAGGGCTTTCTGCGGCTCGCCGTGCCCCGGGCCTTGCTTAGAAAGAGCACGGGTCTACGGGGCACCCAGATCATTCCGCAGATCTCATCTCTCCCACCAGGCAGGCCCTTTCATCCATGAAACTTCCTTCCCTCACAGCCGTACCACAGGCTGGGATGGGCAGCTCAGGTCTGCAGAGGTGCAAACAGGCTCTCAGAACCGGAATAATGGGGGGCGGGGGCTCGGGGGGCTCTGGCCCCAGGTCATGTGGCAGGAAGGGGCCCAGCCGGCCTCCAATCCAGAAGCCTCCTGCTTTTTGGTCCACCAACCCAGGCACGGGTGGCCCCTGGAACGCACCTTTGAGAGGTGTCCCACCTGCTCCAAACCCCGCTCGGCTCTCCACAGACCTCTTTCCCTTCCTGGCCAGGGACTTCTGAAGCCTTATCATGAAGAGGGGAGGGGGCCCTTTCCAGGCAGAGCCACGCCAGAAGTAAAAACCTTCTGTGGGGAGGAAAGCTGGATTCTCCAAAGCCTGGAACCCCGAGAGGTGGCCTGGCCCAGCTCCTTGCTTCAGATAAATAAGGCACCAAAGCCCTGCTACCTGAAGGCAGCCAAGAAGGTCCAGGGAGGTTAAACGACACCCCCAGGGCCACTCAGGGGGCAGTCGGGGCACTTGGGCGCCTCTGTGTGACTGCCTCATCCTAACACTAGAACCGCCCCGATGACCACTCTACAGGGAGAGAAATGGAGGCTTTGAGCAGGTCAGAGACTCCCCCAAGGTCACGGGGAAACGGGAGCTGGGCCTCAAGCCAGCTCCCCCATCCTCTGCACCCAGCCACCACCCTGAGGCCCCCCGACTCATGGAGACACTTGGTATTCTCCGCCATCCCGCACCCCCCGCTGAAGCCACTGTGCCTTCTCCAGACGCCGCACGTACACTATTTTACTCCACGGATATTTGCTGGATGCCTTCCGCAGGCCCGGCTCCGTGCTGGCTTCACACACACCAGGCGACAAGGCCAATGTGAGAGCTCACAGCCCACTGGAGACACACGTAAACAGACAACTAGTGAATTGTCCTGAGTTCTGTGGAGGAAGCGAAAAAGGGGCTGTAGGGAAGGATGGCAATCTGCTGTTTTCGTTCAGAAAAAGGCTTTCCCAGGAGGTGACATTCAGTGGATCGTTTCAGCTGATAATTTGGAAACTGTCAGACATAGAACACCCCAATGAACCCCCGTGTACCAATCACGGGGCCCCAACAATCTGCCGTTCCTATTTTGATGCTATTTTAAAATGAATAAATGAGCGCGTGTAGTTTAAAAAGTGTCCGATGGGGCGTGGGGTTAGAAGATCTGAAGTCTGGCCCCGGCACCACCCTTGCCTGGCGCTGTGACCGTGGGCTGTGGTCAGGCTCCTACAGACTTCACGGCCCCCACGTCCCAGGCCGGGTGCCCGCATGGCAGAGAGCCACGACGGCCTTCAGGAAGTCTACTTTTCCCCCCAGAAGACAGCCTTCTGGGCAGACACTGTGCCTCTATGGGTGGGGGGGGAGGCTCTGTAATTAGCCTTGATTTATGATCAAGGCCTGAGAAGTCCCTGCCTGTCCCCACGCCCAGCCCTGGGGATCACCCCTCTCAGGGAGGGGCCACGAGGGGCCTGCGGGATACGTGGCCCAGGAGGGCCCACCAGAAACCTGCAAACAGGTGTCACCGAGAATCCTGCTGGGCAGCCCGGGAAGAGGCTCCTTGGGAGAATCAAGCACAAATGCACTTTGAGCCAAGCTTCCCAACGCGGCACAAATACAAGGGGAAAAGCCCTGGACAGGTGGCTGTCCTCCCAAACAGAAGGGCTCATCTGCCCTCCGCGCCTGGTCTCTTGACTTAGATGGGCTTTCGCTCTCACAGCGTTTGTATTCAGCTGGAGGCTTAGAGGAAATTCACCTGAGCCAGAGGTGGTTCCAATCCCAGACCCGCCGGATCCATGAGCTCTGGGCCCCCGGCAACTCCTTTTACCTCTTTGCACCTTAGTTTCTCCTCCATGAAAATGGGCCAACGTCGCAATCCCTTCATGTTCATCCTGAAGATGGTGATCCAAAAATGAGCCATGAATCCTAAAGCATGTGCCCCGGGGAAAGACCATGCAGGGAGTATTAGTATACCTGCTAAGTATTCTGATATGGGCAGTGGGTGGCTAAGAGCAGCTCTGAAAACAGCCTGCCCGGGTCCACATCCTAACCCTGCCACTTGCTGACTGTGACCTTGGGCAAGGTTCATCATCCTCCCTGCCTCGGTTTCCTCTTCTGCAGGAAGGAAATAATAGCAGCAGCTACCTCGTGGGGTTGTTGTGACCACACAGATCGTAGCTGGCACATGATAAACCCTCAACAAATGCTACTCCAGATGACATGTGTAGCAATGGTCATCTCTGGGGTTCCCCACTACAGCGCCTCCTGCCCACCGGGGAGCCGTGGCTCATTCATCGCTGTTCTCCATTGCGTGCAGGGGACTTACGGGATCGAAACGAAACAGAGCGGGGGTTGGGGACCCCTAAGGGAAGAACGAACTGGCTGATCCAATAAAGCTGCTGAAGCAGAGCTTGGTGCCGTGTGGTGGTTGTGCTGTTTGGACCATGGGTTTGGGATGTGCAAGGGCAGTGGGGTGGGGTGCGGGACAGGCTCTTGGGACTGAGAAAATCCTTCTGCCCACCAGACAAGTTTAGTGTGGTTTCCCAAGGGGACAAGGGTTCAGAGAGGTCTGGGGCAAGGCTGGGGAATGCTCCACAGGGCCCCTGGGGAGGGGGCAGCAGGGGTCTACAGTCTCACAAGACTTCCATTGTATGCTGTCCCCACTGGCCAGCCCCCACAGTGGCCCAGGCCCTGGGGAGCTCGGCAAGAACAAAAACCAAGGGAGGGGAGGGGTGAGGAGGGGCGGGCCCTGGCTGAGACCGAGGGGGTGGGGGGGAGGGCAGGACGTGCCAAGTCACAAAGGCCTGGGTGGGAGGTGGGCTTCACTGCACGGGCCCCCTACTCAATTCAGTCAGGAGGGGTGTGAGAGACTGGAAAAGCAGAAGGCAGCCAAGCCCAGACAGGGCTGAATAAAAGTCCTTTATTTGTCTTAATATCCCTTGAACGCACAAACTTGAAACCCTAAACCCTCCTTCTTTATTTCTTTTGGATGTGGCTGGGCCTGGCAGAGCTTCTCCCTCTTGCCCGAGCTCCTGACCAAAATTATACCAGTTTCCTGTTTAAAATTCTCCAATTCCACGAGCTTCTGAGATGCTCAGCATCAGCTCCGGGATGGCTGGGGGCAGGGCGGAGGGCGCGTGCCCAAGGGAGTCCAGACTCCAGCCCGGTAAGGCAGACACCAAATTGAGGGCCCCAGTGTGGCTTGGCCAGAGTTTGGGATGGATGGGGGAGGGAGACAGTAGTGGTCAGGCTGGGGAAGGGGATGTTCTGGAACTTTCCTGAGACTATATCCTTGTTCCGCTACTTTCCAGCCACGTGACCGTGGGCAAGCCACCTAATCTTTTCCAGTCTTGCTTTCCCCATCTGTAAAGTGAGGACAGTGATGAGAGTATCCTATCAAAAGGCTGTTTGGAGCTTTAAATGGAAGATGCATGGAAACTGTTTACAATAGTGGCTGACCCAGCTGGAGGACTGAGTAAGGGACAGCCATCATTATGATGCTAATGATGGCTCCATATTCGGAGTAATCCTCAACCCTGGAGTGATTTCCCAAGAGCACAGTAGGGGAGGGAACTATGCCCCTCTCACCCTCTTCAGTGCCGGCCAGCAACTGAGCACAGATGAGGAGGGCTGGCCTGAAAAGCCTTTCCAGAACTGTGTTCAGATGTTAATAAAGACCTCAGCAAAAAAGGCTCTGTCATCAGCGAAGTCTGGGAAATGCTGGCTTAACCCAGGTTAAATGGGGTCCTTGGTGCGGGCCTCTTCAGGGCCTTTCTTTGACCCAGTGTACATCTTGAAACTCCAGAAAAATTCACACTGGTCCCTAAAACATTCTGCTGCACAACTGTTTAGGGCCAAGGGTTATCGTTCTGAGCCAGCCACTTAGGGGAAGGCCCGTGTTACTGCACCCTAGGCATGGGAGTATACTCACTCAGTTATCTACACTCTCCTATCTTCCTGAACCCTATCCCCTCCTTCATTCACATCTGCACTCCACAAACCCTCCCTGGAACCTCATCCTGTCAGGCCCTGAACGAGGCACAGGCTGATAAAGTGATGAATCTGGCACAGAAACAGTCCTCAATAACCCTTAGTCTCATCAGGGAGGCACTGCGGGGGTGGACACTCCGTCCCCCATGTTCATTTCTTTCAGATGCTCAGATCCAGAATCTCCTACTCACTATCCTTCTTGTCCATCATCCGTCACATCCATTAGCAAGTCCTACCAGATCTACCCTAAGCTATGTCCCCAGTCCAACTACTGCTCGCCGTTTCTAACGACTACTGCACTGGTCCCAGCCCCCATCGTCTCTTTCCTGGATGCTGCAGTGGCATCCTCAAGGATCTCCTAGCTTCTACTCTTGCCCTACCAGCGTCTCTGCTCCGTGGGGCTAAATACAACCAGGCGTGCCACTCCCCTGCTTAACGCTATCTGACGGCTTCCTCTCACACTTAAACCTGAGCCAAACTCCTTGCTCCATCTTCTAAAGCCTCCCTCCTTCATGGGCTTGCACACCAGTCGCTCTGCTCCTCGCTATCCTCCAGCCAGGCAGCTTCCCTTTCAGATCTCACCCCAGGGCCTTTGCACTTGCTGGTCCCTCTGCCTGAAACACTCTTCCCCTGGGTCTTCCCACACATATCAGGAATCTGCTTAACTGTCCACCTCTTCAGTGAGGCCTTCCCTGATCACCCTTCCCACAGGAGCTCCTCCCATCCCAACCAGTCACGACCACATTTCCTGCCTGTTTCCTTCATAGCGTTACCTCCATTTCGACGTTTTGTATTTCATTTGTTTCCTCGTTTATTTTCTCTCTCCTCACCCTGGACGGGAAGAAAGCTCCATGAGGACCAGGGCTTCATCTCTGTATTGTTCTACTGAACGATGCCTATCCCTAGTAGGTGTTCTAGAAATATTTTCTGGAAGGATGAATGAAGGAGAATGTTCAGTAGAGAGCGGTGGGGACAGTCACGGGGCTGTGGCATCACCAAGGTTCTTAGTGCTAATCGGACCGGGAAAACACTCCCCCCGACCGTCACCCCCAGGGCCATCACTCTTAAAGTCAGATCTGAACTCCTCACCATGGGCAGGCTCCTGCCACCCCACTGGCATCACGTCCCCCCTGCTCACTCTGCTCAGCCACACTGGCCTCCCTAGGCTCCTCGGGCCGGCCTCCGTCCTCACAGCAGTTGCTTCTGTGCTGGGACCACTCCTTCCTCACTGGCCCACTGCAAGGCGATGGGACCACTCCTTCCTCGCTGGCCCACTGCAGGGCGAAGGGCTTGACATCACCCAGCAGATGCCACTCCCAGACCCCTGGGCCTGAAGTTGGCATTAGATGATGTTTACGGTGCCTGCCCTGAAGCCATTCTGCCTGAGTTCAAATCCAACGTCCCACTGCCTGCCCCGGAAACGGGAGCCCGATGATTTCTCTAAGCCTCAACTTCCCCCTCCGTAATGTGGGCATAATGATAGTCCTGCCTCCACTCATTCATTCCTTCTGCCAAACAGGAGGGCAGGGGCAGCAGCGGGACGCCAGGTAGGCGGCTACAGCACTCATCCACGCGACTCACGGCGGTGGCCGCCTGTGGCACACGGGGGGGCAGACCCGACATATACCAAACCTCCGGAAAGTTCACACTGAGCAAATGCCACCTCCTTCCTCCTGTCACCTCTGGCTGTCTTAGTCCCTGGGGCCCGAGCCCCCATTTCATGCTCTAGGAGCAGGGAGAAAGGCAGACTCTTACCAGACCCCCTGGAAGAACCCGTTTTACTTCCTGGAGTCGGATTAGTTTCCAGGTGGCTTGGGGCCTTAGGATGTGCGGCTGTGGGATGCACCTACTTTCTTGGTGGGGGCGCGTGGGGCCACCTCCATGCCCTGAGCCCCCTGCAGACTTGCTCCAAGGGCTTGCTGTGGTCTGGAGAGATCTGGGACTGAGCGGAGCCCCTGCCCCTAGACGTGCCACAGGTGGATTCGTAGCTTGTAGCCACAGCCTGTTACTGGCCCCGCCCACGCCGACCCCAGGAGGGAGCCGTGGCTGCACGTGCACCTGTAAGTCCTGTGTGTCCTCCGACCCCCTCAGGCGCCCCTCCCTTGCCTCTTCCGCATCGCACCACGTCTCCCTCACTTGTCTCAGTGTCCGGGCCACCCTTGGCCGTCGTCAGCTCTTACAGGACAGCCAACTGAGAACTCACAGGATGGCAAGGAGGAGGAGAGAACGGAGGCTCCTTGTTTTTGCTAATTTGCTTTGACAGCTGTAATTTCATTTTAATTATTTATGCTCATGCTTCGGAGCTCACTGGCAACTGACCAGAGGTGTGTGTTTTGTGCAGCGAGAAGGCACGGAGTAAGAGACTGGTTTTCAGCTTTTACGTTTTTTTTTTTGGCTGATTCGTGGGAAATGGATGTCAGGGTCCTGTGCCCCCACCCCTACGCCTGGGGGCTACTCCACCATCACGGATGAATTCTTCTATTTTCGCACCGTGGGGACAGAAAACAAGAACCCAGAGCTCGGCGTCCTGTGGGTTGGCTAAGCCAACGGTCCCTGTTCTTGGCTGGGCTGTTCCTCCTTGGATTCCACTGCCACCGTCTCTGGGGTGTGGTCTGCTCACAGGGCCCACGGTGCAACCCCGAACGTCAGGGTAGGGGAAATGTTGGTGACAACTGGTCTTGCCCCCTTGTGGTGTACATGAGGGGAATAATGACCAGAGCAGGACAGGGATAACCCCAGTCACACAGCCACAAGCATACCACAGTCCTCGGCCCCCAAGCTGGCGAAAACCCACCTGCCCCTCCTGTCTGCCCCTGCGCTCCTGCCCTGGCTGGTAGGTTAGAGCAACACCAGGGCATCTGTTAACAGGCATATTCCTGGGGGCGCAGGGGTGGCTCAGTCGGTTAAGCGTCTGTGTCTCACATCAGTTATCGCCGGACCCGCGATTCTGCCACTGGAGAATCTTCCTCTGGGCCCAAGCATCACCCTCCAGCCTTCCCATGCAGATACCCCAGGAGGAGTCGTTCCCCGAGGCCACGAGGACTCTGTCCTTACAACCCTCACGTCCACTGAGTACACGGCACGGCCACCATCTGATCGCTCCCAACAACACGGGACAGCAGACAAAAGCAAGGCTCACGGTGCCCACTTTACAGACAAGAAACCGCCGGCTCCAAAAGGACACGTCTCCGAAGTCACGTCGTCAGCGAGTTCACAACCCAGATTCTGGACATTCGAGCCCCGCTGGAGCCTGCTGGGGGTGGGTGTCAGGAGACAGGAGAGGAGAGGCGAGGCCGAGGGGCTGGGTGAGTGGGGAGGAGTGGGAAGAGGAGAGGCTCTGGTGGGGCCACCATGGCCACCTTGTTTCCTCCCCACTGTGGCAGCTTGGACGCTCTATTCATTCACTCACTCACTCACTCACCCCATTCCGCACAGCTTCCCGTGGCGAGCTGGTTTGTAGCAGAAGACCTGTCTGTGGCCTGCTGTTTTACAGTGTGACCTTAGCTATAATTAGGGGGGTGAAAGCGACCTCTCAGGCTTGATGTGAAGGGTTTTTAAGTTCCCTCCTGCGTGTAAAAGCGCCTAGTACAGCACCTGGCACCGTACGTAATCTCAGCTACAACTTTCCAAGGTGGGGCAGACCCTGGCTGTTTGCTCCTTGTTCATCGGTATCCCATTCTACAGATAAAGAAACTGAGGCTCCGTCAGGTTATCTAGCTCCATATTTCAGCCACTGGCGGCACCACAATTTGAACCCTCTATCTACCTGAGTGCAGATCCCGAGTCTTTGATGCTAACCCCTACTCTGATCTCTACACACACGCGCGTGCGCGTGCGCGCACACACACACACACACACACACACACACACACACACGAAGCCCTCGGCTGTTTGGGCTTTAACTCTAGGAAACACTCAGTGGGGGGTGAAGCTGGAGAGGGCTGCAATGTCTCAGACAAAACTTGACTGTGGTTCTTCCTCTTTCTTCCTCTCACTGTGCATCCAGAGGCGGCTCCTGCTCAAGCCCACAAGACGGGGCGCCAGGGGCAGGGGCTCTCTTCTCCCTCCTCTAACAGCTCACGTTCGTTCCCGGATAAGGCAATCAGAGCTCAAGGATTAATGGGACGTGGCTCCGGCTTTCGAGTCCCACCCGCTGACAGATCGCCTAATTCCTCCCCCCACCCTGTTCCTGAACCTTGCAGGGAAAAAAACACAGGCGGCTTGCTTATCTTAGTGTGGGGTTGCCGTGGAAACTGCATCCCCCGTGAGATGCACTGTCATAACATTTCAGCGCTGTTCGGAACCCTTAAAGACACAGCCTCCTCCTCCTCTTGGGGCCTCGGTCCACAAGCAGTTGTCAGATGCTCGGGGAGGGGGGGCAGGAGGCAAAGAACTAGGAGGAACCCTGGCTTCGGAAATGTTGGCTCTCATCCTTCTAGGGCTTGAGAGCAACTGATGCCTGGCAAGTGAAGGGGCTGCGGGGGAGCTGGAGAACATTCTTCAAGTGGCTTCTGGGCCAGGCAAGGGGCTCTGCTTGGGTTTTTTTGTGATGAATCTCACCAGCTTCCCCACAAAGTTGATATTATGATGACCTCCATTTTACAGAAGAAAAAGCTGAGGCTTGCGGAGGTGAGGTCACTGCAGTGGACTCTGTTGCTGCTCCATGACCCCTCATCCTGGGTTCAGAACTCAAAGTCTCAGGACACCTGGGTGGCTCAGTCAGTTGTGCGCCTGACTCTTGATTTCGACTCAAGCCACGAAACAGAGTCGTGAGATCGAGCCCCACGTTGGGCTCTGGGCTGAGTGCTGAGTGTGGAGCCTGCTTAAGATTTTCTCTCTCTCGGGGCGCCTGGGTGGCTCAGTCAGTTGAGTGTCCGACTTCGGCTCAGGTCATGATCTCACGGCTCGTGAGTTCAAGCCCCGTGTGGGGCTCTGTGCTGACAGCTCGGAGCCTGGAGCCTGCTTCAGATTCTGGGTCTCCCTCTCTCTCTTCCCCTTCCCCACTCACGCTCTGTCTCTGTCTCTCTCAAAAATAAATAAACATTTAAAAAAACCTTTTTATAAAAGGTTTTCCCTGTCTCTCTTTCTGCCCCCTCCCCAACTCAAGCCCTCTCTCCCAAAACAAACAAACAAAAAAATCCCCTCAAAGTCTCACATGCCAGGAGACCCCCTTGTCCCTTGCAAACCGGGAGGGTGGGTCACCTTACCTTCCCCCATTTCCCCAACTCATCTCCCCAACAGACCTGGCATGCCTCCCACCTTCGGGGGGCACTGGCTTGAATGCCTGCTCCTGGGTCTCCTCTTCAGCAGATGCCCGTAGGCCCCTGGAGCTACTGTGCCTCCCAGCAGAGAGCTGGAAGTGTTTTGAGCCACCGAGCCCCCGAGCCCACCGAGCCCCAAGCCAGGGGCTGGCAGGTGGGGGAGCAGGAAAGCCCAGTTCCCCTGCCTTGACTGGGGGCAAGCTCTGAGCTCCCCCGTGGAGGTGAGCTGAAGCCACCCTCTGTGGGACTTTTCCTGGGAGCCCCTGACTTGGCATCCTGGCCTCCCTTAGCGGCAACCCTGGGAGCAGATCCTTAATGCGTCACTTGTCCGGAATCCTCCCTGCAGGCTCTGCTCCTGCGACAGCTGACCTCAGGTCACACAGCAGGCCGCGCTGGGCTCCCCTCACTTCACACCCCCCCCCCATAAATCCCAGGCTGCCAGCCACATTGGAAGACCGCCTTTCCCCACAGCCACGCCTTCTACAACCTCAGGGCCTTGGCACATGCTCTTTGTCCACAGTCTGTTCGACGCCCCCTTCCCAGACTGCTCCCCCAAATTGAGGTCCACTTGTCCTTCCAGAGCTGGCTGAGGTGCCAGCCACCAGAAGGGGCTCGGCGGGGCCCAGGGATGTCACTGTGTCTACATGGCTCCCACAAGGCTCCACCAAAGCCCCACTCCGGAGAGGGTGTGCCTCGTAACCCAGAGCCAGCTGAGACCCTCTGAGACCCTATGCTTCCGTCCCCGCACCCCCACGCCCCACCCACCAGAGGCTGTCACGAGGTGCTCACAGACACCACATGAGCGAAGGAAAGCACAACGAGGCAGCACCTGCTCTGTGCCAAGCAGTCGGCAAAGCAAACCCACAGTCCTTACCCACAGGGCCCGACCCGATCCCCCTGGCTGCCTCCCCACCTCCTTCCACTCACCCCCACCGAGTCTCCTCCAGTCCCGGGGCCCACGCTCCGTGCCCACGCTCCCCTCTGCCTGCAGCTGGTCCCCAGAGGAGCTCTGGGCGTGCACCCTCCCTTCCTCAGGTCTCTGCTTACATGTTCTCCTCAGAGACATCTCTCTGGCTTCTCCCTCAGCTTCCCCCACCATAGCTCAGGGATCTTCCCACTACCTTAAATACGTCTTTATTTACACATAATCACTGTATGAGCTAATAATAAATACATAATTATACGCATACAATTAAATATATAATATTTAGACAACATATAAATCAGTTCGTATTGACTATGTACCACGTCTGTTGCTCCCACTAGAGTGTAAAGGTCCACAGGGGGGGACTTTGTCCACTGCTGTACCCCAGGACCCAGAACGGCGTCCACAGAACATCGTAAGTGCTCGATGCATATTTCTGAACGAATGCATAAAATGCCAGCCTCTCGCTAACTGCTGAGAAACCGTCCTTCGAGGTAAGTACTGTCACAAATTGAAGCTCACTTGGGAGAAATGACTCACCCAAGGCTGCACACACAGCCAAGAGCAGAGGACACCATCCTGAGCTCCACAGCCCTGGGGCCTGACTGCTGGCCTTGACCTTGAACCTTCTCCGGCAATGCCACGCCCTGCATGCTGTTCCGGAGCCAGTCCCCTTTCCCCGAGCAGACGCCCGGACCTCGGTGACTGGCTCCTCTGTGGCGGGGATGCACTGGGGGCCACGAGGAGGAGAAGGTCCACAGAAGAGGTGACTGGGGCGCCTCTGAGCACCTCTCGGTGCCCACGAGAAAGAGGTGGGGCTGGGGGCATCATGGGTCATAAAGATTCAGAACAGAAACACACCCACACACCAGCTCCTCGATTTCTGCTGAGGCCTCTAGCCTCCCCACGCTGGGGTCCAGGTAGAAGCTCTCCAACCTCTTCAGGGACCCAACACGTCCACTATTGATTGGTGACACATACGAGCCAAATTGTGCAAAAGTGTGAATGGAAATCATTATGATGTGTTTCGGGCATACGTCCCTCTTGCCCCCCCAAATGTGAGAAGAACAGGGGCTAAACGTGATTTAGTCCCACTGCTCACAGTCTAGACCCAGGCTGGAGTCTCTCAGAGGCCACCCCTCAAACCAGGCTTCATTTACTGCAATAGGGACCTGAGTAGACTTCATTTTCTGAGAGCCCGGAGAAGGGTCTCTCCCCCTGTGAATAGCTATCCGCAGTGCCACTTTACAGATGAGCAAGCTGAGGCTCACAGAGAGAGGACACAGGATTCTAAACCTCATGAGGTCCCCCTTTGGGGTATCTCACTCTGCTGGACCAGGTTCCTTGGACGTCTATCATTCTACCTCCTTTCCTGTTCTCCTGCAGCTCAGAGTGAGCGTGCGTGCACACAGCAGACAGACACAGCCTCCCGGGACCCTCAGAGCCCAGCAGTGAAGTCACTGCCTGGGTGACTGACTAAAAGCTGTGAGTCTGTGATGTCGGAGGTCTTGGGCTCAGGGACAGAATGAAGACGCCCTCCGATGGGTGTCCTTCTGACAGCCTGGGAAACCCCAAGAGACCCTGTTCCCTGGTGTGTGACCCAGCGTCCCTCAGGCCCCCAAATCACTCAGAAAGGGGCACGGGTCTGGGGCAAGGGCTCCAGAAGGAGTCTTTCAGTTCCGTGGACCCTGCACAGCCCCACACAGACAAGGATTGGAAGGAGGTGGGCAGGGCTACGGGCTGAACACAGACTATTATTGATGTCCTCTTCCGACGCTTGCGGTGTCCTGCTGACCGACTACGAAAATAAAAACTCATTTCCTACTGATCTGGGGTCCTTTCTTCTTTTCATTCCACAAATACCACAGTTCTGGGTTGATGGCACATAATCCACCCAGGCCTGGCTCCCGGATCAGCATAACTAATCTTGCAGCCTCCTGCAGAGCACATCTTTCTCTGCCAGCCACTCCGAAGGACCCACGGACCTTCACTGCTTCCAAGGCCAGCCTGTCTTTTGTCTCCCGGAATTCCTACAGGCCCCCTGCGAGGTATCGTTGCCAGCCTTTCTCCCACGAGGCGATTGAGGCTCAGAGAGGTTGAGTAACTTGTCGTAGGCCACACAGCAAGTTCACGAAGGAGCAGCTATACCGTGGAAAGCTTTTTCCTTAGCAGACAGAGAAGCTAATTGAGCTCTGTTCCTACCAGAAGGCTCCAATTTGGACAGTTTAATCCCAGCGTGGGTTAAAGATGGGAAGAGCCCCATAAAATCTGACTGGGGGTCGTTGCTTTTTTCCCTTGCCCGTGACTTATTTCTGCTGGGAAGTGAGAACCTCAGCATCTCTGATGATCTCAGCTCTGCCTCGCGTAAACATTCGTAAGCTGTGAAAAGAATTCATTGATGAACTCACGCAACACTCCCTTCTCCCCGGGTGAATGAGACCCAGCGACTGACGTGAGGGTGTTATTGTAAGGTTGCTGCAAGGGGGAAATCTGCACGTCTGTCTTCCTTTGCTGTTCCCCGACTCCGGATGCCCCGCGTGGCTCTAACCGAAAGCTGAGGAGAAAGACCCGCCGCGTGGCTCCCATGGTCTGCCCCCCCCCACACCGTGCCCGGGCGCCCGGCACAGCCCTGTCTGCAGAAACGCAAAGGCAGCCAGACGTAAGGGTTCTTCCTTTGACTTGGCCCCTCTCTTCCTCCGAGCAGTGACGAGGTCACGCGTGTAAAATCAACCCCGACACAGGACCACCTTAATCCCATACCCCTTCCTCAGGTACAGGAGCAACAAAGCCACCATGAGGGTGACAGCAGCTCTCCAAACTGGCAGTCGCTAGCCGTGTGTGGCTATTTAAATTTAATTAATAAAATTAAACAAATTAAATTGCCAGTCACCCTCTGCCACACTAGCCACACTTTCTTTTAAGTGTATTTATTCATTCTGAGAGAGACAGATCGGTTTGAGAGAGAGAGATCGGGGGAGGGGCAAAGAGAGAGAGGGAGAGGAGAGGGAGAGGGAGAGGAAGAGGGAGAGGGAGAGGGAGACAGAGAGAGAGAGAGAGAGAGAGAGAGAGAGAGAGAGAGAGAATCCCAAGCAGGCTCCACGCTGATAGCATAGAGCCCGACATGGGGCTTGAACTGTGAGGTCATGACCTGAGCAGAAACCAAGAGTCAGATGCTTAACCGACTGAGCCCCCCCAGATCCCCCCCCCCACTAGCCACACTTTAAGTATTCAAGGTGGCAAGTGGCCCTCGTGCTGGACAGCACAAGTACAGGACGTCTCTGTCCTCAAGGAACGTTCCACAGACCAGCACCGCTGTCAGAGCCAATGAGGCCGTGACGGATGGTCCTCCGGTGATCACGTTCATCTGGGATTCGGGCTAGTCCCTGGCTGCCCTGCTCTCCGAGAGCCTCGACTTGCCAACTGTTCAGAGAGGATCTCTGGGCCCCCGCGAGGCTCCTGGGAAAAGAGGTATGAGAAAAGTATACCCAGCCAGCTCCCGTTTTCATACCCTGGATTCTCTATCTTTTCTCCATCTGTAAAATGGGGATGTGAAACCTGCTCCGTGCCAGCAAGAGTCGGTGAACAGACCTGGGTGTGGATGAGGCTCCTCGTTGGTCCCCAGTGTGACCACCTGCCCTGTGCTACCATCAGGGGCTTTAAGACTTGCCCGGGGACAGCAGATTGGGTGAGCAGGGACACTGAGGGCTTCCGAGAGCTCCAGAGAGTACCCTGGGCAAACAATGGGCAATTACTGATCACCTCAAAAGCATCCCGAAGTAGCTGGAGGAGAGGTCAGCCCGATCCCTGAGGCTCAGATGATATTCACACTTGCCAATATCTAGCCAGTGCGTGCTTTGGACTTGGCCAGAGGCTACATGTTGTGTCTTTTAAACCTCACAATGACCCTATGAGATCGGAAATTTATTTCCATTTTGCGGATGAGAAAACTGAGGCACCGGGAAGCTAACAAAGCCAGTCAGTCTGGCTCTCAACCTCTCAAGCCCGCTGCCCCCCTCACCTTGCCCTTCCTCGCTCTCCAAGGGGGTGAGAATATGAGTTAAATGAGTTGCCCAAGGGCATGCAGGTCTTAGAGAGCAAGTGTTGATAACCGTCTGTCACGAGTCCTCTGCTGGCCCGCCCCTGCCCGCTGACCGCGACCATCCCAGTGCTTTAGCACTGGTACCACTGGTCAGCAGACCCACACACCCCCGGGGGCCAAGTTCTGCTTCGCCAGGTCCAGGCGATGACCCCATGCATACAGAGTGAAACGGAGACGGGGCGGGGGAACCTCCGGACAAAGGGACACTAGTAATGGTGGAAGCCACCTTGCCAAAGCCACAAATATCTTGTGGAAAAGACTCGAAGCGGGCGGCAGTGTGGGCCAAAACGCAAACGAGGCATTTGAGGGGAAAAGCTGGCTTTCAGGGAGTGGTGATGGGGGGGGGGGGGTGCGGTGCACATTCCACCAGGAGAATTTTTATGTCAGAGAGAAAATAAAACATCTCCTATCTCTCTTCTCTTTCAACAACTGCAGGACAGCAGGGGGGTGGGAAGCTCTACGAGCATTTGCTGAATGAATATATATAAATGAAGAGAACGTATTAAAGGAACGGATGTGGAAAAGCCATAAAAAAAAAAAAAAAAAGCAGAGAAGAGGAGAAATGCAAAGTCTGGAGTGGGAAGAGGCAGACTCAGGCAGGGTGCTTGCTGGGCCTTTGGTGTTTCTGGGTCTCAGCAGTGGGTACTCATCTATACAATGTATCATTATCGTGATTTCCCTGCAATCACTGTATACATAACTTTTTGCATCTCGTCAACTTGTCATAGAAACATTCACAACAGGAAATATATCAAGCCCCTACGGAACATCTGGATTTGTACACTAGCCTTGCCCATATTTAGACTAGTGCTTTGTTTCATCACCGTGGTAAGGGATGATTAAAATCACCATAGATATATTTAAAAAAATTTTTTTTAATGTGTATTCATTTTTGAGAGACAGAGAGAGACAGAGCATGAGCGGGGAAGGGGCAGAGAGAGAGGGAGACACAGAATCGAAAGCAGGCTCCAGGCTCGGAGCTGTCAGCACAGAGCCCGACACGGGGCTTGAACCCACGAACTGCGAGATCATGACCTGAGCCGGAGTCAGACGCTCAACCGACTGAGCCACCCAGGTGGCCCTCACCACAGATATTTTTAATGGCACCTTTTATTTATACAGTACTCCACGTTTTTATAGTATTTACTACTCACATTATTGGGTTTAAACTTAGAAGGAGTGCAGCGGTCCTGGGGCAGAAAATGCTAGAAACCAGAAGATCTGCCCTTCACTCATGACTCTGCCTCTTACCAGCTGCAAGACCCTGAAGAAGCCACTGCACTTCCCAGAGCCTTGGTTTTCCAACTGGGAAAAATGGGAGAATACACTTGGGTTGACTATCTTGTCAGGTGGCTATTCGTTTATCCTCATCGACTAGCCAAGTATTCACTGAGCAACTGCTGTGTGCCATGCACAGTCCTCAGAGCTGGGGACCCGGCAGTGGACACGGCAGAAGCAGTGGCTGCCTTCACAGAGTCTGCTGTCCAGGGATAGAGAGAGTGGACAAAGAAAATCACAGTAGTGCCTCCCTACACGGAGATGAATATGAGAAGTGACAGCACAGGGTCCCCGAGACACCTGATGGTAAGGGGTTCAACAGGTTTGAGGGGCAGAGCTGGGGGCATTAATGCCTAAACACATTCTCATAATCTGTGGTCTTGTTAGAAAGGTAATGGCGTGATGTGATTGTTGTAAATACAGGAAATAAAAAGGCTTTAGAGACAATGGGGTAAAAGCAAGACCGTGAGCCAGGACCAAGAGCCCGCCAGTATGCGTGGGACAAAAATCCTGCCATAGGCGGGCACTGGTTGGCGATTAGCTGTTGCCCTGGGCTCCAGAGTCTTCCCACAGCCTCCCCAGCCCGACCCCATGCCCCAGCAGCGAGGGTGGAGGACGTCTGGCCCCGTGTGACCACCACCGTCCACTCCGGCTGGTCAGGGCAGGCACCCACTTGTCCTTAAAGAGTTGGCTTTGTGCTCCTGACGCCAAGGACAGGGTTCCTAAACTGCACCCCAATCTCTCCCCATAAGCCACCAAAGCAGGCTGTGCCCTGACCCCTCCTCTCCCACCCAAGCTGCTGCCTCTGAGCCAGGCCATGGCTCGGGGTCCGAGGGGCAAGGCAGCTGTTTGAACAGCCAGGAAAAGCGTGTTGTCGAGGAACAGCCTACGTGACCGCAGCTGCAGAGGAAAGAGTTTGGAGCCAGTGAACACGGTGCTGGCCCAGACTGCGAGCGGGAGGAGGTGGAACCTTGAGGCCCCGTGGAGGATGCCAGGATTCATCCTGGGGGCGCTGGAAACGAAAGAGGGGCGAGCCAGGACCAGGGGTGCAAGCCCCAGAGAGCGCTCTGGCCGAGACGGGAGTGGCCTCGGCGGGGCATTGTGGGATCGGGCAAGTCCTCAGAAATGGCTAGGCTACCTCCCGGCTATATACATGGGCTGTGACTATTTTCTTCCAGTCTGTGGCTTCCCATTCGTTTTCTTAACAGTGGCTATCGATGAGCAAAAGTTTTACAATTTAGGGAAGTCCCATGTATCAAAATTTCCTTTTATGGTTACTGTGGTTAATGTCCCGTCTAAGAAATCTTTCCCTATCACAAGGCCACGAAAATATTCTCTGAAGTTTTCTTCTAAAAATTATAAAGAATTCCCTTCGGGGCGCCTGGGTGGCGCAGTCGGTTAAGCGACCACTTCAGCCAGGTCACGATCTCGCGGTCCGTGAGTTCGAGCCCCGCGTCGGGCTCTGGGCTGATGGCTCAGAGCCTGGAGCCTGTTTCCGATTCTGTGTCTCCCTCTCTCTCTCTGCCCCTCCCCCGTTCATGCTCTGTCTCTCTCTGTCCCCAAAATAAATAAACGTTGGAAAAAAAAAAAAAAAAAAAAAAAAAAAGAATTCCCTTCACTCAGTAATAAAAAGAAACAATCCGACAAAAACTGGGGCAAAAGGACTGGACGGATATCTCACAAAAGAAGATACTCGAACGACAATCAGCCCACGGAAAGGTGCTCAATTTCACCCAGTAAGCGAGTGCGAATTAAAACCGTAATAAGATAACACCACACAGCTATAGAATGGCCAAAATTAAAAAGCTGCCAGTGGGGCCCCTGAGTGGCTCAGTCATGGTTGAGCACCCGACTCTTGATTTCAGCTCAGGTCATGATCCCAGGGTCATGGGATAGAGCCCTGTGTTGTCTTAGATTGCCCCTCCTCTCATTCTCTCTCTAAAAAAAAAAAAAAAAAAAAAAAAAAAAAAAAAAAAATATATATATATATATATATATATATGTGTGTGTATATATATATATATATATATATATATATATATTATACAAATAGGGGCGCCTGGGTGGCTCAGTCGGTTGGGTGTCCAACTTTGGCTCAGGTCATGATCTCATGGTCCGGGAGTTCAAGCCCTGAGTCAGGTTCTGTGCTGACAGCTCAGAGCCTGGAGCCTGAAGTCTGCTTCAGATTCTGTGTCTCCCTCTCTCTCTGCCCCTCCCCTGCTCTTTCTCTCTCTCTCTCTTTCTCCCTCGCTCTTGCTCTCTCTGTCAAAAATAAACATTAAAAAAAATTAAAAATAAAGATTAAAAAATAAAATAAAAAATAAATTAAAAAAATTTTTTAAATAAAAATAAAAATAAAAAGCTGGCCGTGACCATACTACATATTGAACAAGTTGCAGAAGACCCAGGACTCTCACACGTGGCTGGCAGAGATGTAAGGGGGCACGACCATTTTAGAAAACATCTTGGCAGTTTCTTGTAAGTTAAACACATACCTACCCTGTGATGTGATCATTCCACATCATTCCACTCCTAGGTACTCATTCAAAAGAAAAAAAAAAAGCATGTGTCCACACCAAGGCTTTACTCAAATGTTCATAGTAAGTTGATCGTCTAGTAACCCAAGATTGGGAACATCCAAATGCCCAGCAAAGGATGAATGGATGAACAAATCCTTATATGTATGTATACAGATATGCAGGCGATCTAACCCTATGCAGCCATAAAAAGTCAGGAGCTACTCATGCAGGCAACAACATGGATGAATGTCAGAATTATTATTATCATTATTATTATTATTATTTGAGAGAGAGAGAGAGAGAGAGAGAGAGAGAGAGTGCAAGCAGTAGATGGAGAGAGAGAGAGAACCTTAAGCTCCACACTCAGCGTGGAGCCAGCCCACAAGCCGGCGCTCAATTTCACAAACCTGAGATCATGACCTAAGCCAAAATCAAGAGCCAGACGCTCAACTGACTGAGCCACCCAGGCGCCCCTAATCTCAGAAACATTAAGCTGAGTGAAGGAAGCCAGACACAAGAGTACACACTGCAGTCGCAGTCCATTGTTAGGAAGTTCTAGAACAGGCAGAGCTAATCTATAGCGAGACAAAGCAGATCCACGGTTGCCCGGGAAGGAGCCTGAGGGAACTTTCTGGGCGAATGGAATCGTTGTCTATATTGCTGGGAATGTGGATTACATGGGTATACACGTGATGAAAACGGGGTAGACGCTTACGATCTGCGTATCAGTTGTACCACAATAAAGTCTGTAGTTCTTTGGGGAAAAAAGAAAAATAATTGTTTGCATGTGTCCATGTAAGTACGTCGACCCAGGCGATATATGGAGGCGTTGAATCCCTATATTGTATCCCTGCAACTAACATAGACTGTATGTTAACTAACTGGAATTAACATAAAATCTGTAAAAAAAAAAAAAAAAAAAAAAAAAGCATGTTGACTATTTTATTTTATTTAAGATGTGTATTTATTTATTTAATTGAAATATATTTGACACATAACATTGTATAAATGTAAAGTATGTAACATGTTGATCTAATACATTTTATACTATAATACGATTATTTTCTAACAATAGCACTTTTATCAGTCACATAATTATCATTTCTTTTTGGAATGGGAATAATTAAGATCTAGTCTCAGGGCACCTGGATGACTTCAGCTCAGGTCATGATCTCACGGTTCTTGGGTTTGAGCCCCACATCGGGCTCTGTGCTGACAGCTCAGAGCCTGGAGCCTGGCTTTAGATTCTGTGTCTCCCTCTCTCTCTGCCCCTCTCCTGCTCATGCTTTCTCTCTCTCTCTCGAAATAAAACAAAAGAAAGATCTAGTCTCTTAGCCAGTTTGCGGATTATAATACAACCTTGTTGTCTATATTCACTATTCTGTGCATTAGATCTCCAGGATTTGTCTACTAGTTGTAAGTTTGTACCCTTAAATGACATTTCTTCTATTCTTCCATTTATAAAAAGCTCTGCTGTCTGGCGTTGTTACCAAACATGCCAGGGATGTGGGAGGAGACAGGCATGCACAGGCTGCTGGAAGGTTCCATTCATTCATCATCCAACAAAGATCTGTCGACCCCTACTGTGTGCTATTACAGCCTCTGAACAACAAAGGTGGAGAAGATAGTGTCCCATCCATCAAAGGGCCAACAGTCATGTGTGTGTGTGTGTGTGTGTGTGTGTGTGTGTCTCACTTCTCTAGACATTAGCCTCATATTTTACGATGACCAACAAAAAGTGTTACAGTATTTTCAAAAAATGGGGCGCCTGGGTGGCTCAGTTGGTTAAGCCTCCAACTTCGGCTCCGGTCCTGATCTCTCAGTCCACGAGTTTGAGCCCCACATCAGGCTCTGTGCTGACAGCCCGGAGCCTGGAGCCTGCTTCAGATTCTGTGTCTCCCTCTCTCCGTTTACACTCTGTCTCTCTCCTTCTCAAAAATGAATAAACATTAAAAATATTAAACAAACAAACAAACAACAGCCACTCGTCCACCTCTTGGTTCCCCCAGGCCCATGGCAGCCGCAACATCTGGACCTGCATCAAGGAGGCCCCGTGGTGCAAGCCAGGTGAGGCAGGGAAGGGTCTCTAGGTGGACTCTGGTGGCCGTGGGCCAGCCTCCAGGAAGGTCCAACATGCAGACGCCAGCAGCTCCCCAAGCCTTCGCCAGGCTTTACGGACGCTTCGCTGCAGACGGCACGGCCTGCACGATGACTAAGCCACCAGGTTCTGGCTGTTCTTGCTGCCCTTTGCACAAACCCCTGGAGCATCACATTTCCTACATGTGTGTGATAAGCCTGTCCTATGTCAACCGCTCTCCCTTAAAGGGACAGAAGGGAGAGCGTCCCTTCTGGTTTTAGACCATCCCTAAAAAGTAGGCATTCCAGACAGGCTCAAGGACTCACAGGTACTTTGAGACTCCTCACCAATGTCCCCACTCTCATTCCAGCCCCAGGGCGCCGGCAGGTTGCAGGGATTTATTTCACCCCATCCCGCCCCCGTCTACAGGAGGGTTTTGATGGTGGACACAGAAGTCCCCAAGCCGGTGCTCACGGCTGCCATCCACAGGGACAAGGGCCCTTCTGGAGAGAAAAGCATTGTGGTCCCCATTTTACAAGTGGGGAAATTGAAGCTCAGAAATGACATGACGTGATCAAGGCCGCACAGCTTCCCACTTGGCAAGAACGGGATTCCAGGTCATGTCATGTGCCTGGTTTGCTGCCATGAATATGTGCTGGAATGAATGAATGAATGAATGAATGAATGAATGAATGAATAAATGAATGAATGAATAGGTGGGTAGATGGCTGGATGCATGGAGGAAACAGGAGGAGTCAGGAAACACACCCAGCTTCAGAGGGCATTTGCACAGGGCTCAAGATTATTCCCTGACTCAACCTTCCCACTCTCCCCGGAGCCCTTGCTGGGTTCAGCATC
The DNA here is from genome assembly GCF_018350155.1 of Leopardus geoffroyi. Classification (NCBI taxonomy): domain Eukaryota; kingdom Metazoa; phylum Chordata; class Mammalia; order Carnivora; family Felidae; genus Leopardus; species Leopardus geoffroyi. The sequence goes on along the minus strand of NC_059329.1, from coordinate 97,293,403 downwards.
CGGGTAAAAGGGTCCCAGATAATCCAGGTTCTGCAGGCCTAGGGTTGAAGAATAAGCAAGACCATCCAAAAGTCTGGTTGCAGCCCCTGTGTGCGTGTGTGGGGGTTTGGGGGGAATGGTGGGGAGAGGCAGGGAGGACACGGCTGGGGTGAGGGAATCTGCAGGAAGGAAGGAGTGTGCACAGGCAAGGAAACGTGGGTGGTAAGTGGGAGCGAGGGTGGGCGTGGGGGGAGGTATGTGCAGGGATGTGAAAGTGTTGCACAGATGGGCGTGTGCAGGCGTGTGAGTAGGTAGGTGGGTTGGCAGGTGCACGGGAAGGTGAGCGTGAAGGCCGAGGGTGCAGGAGGCGTGCGTCTGCCCTCTGAAGCTGTTGAAGGCCGTCTGGGTCTTAACGAGGCGTGCCCCATTCGCTCCCTAGGGGGACTGATTTTAGCCACAGCCCTGATCCCAAAGGCTCCCAGCCTAGGAAGGTCACTGCCCTCCATTAACCCTTCTCCGGATCTGACCCAGCTGGCTTGCCCATTCCCTCCTGCCCACAGCAGGTCAAAGAGGAGCCCTCGCCGAATACAAAAAGGGCACAGTGCTTTTTCTTAGGACGGCCAGGCCCGAGGAGGCTCTAGCCAGTTCTGAAATTTCTACTCTCTCCCTCGCCCCATTTCAGAATCCTGGGGGGAAAGGGCTGGTCTTACATCGCATGAGCTGGGGCAAACTGAGGACATAGCCAAAAGGGACACTGAGGTGGGAAGGAAGAGGGTTGAGGAGGAACAAAGCTGGAGGCAAAGTGAGCACAAAGGAGGCTTCTCTCTGCCGAGAAGAGCCCAGGGGTCAATCCTGCGGCGGGCTCCCGAGACAGACACACTCGGTCTGCAGCCACGGCAAGGCCCACAGTGGCCAGACCAGGTCCTCCCTTGGCTCAGAAGGACCTGGAGCCTGGGCTGAGCCTCACACTGCCCAGACTTGACCTGATGGCATCCAGTCGACCTCTGCAAGGATGTCTGGTGTGTGGGCCCAGGGACCCCAAGTGTCTCCCATGCCCTCTGGCCACTGGACAGGCGGCCACTGCCATCTCTTTGGGACAGTCAAGACCAGCCCTGCCCTTGGTCAAGCTGACCTCAGCAGTGAGGATTCTGAGAACCACAGACCACAGGACTGAGGGAAAGTCTCAGCTGCCTGGTTCGCCAGTATACTCCCAGGAATGTATTCCCAGTGGATTCCTAGGGGGTGCACGGTGATGCTTCGTGGAAAAGAGTGAACAAAGGAGTGGACTGACAAACGCTGGGCGGCTGGCACAGAAAACATCCTCAGAGACCAAGTGGGCCTTCCCTCTCCCCTGTCCCACAGGTGAGAAAACTGAGGCCCGGAGAGGAGATGTGAGTTTTTCATCACAGACGCACTGCCGAGGCTGACGCGAGGCCCGGCCATCCACCGCAGGGCCCCCACCTCCCTTCTGAGGGCTGGTTTCCATTGATCGGTAGTGCCCACCTCGCCTGGATCTGGGGTCCCATGAAGGTGCCACAGTCGATCAGTGAGGTCTGCCGTGGAAAGGGGATGGAGGAGAGACTGCATCTGCCTCACATTCGCTCCTCCCGGCCTCAAGCAAAGAGGAGATGAGGGAGAAAGTGCCCTCTCTCCGTAAGAGAGGCCATGGTTTGCCCACTCAGTCCCTTACCACAGGAGGCCTCGCAGCCCAGCTAGCTAGGGCACCTGGGTGACCCTGGGCCATCTCTTCTGTCTGTGGTGGCCTCCTCCTCTGGCTCAAAACCAGAAATGATACGGCCCAACCCACAGTTCTAGCTCTTCCTCCTCCCCCTTCCGCAGTGCTAGAAGACTCCATGCCGCCAGGAGGTCCCTTGGTTCACACCTGCTCGGCTTGGTGCCCCTCCCTCCGCCTGGGTTACCGTTTCTGCAGGGGGACAAATCCCTTCAAGGCTCAGGACGAGCGGCAGTCCCTATGCCCAGCCTTCCCCCAGAGAGCCCATCATACGCCACGCCCCAGCCCCCTGCAGGTCTTAAAGCAACTGGTTCCTCCAGTAGAGCTCCATTGTTCTTGGTCCACACACCCCCTTCACGGGGAGACATGGTGCTCCCCGGCCCCCCCCCCCCCAGCACCTCAACCAGGGCTTAAATACAGTAGGTGCTCAATAAATGCACGGTGAATTACACGGACACCTTTGCCCAGCCTCCTCTTCTGGAGCTCGCAGAAAGACCACAAGGAGTTGCAAGAAAGAAAGACGAGGGCTGTGGGAGGCAGGCGGCGGGGAACCACAGCGTGATCTGTTAGCAGCCGGAGAGGAGAGAGAATGAATTCATTTCCTCTCTGTAGGTAATGTGCCTGTAAATATTCACAAACCACGCAAGTTCTCGTAGGCTTCCCATTAAAGATAAATGCATAAATAAACCAGTCTACCCAGGGGCTCTGCACACAGGCTGTCGTTCCTGTGCTAGAACAGCACGGTGACTATTTATTTAGCTGCACCTCCCCACCCCCTACCCCCCCCCCCCTCCCGCACACAGCAGTCCAGAGGGTGCCCAGAAGCGGGTGACCCAAAGAGGAAGCACACGGCTCAGCAGGGGGTGGGGCCGGTCACTCCAGAGCTGAAGTGGCTTTGCCTACAAGGCCTGGGGGTTGTTGATCCAGCAGCCCGGAGGCCAGAACAGGTGGCCGCATTGGCCAGGCAGGGTTTGACTTGACAAAGGGTCCTCTCCATTCCCCCACCTTGAACACCCGAACGCCCATGGAGGGTCCAGAGGTCACACACAGAGAGGCCTCTGTGCTCCAAGGGGATCCCTAGCCTAGGAGATGACAAATGCCTCCTTGAAATGCTAGAAATGTATGACATATGGAGAGGGAGCACAGAAGGTCCCAGACAGATCGGCTATTCAAGGGCCAGCGTCCCCTGGGCAGGGGTCCCTGTCAGGGTAGAAGTCATCCGTCCAACAACCAGGGCCCCTCGTAAGGTACCCACAGTCCCCTCTCAGCATCTTTTCTGAGCACCCCAGGGAAGGGTAAGCGGACAGACGGTGCCAGGAAGCAGGCTCAAGGTGTGTGTGTCGGGGGGGAGTAGTTCTCCCTCCTCGACGGACAGTGCAAACTCCTGCGGCCCAAAGCCCAGTCCTGTTAACAACGCTCGGGCTATGAACCAAACCCAGGAAAGCTTGGTCAATCTGGACTCACCTAACCAAGGCCCAGAATGACAGTGGCAAACTTTTGCCTAGCACTTTCCTGAGGGATGGGCTCCTTTGCTTCTGATCCTCCTGGCAGCCCTAGGAGGCACGTGACTGTGATGATCCCCATTTTACAGATGGGAAAATGGAGGCCCAGAAATATCGTCTCACAGGGAACGGGGGCGGAGTCAGGAGTCCCACCCGACATTCCGGCCCTGGGGTCTACACACAAAACCACTAGTGCGCCCAGGAGGGAGGTCAGCAAAGTAGAAAGAAGCTGGGTGCGGGATCTCAGGATCAGGGTACGTTTGATAATCTGAGAGGAGGGGATTTTATGTGCCATTAAAAAATACATACATATTTATTAAATATATTATATTAATATACTTATATTTGTTTTATTTATTTATACTCATTATAACTTGTTTGTATTTATTATATATTATATTAATATATTTATTTATATCGATACATTTATTATATATTGATATATATTATATAATATATATATATATATATATAAGGGCCTGGTGTGCAGCCCACCTACATCATTCACTCACTGAATCTCAAAAGCAGCTCTGCAAGGAAAGGTTATTATGCCCAATTCACAGATGAAGAAACTGAGGCTCATGAAGCTTAACGGTCTTCTTCCAGGCCAGGATTTGAATCTGGGCCAACTCACCACAGCCATTTCTGCTGACTCCAGGACGAGCTCCTCCACTAGCTGGAGTGACTTGGACCAAGTCCTTTACCTGGCAGACTCAACTTCCACATCTGTAAAATGGTGCCTTCCTGAGCCCCACCCAGCCCAGGCGGCCGGAAGAAGGAGTTGGCAGTGAACGTGACGGACCAGAGCACACAACCACACCGCAGGCTCTGAAGCCCAAGTACTTGGCTGCATGTGGAGGACTGACATTTACAACAGCGGGTCCCGACGCCCCACAGGATGCTCTGCCAGCAAAGAGATTCAATTATGGTCATTATGGTGCACTTAGGAAAACCAGGGAGCAGGCTAATACATTTTAGAAAGATTTGCAACAACAGAGGTTGAATCAAAACGAGTTTTCTACTTAACCCTCAGTTAAACAGAAAATCCATTTAACCACAAGGCAACACGGTCTTTCCACTCTGCAGTCAATCACTTTGTGTTTTATACTGTCTGCCGTTCAGATTTATATTTTTATCACCCTGAAGCTGCCTCAGAATAAAAAATAAGTTCGCTGATGGAGAGAAAGATGCCATAAACCTGTGTGGGTTTGCAGCCCTGGGTCAACACCCTCAACCCCATTTGCTTCCCCAGATACGGCAGGGAGAAGGAAATGCTTATATGCATCACTGCTGAAGACATTGGTAGGGTCTGTCGCAGCAGCTCCATGGGCCCAAGCGAGAGTGCTAACTCACACCTCCCACCTTCCTCTTCTCCCCCCTAGTGAGAGCAAACCAAACATCTGCAGTCACTGGAAGCTTCCAGAAAGAGGCTGGGGAAGGGATGTTCTTAGAGTGAACTACAGGGGCTGGATTCTTTAAGCTCCAAGGGTGCTAAGCCACAGAACAGTGGAGACCAGAGTTGGCCAGAAGGCGTGCTCAAGAGAAGGGACAGATTCAAGCTTCTTTTCCATGAAGTGGGAAAGAAAACATACCAGCCAGATAGTTCCGTCTGTATCAAAGAAAGCAGCATTGACTACGTACACGCAAAGACACTCCAGGTATAGAGTCAGCAGACAAAATACAGGGTGCTCTGGTAAGTTTGAATTTCACGTAAACAACAAGTAATTTTTTTTAGCTTATGCCCCAAATATTACGTTTGGCTACTATTGATGGGATAAACTTAAACTAAAAAATTCTTCATTGTCTATTGGAAGTTCGAAGTAACTGGGCAGCCTGTCGCTTTATTTGCTAGACCCAGGAACCCCTTCCAGGAGGCATGCAGCTCCTGTGGAAGCAAGGCCAGTGGAAGCAAGCCAGGGGCCCCTAGCCCGGGGCTGTCCAGGGACAAGTCCACATAACTGTTGTGCAGCAGGGCGATGGAGAGCGAAGAAAAGCAGGAAAGCCCAGCTGACCGGCTTTCTGGAGGCCCCTCTGCTGAACACACGCCTGAGCGTGAACAAAAGCAGGAAACAAATGGACCCCTTGTCCCTGAGAGGGGGACTGGATGATTTCTCTTCCCTCCTTTCCCAAGCTCTGTAACGTCGTTTTATTGTCTTAACAATAACAGCATGTGCGTGTACACAAAGCGTTCGACTTTTCTTATCTTTGAGAGTAATCGGGTGGTTCGATCAGATTTCAAGCTCACTGAAGCCGAGGGCTGGGAATTTTTCATCTCTATATTGGAGTGGATGCTTAGTGAATGACAGAGGGAGGGAAAGAGGTGATGAGGGGAGGGAAAGAGAGGAGGATTTCTGAGGGCCAGGGGACCTCCCAGGCCACAGGAGCCAGCTCTACGGCCCCCAGGGCTCCTCGATACCTCCTGGGTGGGGAGGCTTCCACAGGGAGAGCCTGGGTGCTGTTTGGACAGCAGGCAGCACAAAGCCCGGCCTCTGGTCTGAGGTCCCCTGCTCCCCAGCACGGGGACACACTGCAGCACACAGGGGACAGGCCTGGGGAGCTTCTTCCAGAGACAGAAAGCAGATTCTGTACCCCCGGCTCTGCCCCAGCTCTCTCATGGGACACACTTGCCTCTTGGTTCAAGTTCAGTTTAAGCAGATGTTGTGTTCCTAAGAAGCCCTGTCTTTGAAGTCTGGGAGAAAATCTCAGCTCCAAAGGGACATTTTCTACCTAAAAGGCTCTCCGGGGAGTCTCGGCAGAAATAAAAACCAAAAGCCTCGGATTTTTATCTCTTGGTAGTTACGAGATTTTTCATTAGAAGGCTGCCTCCACAGACTGCTCTGAGGGAGAGAAAGAAGGAGAGTGAGGCAGGGAGGGCAGGGATCCCACTGAGCAGGGCCGGCCGTGTCCCCAGGAGGGATGCAGGCTCACATCCAACCGGGGCAAACTGTCACCGTAAGGATGGACTTTTCGGTGCCCGACTCTCCCGCACACTAGACACCATACAGAGACAGTTCTCGGGATCCGGATGGCTTTCAGAACTCCAGCCAAATAAACCTATGGATTCAGGTTCTGTCCTGCCTCCCGCCTCAGCATATCCTGGACATTAGAAGGCCTGTCTGCCCCTCTCCCACCTGGATACTACTGGTCATACAGCAGGACCAGCCACAGCGTCTCCTCCAAAGGATCTTCCGAGAATGTTCTGTCTCCTCCGCCTCTCCCAACCCCCACACCCTGCAACACCTTCTCTGGAAACATCTCCCTATGGTGTCCCAGGGGTGGGGCAGTGGGAGAGGTGGGTGCAGGGTGTAGGCAATTAGGGGATGAGCTGTCTGTAGGGTATTTAAAAACAAACATGAAACTGACTAAAAGCGGATCATTCTAAATTATGTCAGTGATAAATCGCTCTGCCTTGGAAAAAAGTCTTTGAGGTTCTAAACAACTGCGGCAGTCCTGCTGAGTTCCTTTTCTTTCCCAAGAAGTTTTACTCATTACTTTTCATCCCCGTAACTTATTTTTTTTTATAACTGGAAATTTGTACCCCTAAATCCCCTTCACCTATTTTGCCCATTCCCCCTAACTCCTCCCTTCTGGCAATCTCTAGTTTGTTCTCTGTATTTATGAGTCTGTTTCTGTTTTTTGTTTATTTGTTCGTTCATTTGTTTTGTCTTCTAGACTCTGCATATAAGAGACACCATGCGGTGTTTACCTCCCTCTGACGTATTGCACTTAGCGTGGTATCCTCTAGGTCTGTCCATGTTGTTGCAGATGGCAAGATCTCATTCTTTTTATGGCTGAGTGATATTCCATTGTATGTATGTGCATGCGTGTGTGTGTGTGTGTGTATAAAACATATATATATGTCCATACTACATATATATATATATATATATATACACACACACACACACACACACACACATATATTACCACATCCTCTTTATCCATTCGTCAGTCAGCAGACACTTGGGTTGCCTCCATATATACCTTGGCTATAGTAAATAATGCTGCAATAAACATAGGTACATATATCTTTTCAAGTTAGTGTTGTGTTTTCTTTGGGCAAATACACAGTAGCGGAATTACTGGATCACATGGTATTTCTATTAATAACTTTCTGAGGAACCTCCATACTGTTTTCCACAACGGCTGCACCAGTTTGCATTCCCACCAATAGTGCATGAGAGTTCCCTTTTCTCCATATCCCCATGTGTCCATTGGCCACCTGTATGTCTTCTTTGGAAAAATGCCTGCTCAGGTCCTCTGCCCAGAATATTTGCTTTTCTGGTGTCCACTTTTATAAATTCTTTATATATTTTGGATATTAACCCTTTATCAAATACAGTAAAACCTTGGTGTGCGAGCATAATTCATTCCAGAAACATGCTTATGATCCATGGCACTTGTATATCAAACTGAATGTCCGTTGGCTCATTTGTGATCATGTGACGTCTGGCGTCATGTACTACTTGTACTGCAAGGCATCGCTCGTTTGTCAAGTTAAAATTTGTTATAAATGTTTGCTCGTCTTGCAGAACTCTTGCAGAACAAGTTACTCGCAATCCAAGGTTTTACTGTATGTAATCTGCAAATATCTTTTCTCATTCAGTAGGGTGCCTTGTCATTTTACTGATGGTTTTCTTTGCTGTGCAAAAGCTTTTTATTTTCGTGTAGTCCCAATAATCTATTTTTGGGTTTTTTCCCCCCCTGCCTGAGGAGACATATCCATAAAAAAGTTGGTAAGGCTGATATCAGAGAGATCACTGCCTATGTTTTCCTCTAGTTTTATGATTTCAGGTCTCACGTTTAGGTCTCTAATCCCTTTTGAGTTTATCTTTGTGTGTGGCATAAGAAAGTGGCCCAGTTTCATTCTTTTGCATGTAATTGTTCAGTTTTCCCACCATTATTTATTGAAGAGACTGTCTTTTTCCCATTGTATATTCTTGCCTCCTTTGTCATAGATTAATTGACCACATGAGTGTGGGTTTATTTTCAGGCTCTCTATGCTGTTCCATTGATCTATTTATTTGTCTATTTTTGTGCCAGTACCATACTTTTTTGACTATGGTTTTAAAGTATACCTTGAAACCTAGGATTGTGATACCTCCAGTTTGTTCTTTCCTAAGATTGCTTTGGCAGTTTGGGGTCTTTCGTGGTCCCATACAAATTTTAGAATTATTTGTTCTAGTTCTGTGAAAAACACTATTGGTATTTTGATAGAGATTGCATTAAATCTGTAGACTGCCTTGGGTAGTATGGACATCTTAATAACATTAATTCTACCAATCCATGAGCATGGTGTATCTTGCCATTTGTTTGTGTCGCCGTTGATAGCTTTCGTCAGTGTCTTAGGTGAGTTTTAGTAATATGTATGTAAGCTTCACAAGAGCAAACTTTTATTACTTAAAGTTTAATAAACATTGTATTACATGGAAGCTAGTTCAAAGAATACCACTTGTGTAGCCAGACCCAATGCAAATGGACTCCGCGAAGCATGTTCATTTCAAGAATAAGGACTCAGAATCCAAGCCATTCTCCAAACAGTGTGGAGTTTAGTTTTTTGGAACTTTCCTCAAGCATTTCTTTCTTTTTTCGAAATACCCATTAATGTAACTAAAAAGTGTGAACCCATTACTTTTTCCTTTTCTGTGCTAAGATGTTTGTCAACTGGCTTGGTTACACATATGAAGTTCTCTGAAAGGTAAGTTTTGCCATCTGTGTTTCTTTTCCGGCCATTGTTAGAATTGATTTTATTTCATCATTATTGCCAAAAATAATTTCGTTGCATAGAGGAGGCAGGTATCAGAATACCGTCTTCCTTGAATGTCAAGTACCCTAGGCAGACCTGCTGCACCTGTTATATATAAATATATATACTTATAATATGTATTATATTATAATTATTTTTGTTATAATTATAATATAATTATATTACATATTTTTATAATTTTATATATATATTTTATAATTTTATTATATAATGTTTATATAATTACATATATTATAACTTATAATATATAAATATAACAGACCTGATGCACCTGTTATATTTTATGTCAGGCACTGACAGTTTTACAGTGCTTTCCTTCAGAGCAGGCACCCAGGACTTGCTCTTGGAGCTAGCTTCTCATCCTCATTCCGTGCCACTCAATAGCTCCCAGCACACTGTGAAAATAAGATCTGTCTTCCCCAGTGTCCAGGATGGGCTGCCCCCGGGCAGCTCCAGGTAGCCACCAGTGGGCACCTTCCCCAGGTCTCCAAAGACCCTGCGTCCCCCATCATCTTCTCCATCCACACTCCATCACTCCCTAGATGATCTCCTGAAGGCCCAGGGTTTGAAATACTCTCTATAAACTATGATTTACAAATTTGTCTCTCCAACCCTGACCTCACCCCTGAACTTCAGGTTTGTAAATCCACCCACTTCTTGCCAACTCCCTTTGGATGGCTACTAAATATCTCAACTTAAAATGCCCCAAAACAGAACTCAGTAGGTTTCCCTCCCTGTCCACCAAAGCCTAGCCCACCCAGGCTCCTGTCTACAGGCATCTGGTCTCTGGTCATCCTTGACTCTTCCCCTACCCCATCCAACCCATTAGTGACTCTGTCAGCTTTTTGTTGTTGTTGTTGTTAGTGTTCTTTAATGTTTATTTATTTTTTTGAGAGACACAGCGTGTGAGTGGGGGAGGGGCAGAGAGAGAGGGAGACACGGAATCTGAAGCAGGCTCCAGGCTCTGAGCAGTCAGCACAGAGCCCGACGCAAAGCTTGAACCCATGAACCGTGAGATCATGACCTGAGCCAAAGTCGGACGCTTAACCAACTGAGCCCCCCAGGCGCCCCAGCTCTACTTTCAAAATAGATCCTGAATGTTTGGGCTCCTAAGCACCATTTGGTCGTTCCCGACCACTTCACCTTGTGCATGGATTCTGACATCAGCCTCCATGCTGGTCTCCCTGTCCCCTACAGCCTGTTCTCTACCCAGCAGCCAGAGTGGTCTTGGTAACATGTAAATTTCTCCCTGTCTCTTCCGTGTTTACTGGCTTCCCATCACACTTAGAATCAAAATCCAAAGCCCTCACCCTGGCTGGCAGCTCCTCTCCTTCCATGCCATCCTCACTCTAGCACCCTGGCCTCCTTGCTGACACTCCCACATGCCTAATGGCCCTTACTTTTGTCACTCCTTTCATCAGGAAGGCTCTTCCTGCAGACGAAATCGGGGCTTCACTACCTTCAGGTCTCTGCTCAAATGACATCTGCTCAGAAAAGGCCTTCCAAGTGCCTCTTAGCCAAAACAGCAAACCCTTGGCCGCTCCCCGTCCCTTCCTGCACCTGATACTGCCTGACGTTCGGTTTATTTGTTTGGTCTCTCTCTCTCTCTGTCCCCAAAAGGAAAACAAGCTCCACGAGGGCAGAAACTTTGCTGTTTTGTTCACTACAATATTCCCAGCGCGTAGAGCAGTACCTAGTACACAAGAGGGGCTCAATACATACTTGCTGAGTCAATGAATGTGGGCTCACCTTTGCCATTTGCCATCAGGTATTGCTGTCACCATACCCATTCTGCAGATATGGAAACCGAGAATCAGAGAACGGACGGGGTTTACGTCACAATCCCTCAGACAGCGATAGATCCACCACCAAAACGTGGGCTCCACAGAACAGGAAATCAACAGAGAAAATAAAACCAAGAGCTGGTTCTCTGAGCAGACCGATAAAATTGGCAAGCCTCTAGCCGGGCTAAGAAAAAAAGAGAGATGATACAAATTATAAAATTATGGGAGAGGGGACATCACCTTAGTTCCCATGAACATTAGAAGGATAAGAAAAGAATACGGTTAATAATTCTGGGTCCATAAATTCAGTAACTTAGATGAAAGAGACCAAGTCCTGGAAAGACACAACCTGCCCAAACTCCTCCAAGAACAGACCACCTAAATAGGCCTATATCTACTAAATAAATTGAATCCATAATTAATAACCTTCCAAAACAGAACACAGGCCAGATGCATTCACTGGTGAATTCTACCAAACATATGAGGAAGGAACTGTACCAGTTCTCAACAGTTTCTTCTAGAAGGTAAAAGCAGACGGAATGCATGCTAACTCATTCTACGAAGCCAGCAGTAACCTAATACCAAAACCAGACAAAGAAAAGAAAACTGTGACCAAAAGCTACATACGGAGGCTCAGAGCAGCCAAAACTCCGAAGCAACCAAATGTCCTTCAGGAGGTGAACGGGTAAATAAACGCAGGTGCATCCAGATACTGAAACATGATTCAACGTCACAAAGGAAAGTCTGACACCTGCTACAACACGGAGGACATTATGTGAAGTGAAATACGCTGAGGACACACACAGACACACAAAACCCAAAATAACCCCAAAAGACAAATGCCGTATGATTCCATTCACTATATAATAAGGTACTCAGAGTAGTCAAACTCACAGAGACAGAAAGAAGAGTGGGGTAGCAAGGGGCTGGGAGGAAAGGGGAATGGGGAGCTAGTGTTTAACGGGTGTAGAGTTTCAGCTTCAAAGGATGAGACGAGTTAAGGGATGGATCGTGGGGGTGGCTGCACGACAGTGTGAATGTATTTCATACCACTGAAGGGCACACTTCAAAACGGTCAAAACAGTACATTTTATGTTATCTGTATTTACCAAAATAAAAAAAAAAAATGGGGGGGGGGGGAAATGAGCTACCAAGTCATGAGAAGACATGGGGGAAGCTCACACGCGTATTTCAGAGTGAAAAAAGCCAATCCGAGAAGGCGACATCCTATATGATTCCAACCGTAGGACGTTCTGGAAAAGGCAAAACTATGGAGACGGTAAAAAGATCAGTGGCTTCGTGGGGAAGGAAGGATGAATGGGCAGAGCACAGAGGATCTGTAGGGCGGTGAAGCCATTCCGTAAGATACCATAGTGGTGGATACGTGTCATTCGACATTTGACCAAACCCACAGAATGAATGTATGACACCAGCAGAACTGTAATGCCAACTATGGGCTTTGGGCTTTCGTGTCAACGGAGGTCCATCGACATAATGCAGGTAGCACTGTGGTATGGGGTTGTCAGTAGTGGAGAGGTTGTGCGTGTGCAAAGAGGGGGAGTATGAGAACTCTTTGTGCTTTCCCTCAATGTTGCTGTGAACCTAACACTGCCCTAGAAAATAAAGTCTGTTAAAAAAAAAAAAAAGGTTTCAGAGTCCAGAGTGCAATCTCCTTCCTCGATCCCACTGTGCCTTTCTTTCATAACATAACCCTACCCTTCCCCAGGAATGGGGACACTCTGGCGGGCCCCAAAGCACAGGGGATGGCATCATTCATTTCTTCTCGCATCACCAGCTCTGTCTGCACAGGTCGTGAAACTACTCCCAGCTAACAGACGGCACTGCCAGCCGATTTGGACTCTTCCCTTTATTTTTAGGCCATTAATTAAAATCTATCATTTCACGCTTTTAACTAATAAAAGAGGCAGCTGGGTGCAGCAGCAGATCACCAGATCAGGCCCATCTCTAACACACCACAGCTGTGTGACCTTGGGCAAGTCATTTCCCTTCCTCTGTTGCTGACATGCGTCTGAAAATGGTGTTCCTGCTTCCTCCCTCCTTACCACACCTGGATATTTGAAAGTGCTTCAGCTGTGATTCACAATGTGAGTCTATGTCATTAAAAAAATAAATAAATCCTCCTAAAGAGCATGTTCTGCTTGGTTTTGCTGCATGAACAGAAAAGCAGCAGAAAAGACTGGCTCCACCGTTAGATGAGGAAAACAAAGACTTGTTAGTGCCTCCCCACGATGTCAAGGAGCAGTCGCCCCCCCAGAGCGGACGGTGTGCCTGGCCTGGCTCTCGTAGCCAACCGTGTATGGAGCGCGTCCCAGAGAGAGGCTTCCCTGGCTTTGTCTCCTTTCAGGGACGAAGTTGTGTATGGCCCAGGGGTGAACCTTCTTGTGTAAATTTAAAACAACTTGAAAAAGAAAGGAAGGAAAAGGTTTGGGATGGGAAGTATCCTCGATGGCAGAAAAAGACCAGGTTGCTGTCATGAGTCACATGTGGACACAGGGCTGGCTTGAGGCCAGAAAGTTCTGGCAGACATTGGGCTGAGTGAGCAGGAAGCTGGGGTGGTGAGAACCTGTCATCCTGTCCCCTCACATACGTGTCCCAGCCAGAGAGTGAGGGGGAAGCCAGGGGGGAGAAGAGGCATGGGGACTGGTGCCCCATCCTGGGCTGAAACCCAAGGCTTGCACCCCATCTGTCAGAACTGCAGAAAAATGAACAGTTCAGGGGTTCAGATGGCACCGGTAACGATACCCACCCTTTCTGGAATGTGGACTCCTTCCCAGGGGGTGGGCTACGTACCCGATAGCCATCATCTCATCTAATCTTGACCATGAAGCCTGCAATTACAATGACTATCTTCACATAACAGGAGAGTAATAGAGTTCATTTGCCCAAGCCAGTAAGTAGCTAAACAATAGCTCTCAAGTTCGTCTACTGCCAAAGCTATGCTCTCCCTCCTGCATTAAACTGCACCATGATTTATAAATACCAGATGGAAAATGTGATGTAGATGGCAAGAGTGCATCCCTTTTCTACCTGGTCAACGAAAAGATGGGAGCTTGAGCCCAACAGGGATGCAGAAATCATTGGACCCAATGCCATCTCGGCTGCAGGAATAGAAATAAAAGGTCTGGACTGAGGGAGGTGATGGTCCTGCCCACCTTGGCTGGAGTCAGAACACGGCCGGAGCTCCGGCCTTGGCTCTGAGGGCTGAACTATAAAAGTGCCAAGTTCAGGCTAGAGTCCCCCCAGAGGAAGGTCAAGGGAACAAGAAGTCAAGAGTCCACTAAGACCTGCATCCTCAGAGGGAGGCAGAGGTAGCCATGACCTCTCGGCAGCAGAGGGGAGGTGTGTGACGAGGGACAAGGATGTGGGACAGCAGCCTGGAGGGAAAGGGGTGATGCTTCTTCTCTGCAGGCCCACAAAGCAGATTAGGGGCAAGCAGATGAAGGGTACAAGAAAGTACATTTCAACTCAGCAGAATAAGACACTCTGACCCATCACAGCCGGCCCGGGGCAGCCCGAGGCAGCAGAGGCCACGGTGGAGGCCGTTTGCCCCGATCCCCCAGAGACAGTTGGGCAGATTCTCACAAGCACTTGGCAGGAACTTTGGGGTACAGATTCTGCCAAGCACTCAGTCGCCTTTAAGCCCCTTCTAGCCTTTGCAGAGCTGACCTGTTGACCCTCCCTCGCAGCAGACGATACTGACCCTCCTTATAGAGGTTTAGTGTGGTCCTGCAACTTGTCCAGGGTCACACAGTGGAGCAGAGCTGTGACTAGTACCCAGATCTTCCCCCAAATCACCCTGGGGGTGGGCAGGAGGTGGACCACTGGCTTCCACTCTCACCTTTGGCTTCTCCAAGGCCTTCCGAGGACTGGGGAGGATGGGAACATCTCCCTTACTCACTTCCCTCAATTCCATCATGACCTCTTTACCCCGGTAACTGTGGCTTTGCGTCTGGACCGCATCCCGGCCACCCCGCACTGCCCTCCATCATTCTGGCAGTCTCCCAACTGGCCTCCCTAACTGTGCCTCAACTTCCTCTAAAGACCAGGGACATTAGGGTGTGCATTAGAATCACCAGGGAGCTTAGAACATACTAAGACTCCTGGGGCGCCTGGGTGGTTCAGTCGGTTAAGCGGCCGACTTCGGCTCAGGTCATGATCTTGCGGTCCGTGAGTTCGAGCCCCGCGTCGGGCTCTGTGCTGACAGCTCAGAGCCTGGAGCCTGTTTCGGATTCTGTGTCTCCCTCTCTCTCTGACCCTTCCCCGTTCTTGCTCTGTCTCTCTCTGTCTCAAAAATAAATAAACGTTAAAAAAAAAAAAAAAAAGAACATACTAAGACTCCTCCAAAAGTTACACATAAACGTATAGTGATCAGGCGCCCGGGTGGCTCAGTCAGTTAAGTATGTGACTCTTGGTCGCGGCTCAGGTCAAGATCTCATGATCCGTGAGATTGAGCCCTGCGTCAGCTGGCAGCTCAGAGCCTGCTTGGGATTCTCTCTCTTCCTCTCTCTCTGCTCCTCCCCCACTCATGCTCTTTCTCAAAATAAATAAATAAACTTAAGAAAAAAAAAGCTATAGTGGGGCGCCTGGGTGGCTCAGTCGGTTGAGTGTCTGACTTTGGCTCAGGTCATGATCTCACGGCTTGTGAGTTTGAGCCCCATGTCTGGCTCTGTGCTGAGAGCTCAGAGCCTGGAACCTGCTTCGAATTCTGTGTTTCCCTCTCTCTCTCTCTCTCTCTCTCTCTCTCTCTCTGCCCCTCTTCCACTCGCTCTGTCTCTCTCTCTCTAAAAAAGAAATAAAAACATAAAAAAAATTTTTTTAAAAAGCTATAGTAATCAAAACAGCATGATACAGGCTTAAGGACAGACACATTGACCAATGGAATAGAACCAAGAGAAACAAACGTATCTATGGCAAACTGGTTTTCAGTAAGAGTGCAGAGACTATTCAATGGGGAAATAAATAGTCATTTCAACAAGTGGTGCTGGGATAACTGGATGACCACATGCCAAAGAATGGAGCTGGACCCCTACCTCACACTATGTACCCAAATTAACTCCAAATGGATCAGTGATCTAAATATAAGAGCTAAAACCATAAAACTCCTAGAAGAAAAATCAGGGGTGAATCATCATGGCCTGTGGCACTGGATTTTTAGGTATGATACCAAAAGTATGAGCAACAAAAAAAAAAAGCAGATAAACTAGAGTCCGGGTACAGGGGAAGCCAGGCTTCTGTCACCCCCTCCCTGCCACCTGCTTCCTGCTGTCAGATCTCAGCAGGAGGCAGATCCCCATGCTTCCTAGCAATTGCCTTCACTGGCTCCCTCAGCCTGCTGCAGAGGGCTGGCTGGGGAGATTAAAACCATCAGTGGGCTTCCTGTTCTCCCGGAGCTCTGAACTCTGTGCAAGGCTGGGTGGAAAACACAGGAGGAGGACCGCCTTGAGCGCCACGGGGTGATGCTGCGTGTCGTGCAGGGTGCCTCGTGGGTGCTATGGGGAGACACAGAGGTTGTACGGGTGCTGTCAGTGGCACCCTGGGAAGCCACGGTGGTGCTGTGGGGTGTGGTGTAGACCTCTATTGGTGTGGAAGGGTCCCGCATGGGGTGTCTTTGAGGACACCATGGGAGCTGTGGGGTGCTGCGGCAAACACGTCATCCTTGGGGCAGGAGCCCCGTGCTTAGGTCTTAATACGACTGCTTTTTAGACATGAAACCTGGAGTAATTTACAACTTCTCTGAATCCCAGCTATCCTCATCTATACAAAGCTTACTAATATCTGCCTCTTGGGGCATAGGAAGGATCAACGATTATCTACAGAAAGCACCCTGTAAATGTCACCAGGAGTGAAGTATAAACCATGGGATAAAGGCTCAGGAAGAACTGTTCACACCCAAGGTGGCCCCACGCCCTAGGGTGTCAGAACAGAGAGCTGACACAACCCAGGCCCCATTCTCGGCCCTTTTTTAGACCACGCGCAGAAAGAGGTATGTGTCTCCAGGGTAACCTCACTGTTTGGTCCCAAACACCGGGCTCTTACGTCCCAAGAGCCTGAGCCTCTTCAAGGAGGTCACCTTGGAAGGCCACATTATCCCAGGGGGCTTGCTGTTCAAAGCAAGCACGAGTGTCCTGCTGGAGGCTTCCTGGGCATGCTATTTGCCCATTTTATAGATGAGAAAACTGAGACTCTGGAGACAAAATCACTCACCCGGAGTCAAAGAGCTACCCAAGAGCGGAGCTGGGACCCAGCTTCCATCAGTCTGGCCCCAAACCCCAGCAGACACTTCCCACAACAGCACACACCTGTCTGCCCGTTGCTTATGGTCATCTTTGTATTTTCCCTGTGACTCCACAACACGTATCTGTTTCCCAGCTAACGAGGGGGGCAAGGCTACATCACTCTGCTCCCTTGCAAACTTCTTGAAGGTAAACCAAGAACAAAAGCACCCCTGCTGCTTTTTTCTGTACTTAAAGAGATTCTCTCCTCTCAGACACGGAGCCCCACGGCTTCCCCTGATAGAGAAACATCCCTAGCAGATAGGTCCTGGGGAAGTTAAGCTTTTTCCGACTCGCTTCAGCGCCTTCTCCTGATTAAGAAAAGCGTGCGGGATCCTGGCTCTGAGATAAGGCAATGGCTTCCTGTGGGGGGCAGGGCAGGCTGCCAGGAGGCTCACAGTTGAGATTATGGCCCAGGCAGCTGGCAGGACAGGGTGGGCCACAAGGCGCACGGGACTTCCGCTCCTACACCACCGTTGTCTGGGGCCCCGCCTGACCTGGCTTTATCTGCCTCTGGGAGCCAGCCACCGTGCCTTGGATCCTGGCCTGAAACATCCCGGCCAGCCTGCGGCTCACTCCAGACGTGATCGGATGAGCTCAGAGGCCCGCGGAATATCAGATCAGTGTCTAGGAAAGTGGCCGAGTGCTTCCCAACCACAGCACCAGAAGCAGCTGGAATTGCAAATGCCATCACACGGTTGGGTGCAGGACTCCCCAGCGTGTACCCCCCATCGACTCTCGCAGCAGCTTTGGGGTGCGCCGGCAGGGGAAGGGGTGGGCTTCCGTACCTCCCTCATTTCATCTTCTCCCCAGAACAACCCCATGGATAGACGTTATGCTCCCCTTTTAGCCCTTTTAGAGATCAGAAAAACAGGATCTGCAGAGATTTCATGATGAGCCCAAGGTTTAAAAGCAAAAAAAAAAAAAAAAAAAAAAAAAACACAACAACAACAACAACAACAAAAACCCTCTAGGCTAAGGAAACCAATCATTTTTATGTCCTTTCAAGAAATGCAATTTCGAGGGGTGATTTGGCTTAAAGGATTTTGTTAACCTTAAGATTCAAGTCACAGAGTCACTCAAAGGAAAACATACGAGAATTGTATGTTGAATTGTCTTTGAAGAGGGCTCTAAATCTCAGCCACAGCTCACTCGCTGCTGTGTGACTTTGAGCAAGTCACTTAACGTCTCTGAGGCCCGATTCTCTCCTCCCTAAGATGGAGGTGATTTTAGTGCCAAGACCACAGAGCCACTGAGAGACTGAATGCTGGTGCTTAGCACTGCGCCTGGCAGGCAGAAGCCCTCAGTCAGGGCTTCCGTTGTTGATCCGACGCTTCCGATCGGCCGGGACCCAAACTCAGTCCGTTGGCACCTCAGACTCTGTGGTCTTTCCACTGAGGGTCTGAGGCACATCCTTTGGCCAAACCTGGCAGTCAAATCTCCCCAGAGCTTTCCAACGCCCTTCCTCTCCGCAGCCCTCCCAACCCCCGACTCCCTTTCTGCCTCTCTGCTGCTTCACCACACCCATCACTTCCTCAGGTCCAGCCCTGGGCTGGGAGCCTCAGAAACTGAGGCCGCGAGGGCTGGAACAGAGTTTCAAGCCACTGCCGCCCATTTTGCTGGCGGGAAAATGAGGCCCCATGAACGAAATGGCTTATCAGGGCCCTTGAGGCACAACGGCGGCACAGACTGGGCCAGAGGACAGATGTCCTGGCTCTTCATTCAGGAACCTTCCATCAGGCCACCCGGCCCATCACCAGTTCTGGGATCGTGGGCAGCCCCAGAAGCTCCCAGAAAACCTAGAAGCAGACCAAAGACTCTTCCATTCTCAGTTCCCTCCTGGAGGGTGAACCGTATCCAAGAGTCCTGAGATGGACAGTGGGGATGAGGGAGTCATTCCAGAAAGTTCTCTCCTTCTCACAATCCCAAGATCATGGTGCCTTCCCCTAGAGGGCTCACTGCCTCCCATGCTTCAACCCTCACTTCCTCAGATGACCCCGAGGAGCAACCGTGACGGGTGGCCACCTCATGGGGCAGCAGCCAGCCCCAGTGAGACCCCACCTCAGCACCTGCCTCTCTCTCCTCACGCTTCAGGTGTCCTCCCCAACCCTGAAAAATGTCTGGGGTGGGGACAAGAGGGAAGCCGCCCTTTGCTTGCCCTTGTACCCCAGCATCAGCGGAAGGCTCTCTCACTGAGCAGTGGAGGGTTTGTGGGGTGGGAAGAGCAGAGGAGAGAAGATCAGACTCTCATGAGAGTAAGACGCCGCCATGTTGCCAAATCGTACCTCTTCCAATTGGTGTCTGTTCCTTCCAGGAGGGTCGGGATCCTCTTGAGGTCTCTCTCTGATGGCTTCAGGATGAACTGTGGAAGGAGAAGAGAGAGACCTAAATTTTCAAAAGGCAACGGCTCGTGGGGCACGCGGCTGCTGGGGGCGGCCTCAGTTCAGGTGCGCACCTAGCCACCGAGGTCCTTCTCTTCTCCCCAGAACAGCCCCGTGAACAACCCCTTCTGTCTCTGCAGGCGCAGAAGCCAGACGGGCATCTTCGGCCAGAGAGACAGAACTCAGCCCCACCGAGGCTTCCCCAGAGCCTACCGACCGGCGTCCCCAGAGCCTACCGACCGGAGCCCGTTTTCGGCCTTCCGAAGTCAGCCCAGGAGCCTGGACAACGGGCACGTGATGACATCACACACGCTAACCACAACATCGCATCGCATTTCTTTGCTCCTAGCTACAACATTACCAATCTGCTGTGGAAACTCCGTTTTTCTCAGGCGGGGGGGAGAAAAAAAGGCTTTCTGAGTAATTTTGAAAACGTGAGAGACAATTAATCACTGCTTAATGAATGCAGGCTTTTTGAGGCAGACCAATACTTTCAGGATCTGGGATCCGTGAAGAGATAAATAATAGAGAGGACAGGTCTTTGGTAGTGAAAAAAAACAACTCAGCCCCAGCGTGCAGGGGCCAGAAGTCCGGCCTCTCCCCCACTTCCTCTGTCAGTTTGACGAAGAGTCCCCAGGTCACAGGACAAGGATCAAATTCGCCACGTCCAGGCCACATACCTGCCAGCCAAGGCTGAGGCCAGTCCCGGGGGGGTGGGGGGCGGGGACCGGCTTGTGCACACGCACGGCTGAGGAACAAAAGAGCAAAACTTAACAGCAGAGACGGGATAGCCGAGCCCCCCGACCCCCAAACCTCCCAGACTCCTTCCGCTCTCAAGGACCAGCCCACACAGTAGAAGGCCTGGTCAAATTTCGTGTTGTCTCAGATGATGACAACAATCCCGAAACCCTCTACAATCCTGTGGGACAGTATCCCCACTTTGGGGACGAGGGCCATGAACCCAGAGGAGTCAGATAACTTGGCCAAGGTTGTAAGGGCAAGACGGGGCAGAGCCAGGACTAGAAGCCAGGTCCATGGGAGGTCAAACCTGGTATAGCGGGAGAGCAATGAATTCTGGGTCTACGCCACAGATCCCAGCTCCATGCACCTCATGCATGGATGAGGTTCCCAGAACTCCCCGCGAATTGATGGGGAACAGGGCTTGGCCAGAGGATGTGGCCTCATTTGGGCCATCTTTGCCTCAGATGCCCACCCAGGCAGAGTTGGCCCAGGGAACCTCACGTATCATGGACCAGACCGAGGCTACAATCAGAGGAATCCATGATCTGTATGCACGCACATACACATGTACGTCCACAGACACAGACATACGGGGAGGGATATGGAAGTATATGCATATATTTTCCACTTGTAATTACGAAAGTGAAAGTTCTTCCTTATCTGTTGCAAAACGTCCATAACATGACCTGGTAGGCTTTACTCCCTGTACTCACACGTGTGCGGGAGCATGTGCCCGTGTGGGCCCACGGGACCCTGCACACATGGGACCTTGCCGCCCACGGTTTCCACCCCCCCCCCAACAGGACCACCACGCCTACCTATGGCTCTAAGGATATCTAGATCTTCCTGAGTTTTCTTCACAGCTGCTCAGTGTCTCTTAGCAGGTGCGGACAGTACCTTATTTACCTGCCCCACCTTCCCTATAGGGCATGTTTCCATTTTCAGCCATTGCAAGCTTGTGGCCGTGATCCCTTGCCTGCTTACATCACCGTGTGGGAATGCTGGTGCAAGTCCGCAGCCCGGACGCCTGGACGTGGGATGGCTGGGCCGGGGCTCTGGACGTGGCCACATGTTGAATAGATTCTGACAAACAGCCTTCCCCGAACACTGGATCAACTCCCCTCCAATAGCAGGGCAGAAAGAGCTCCTTTTCTTGGATGCAGATTTGAACCCAGGGTTCTGCTGCCTGTAGAGTTTCTTTTCCGATCACCTCCCAGATGGCTGGGAGGCCAAGTACCCTGGACAAAGGGAGGAATTTATTTCTTGGCCCCCGCAGATGGCCACTGTTCCACTGCCTGGGGACATGTCTGAGGAACTCGCGCCCACCTGAGCCGGGAACTACATTTACGGGCTCAGAACTGATAATGAGCTTTTATGAGCTCTGGGGACCACGGGGAACACGTATTAATGTCAAGTGTGCCCATCAGCCACGCAGCCCAGGTGAATGTCACCCATTAACGAAATTAAAGGCTGCAGCCCCATCAGGAAGAAGCTGCGGGCTGCGTGTCAGGCAGTGTGGGCAGGGCCTGTCAATAATAAAATTACTTTACGGGCTTTGCACTCCTGAGCCTGAAGCTGTCTCCCTCTCCGATGGAATTCTGCCTTCCCGCAGTCTGAGAGGAGATTAGTTTATTACCAGTCTGCCAGGAAAGGCAAAATCCAGCACTAATCCTAATTCCCATTTAAGCAAATCTGCATTATGTGAAGGAAACCAGCTGGGCTTGGAATTTCTTCCCCCCTCCATCCCCTGAGATCTCATTCCATCCCCCTCCTCTCCACAGGAGAGGGGGGGGGTCACCACAGATGTCAGAGCGGGAGCCCTCCTGGGACCAGGGAAAGAATCCCATGGTTTCGGGCCAAGAGGGGGGCGGGCCTGGGTGACAAGAGGCTGCGTTGAAAGTTGCTGGTGCTCGCCCTTGACCTGGCTGTCTCAGGCTCTGGGAAGAAAAAGCCACCACCTCCCGGCCCCAGACTTGCTCCTTCTTTGAACAAAGATACCTTGAAATCCTGAGTCCACTTCTGACTAGCTCTGTCACCTTGAGCACGTGACCACCCGACTTCAGGCTGCAGCTCCTCATCCGAGAAACAGCTAACAACAGCCGACCCCTCATACGATGGTGTGAGGGTTACACGGAAAATGTACCCACGGGACACCAGAGATCCTGGCACACAGCACCCTACTTCCTGAATTAAGACTCATCGGGGGCACCTGGGTGGCTCAGTCCTTAAGCATATCTGACTTGGGCTCAGGTCATGATCTCACGGTTCCCAAGTGTGAGTCCCACATGGGGTGAGCTCAAGCCCTACTTTGGGTGAGCATGAGCCCTGCTTTGGGTGAGCCCCGCTTCGCTCTCTCTCTCTCTCTCTCTCTCTCTCTCTCCCTTATGAGATTCTCTCTCTGCCCCTTGCTCACTGGCGCCCTCCCTCCCTCTCTCTCTCTCTCTCTGTCTCTCTCTCAAAAAAAAGACTCCAGTTATAATCACACCATTATTTTACTGCCTAATTTAATCATAACATGGCCCTTTTCCTACAATGCATCCTGGTTTCAGAGACCTTAAAACATAAAAAATCAAATAAAATCCACAAAATATAGAGCTCAATCAAGGGCAGCGAACGTAATATTATTAGCCAAGTTCCCCCCACTGTCTTAAGGTCTAGCTCAAAACTCAGATCTTCTTTCTTCCAAACAAAGCAAAGCTGCTCTGTGTGAGGGAAACCAGCCCTCGATTTGTAAGAAAAAGCCTGAGAGCTACTTCAGTGTCCTCGATGAGACCCAGTGTCCTGGATGAAGAGACTTTAATATCTACCTTGATGTTTCCCACTGTATTTTTAAATTGAGACGGAACATACATACACACGGGTGCACGTGGCATGAGAACACAGCCTACTGACTTTTCACAAACAGAGCACCTTGCATAACCGACACTGAGATCAGAGACTCCTATTTTCCCGCCATTGTTTCTCTTCCATCCCAGGTCTCCCAAGTCGCCCGTGACTCTCCTCTGCCATTGCCCCTGACTGCCCCTGCCTGTCCCTGCCTGGCTGAGCCTTATCGCTGCCTGTCTGCTTACCGCAAACGGGCTCCTGGCTGGTCCACTAGCATGTGGCCTTGTTCCCTCCAACCTGCCCTCTGGCCTGCTGTCAGACTGAGCCCATTCATGTGTCTCTCTCTTGCATTGATGGGTCCCCTGGCTCCCCTTTGCCAACACATGGGACCTTTGCTCATCTGAGCCCCAGTTGCCTTTCCCAGCCCATCCGCAGGTCCACACCAATATGCACAGACCCCACAGTGAAACTGAACTCACCCAGACCCACACACCCCACCAACCTCACTGCTCTTCATTCTGCCTGGAAGTCCCTTTTTCCTTTTATAACCCTGAAGTACACCTCCCCTCCCACTCCCCAAACCACCTGGCAAACTCCTACTCATCCTTCAAAACCTTCCTTCGGTATCTCCTCGGAGAAACCTTCCCAGACCTCCACAGGCACAATTAGTCACTGCTCTCTGGGCTCTGATAACCATTTATGTGTATAGGTGGTAAAGTCAAAGTCAACATCATATGCAGCACAGTATATATTTTGTTCCATATGATTTTTCTCATCTACCAGACTATGAGTTAAGGATGGGGACCGTATCTTACTCCCTCTGGGGTCTCAGCTCCTGACCCAGCAAATAACAGCTGGATGGGTGGACAGTTGCTAGGATGGACAGAAGGATGGATAGATGGATGGATGGATGAGTAGAGAATGGATCTATAAAAAGCACTTGAATCGTGGGAAAGAGGAACTAGGTTATAGTTGGTTGCAGGGGTGGATGGATACTAGCAGGGATGGAAAGATGAATGGATAGATGGACGCGGCATGGATGACAGATGGACGCGGCATGGACGGACAGATGGACGCGGCATGGATAGACAGATGGACGCGGCATGGATGGACACATGGACGCAGCATGGATGGACACATGGACGCAGCATGGACGGACAGATGCACGCAGCATGGATGATAGATGGACGCAGCATGGATGGACAGATGGACGCAGCATGGATGATAGATGGATGCAGCACGGATGGACAGATAGACGCATCATGGATGGACAGATGGACGCATCATGGATGGACAGATGGACGCATCATGGATGGATAGATGGACGCAGCATGGATGGACAGATGGACGCAGCATGGATGGACAGATGGACGCGGCACGGATGGACACATGGATGCGGCACAGATGGACAGATGGACGCATCATGGACGGACAGATGGACGCAAAATGGACGGACACATGGACGCAGCATGGATGGACAGATGGACGCAGCATGGATGGACACATGGACGCAGCATGGACGGACAGATGCACGCAGCATGGACAGACAGATGCACGCAGCATGGATGGACAGATGGACGCAGCATGGACGGACACATGGACGCAGCATGGACGGACAGATGCACGCAGCATGGATGATAGATGGACGCGGCATGGACGCACAGATGGACGCGGCATGGACGGACAGATGGACGCGGCACGGACGGACACATGGACGCGGCACGGACGGACACATGGACGCGGCACGGACGGACACATGGACGTTGCATGGACGGACAGATGCACGCAGCATGGATGATAGATGGACGCAGCATGGACGGACAGATGCACGCAGCATGGACGGACAGATGGACGCAGCATGGACGGACACATGGACGCAGCATGGACGGACAGATGCACGCAGCATGGACGGACAGATGCACGCGGCATGGACGGACAGATGGACGCGGCATGGACGGACAGATGGACGCGGCATGGACGGACACATGGACGCGGCATGGACGGACACATGGACGCGGCGTGGACGGACAGATGCACGCGGCGTGGACGGACAGATGGACGCGGCGTGGATGGACAGATGGACGCGGCATGGATGATAGATGGATGCGGCATGGATGGACAGATAGACGCATCATGGATGGACAGATGGGCGCATCATGGATGGACAGATGGACGCATCATGGATGGATAGATGGACGCAGCATGGATGATAGATGGATGCAGCACGGATGGACAGATAGACGCATCATGGATGGACAGATAGACGCATCATGGATGGACAGATGGACGCAGCATGGATGGACAGATGGACGCGGCACGGATAGACAGATGGACGCGGCACGGATGGACACATGGATGCGGCACGGATGGACAGATGGACGCATCATGGACGGACAGATGGACGCATCATGGATGGACAGATGGACGCGGCACGGATGGACACATGGATGCGGCACGGATGGACAGATGGACACATCATGGACGGACAGATGGACGCAGCATGGATGGACAGATGGACGCGGCACGGATAGACAGATGGACGCGGCACGGATGGACACATGGATGCGGCACGGATGGACAGATGGACGCATCATGGACGGACAGATGGACGCATCATGGATGGACAGATGGACGCGGCACGGATGGACACATGGATGCGGCACGGATGGACAGATGGACACATCATGGACGGACAGATGGACGCATCATGGATGGACAGATGGACACAGCATGGATGGACAGATGGACAGATAGACGCATCATGGATGGACAGATAGACGCATCATGGATGGACAGATGGACGCAGCATGGATGGACAGATGGACGCGGCACGGATAGACAGATGGACGCGGCACGGATGGACACATGGATGCGGCACGGATGGACAGATGGACGCATCATGGACGGACAGATGGACGCATCATGGATGGACAGATGGACGCGGCACGGATGGACACATGGATGCAGCACGGATGGACAGATGGACACATCATGGACGGACAGATGGACGCATCATGGATGGACAGATGGACGCATCATGGATGGACAGATGGACACAGCATGGATGGACAGATGGACGCAGCATGGACGGACACATGGACGCAGCGTGGACGGACACATGGATGCAGCGTGGACGGACAGATGCACGCAGCATGGACGGACAGATGCACGCAGCATGGATGGACAGATGGACGCATCATGGATGGACAGATGGACGCAGCATGGATGGACAGATGGATGCATCGTGGATGGATAGATGATAGCAAGGACAGATGAACACGGGGACGGACAGAAGGCCAGGTAGAAGGTGGATGGATCCATAAAAGAGTGGGTTAAATAAACCGTGGGAAGACAGAACTGTGTTCATGGGAGGAAGAGGGGGAATGAACGAGTCCACCGCTTGTATAACTTTCTCGGGACCCTGAGGGGCTGAGCCTCTTGCAGCCATGGAGGGTGCCTTGCTTTCGTCCTCCAGAGTTTACGGATCAGAGCAGTGGGCACCGGCAGCCCCCAGCTCCTCCCCATCTCACCGCACCGCTCCAGCCGTGGACCCGCAAGGTGAGGCCTCAGGAATGAGGGGTCCGAGGGACCTCTTGCCTTGGTCTTGAGCCAGGTGGTGAAGACCAGTGCCACAAGGAGATCAAAGCTTTCCCGTGTCTGAGTCCAGCCCCAGTCTGCAGGGCGGGTGGTGTGCCCGCCGTGTGCCAGGTCTGTGATAGGCCAGCCGCTTGGTTTGGAGTGGATGGACGGCTGCTGATACCCTGCTCCTTTGCAAAGCTGCCATTTGGGGACCCTAAAAAGGCCGAAGGGCCGGGCTAAGCGGACAGGACAGCAGCATTTGGAGGGCTACCTTACCCATGAGTGGGCTTCCGTGGGAACCAATCCGCCACCAGAGCCTGCCGTCTGTCTGCAACGAGGGGCGGGACTGGTGGTAGGTGGGGAGCCCTCAGTGGTCCACAGATCAGGCTTTCGTGTCCCACAGGCCCGGGTTTGAATCTGTTTCGCCACTTGCCACCCGGGTGACCCTGGAAAAGTTCCTCGTCCCTCTTAACCTCAGGTTACATGCCTGCAAAAGTGTGGACCATCAGAGTCCCACCTCACCGGCCCGAGCTGGGGATTAGACGAGTTAACGGATTCCCAAGAGTAAGCGATTCCCACGGTGCCCGGCCCAGGCAATTAAGTGCTTGACGCACAGAGGACCCGGGAATTACGTCACACAGAATCTGCCGCCACTTTCTGTAAAACGGGTAGTGCCCGTGAAAGGTAGTGCCAGGTTACGCTCTTCAGGCCCTCCCGTCTCTCCCTCGGGGGTCTGCACAAAGAACAGATGAAGTCTACGCACCGTACCCACCCTAACACTTAGCTCACGACAGCTGGACTTGCTAACGTTTTACACATTAAGCCCCCGTGTTGAAGATCGCTGATTCAGAGCTGACGCCCTAGAATCCCAAGTCAGTAGGATTCTAGAGGAGGTGGAAAGCTGGGATGTCTTCCTGGAAGAGGAAGCAATGAAAGAAGGGAGGTGATCAGCCCAAAGAGTCGTCTTTCTCCGGCTTCCTGCTAGCAATGCCTCTCTCCCTTGCTGTGTACTCAGCTCACCGTCTTTCGCTTTCTTCCCAACCCCCTCCCCACCCCCTCTCTGCCTCTCTCTTCCTCTGCCTGCCCCCCATGTTAGCCACCCTACACCTCTACCTGGCCCCTAGGTGGAACAGACGTTCTTCTGAGCCCTGGGACCACAAAGACTTTTGGTCTTGTGTCCCAAGAAGGGGCAGCATCCTCAGTGAGACCCTGAGGCCGCCCGGGGCCCCTCTCCCCACACGGATGCCAGGCCACGGGCTCCAGGCTGGGCCACTGCCAGCCAGATGCATCGCTTGTTGACAGATAACAGCGATGCTGTTTATGGCTCCATAGCCAAGCCAGGGCTTTGTTTTGCTTTGTTTTAAATTAGCAATGCAGGGGGTTGATGTGGAGGTGGGGGAGAGGGAGAGGAGCCAAGACAAGTTCAGGATGAGTTCCCGCTGGGTCCTGTGACTCCAGGATCCACCCGCCCACAGCCCTTTAGCTTAGGTCTCTACCTCCTCCCCACCTGCCCCCGTCTCCCCGGGAGAGTGGGGGAGGGAGAGCGTGGGGGAGGGAGGGCGCTTCCGCTTCTCTGTGCCACCAGCCCTGTCATTCGGCCCCACCACCCTCTGTTCCCATAATGAGACCCAGAATGGGCCTGCTAATTGTGCCCCAGGGTCACAGTGGGGCTGAGGCAAGCCCTGACATCCTCAGAAAGATTGGGATTTTTTTTTTCTTGGGGAGCGGGGGGCCCCCATCTTGCGTGAAACTGGGCATAGAGCGGTAGACCCCGGCACTGCTGGCGAGGGTCTCTGGGGGGCCTGCCCGGTGGGCGAGGGACTCCCAATCCGAGCCCGTTAGCTCTGGGTGGCTTGGGGACGGTGGTAGGACCAGGGAGGAGGGCATGTACAACACCGTATATTAACACATTGAGCCGCTTATTCTCTGTGCAACCATCCCTAGTAACCAGCTCCTCTGTCTCCACATCCCCATCAGGTCTGGGGGTTCCTGAAGACGGACGGCACGGGCCAACCAGGATCTCCGGTGCCCTCCCTAGGAGCACGTGCGGGAGACAGACACCTCTGTGATGCTCAGCTGCGCATGAAGAATGTGGGGCCTCCGGGAGCCTGAGACCCCTTGTCCCCAGTGGCCACAGCCTTGCACTTGCGAACCCCTTCGTCCAGTCAGGGAGCATCTTCTTTTCACTGGAAGGAGGCAAGACCAGAGCTGTCCATCCACCGCAGCTCTCTTTCCTTTTGATTTTCGCTCTTCCTCCTACGCTCTTCCCATTTCTCAGATGGGGAAAAGTGAGCCCGAGCCACAGCGGCTTGATGTAGGTGAACATGGGTGCATTGTTCAGAGACAGGAAAACAGAAGGCGTAAGCGATTCTCTCGACAATGTCTGCCAAGTGAGGCTCACCCATTCTCACAAGGGGTCCCCAGAGACCCTCCAGGCAAGTGCCCAGCATCCTGGACCTGGCCATTTGGTGCCAAAGGGACCCGGAGGAGGAACCTAATGGTTTAAGGGACCCATCTCTGATGATGGAGCCCGGCCTGCCTGCCTCGGTTCCACTGTGTCATCTGCATGAACGAAAAATGAAAGATGTGAACTTTATAACTCTCCCACCAAGCGGCTTGTGTCCTCCTCACTAGCTAAGGAAGGAGATGATGCTCAGAGAGGTCCAGCCGTTTGTCTACAGAGCTGAACCCGGCCAAGGGGAGACGAGAGCCCACGATTTTGTTTGCAGCCAAAGTCCCCGGAGCCCCTTGGCTGAGGCCAGCCTGCGCTGGACTGTCCCCATAGGGTCTGTCCTCCCGAGGATGCATCTGAGAGGTTCTCAGGCCAAAGATACCTGGGGTTTCAAAGATTTCCAAAACAGCCCAGTGCTTCTAGTACGTGGCTCAAGAATAGCAGACGCCGTCTTAGTGCTGAAGTTGACTTTGGTATGAATGGTGTCTCAACATGTTCCAGACCTTGAACTCGACATGGGTCCACTGTGTGGTCTCACACACACAGGAGTGCCTGTCCGAGGATATGCCGCCTCTGAGAGAAGCAGTTTTAAAAAGCCACACGACAGTAATAGAGATGTTTCCAAACTGGCCACCCTGCAGCTAGTAAGGAAGCCAAAAGCTAAGAACTCATAACTGGAGCTGAGGGAAGGGGCCTGCCCCACAACCAGCAGCCGCTTTCCTCCGAGAAACACGGGGGCTCCGGGCCTCGTAATTCAGACTTTATAGTCCACTGGGTTGTGGTGGGATCTGGGGAAAAGGGCATCTCACGTCTCTGTAATTCTCCCCCACTCAAGCCCATGTAAATATATTCTAATGCAGAAAAAGTGTCTGTGGGAGGTAAGACCACAGAGCCATTAGCATTTTGATGGGTTTTCCCAACACATGGAACAAGAGTGGTTTAAAATTCATAGTGTGGAAATTAATCCGGGTCAGGCCTCTCCCTCCCCAGCTTGAGGTGGCCCACAACTTTTTACCCCTTTTGATTAGGAAAGAAAGTTAGGAAGTCAGTCAGTCCTACAGTGAAGAGACAAGAGGGTTTTCTAGACTGAACGTGGAAATCCCCCTAAACACAATGATTCCACAGAATCAGCGATAAGGGCAGAGAAAAAGATCTGACATGGCTTAGGCGTGGAGTCCTTCCGGCCGAGCCCGGGAGAGAAGTCCTGCTTACTCCTAACAGCACATGAGTCTCTCTCGCCACTGACAAAGGCCAGGCCTCTTACCACCCTTCCCGAAGAATGTGCCACAGAGTAGGTGCTTAGAGGAGAAGGATCAGGAAGACAGGAAACTCAGCAAATCCCTGATCTCAAGAAGTTCAGGAGAGAGGGTGGGCGGGGAGAAACTGACAAATCCAAGAAAATGTGCAGGGAGACAAGTCCAGCTGCCCTGGCACCCTGAGGAGGTGGCAAATCTGGGGCATTCCTGGTCCTTCCTCAAAACTTCCTTCTGAAAATAGATATGAGGTAATATTATGCAGAAGGCAAGATGCACAGTTTTCCAGAGTGTGGTCCGAGAGAGCATACAGATGTTGTTAACCTAAATGACCCCCAACTTGGAAACCAGGCAAGGAGAGGAGGGTCTTTGTTCAAGCATTGATTAGTAGGCCCACCAAGGATTCTTTAATGATCTAGAGGATTCTAGAGAAATGTAACCTTGACTCATGTAAAGCGGCGTGAGAACCTGTAATAGATTAGATTTTTTTTTTCGGTCTGATAGAGAAGATAACCCCAAAGGTTATGATTTTTATTGTAGATTTGGAGGAGATCTCATAGGATTTCTGAGTTTTAGAAAATTATACTTTGACGGCACATACCCAATTAAACACACACACACACACACACTGCACAGGGAAAAAACCGGAAAGAAATATAGCAAAATCTTACCAATGGGTATCTTTTGGTCGTTGGCATATGTATGCGAGTGAGTTCCATAATCAGAAAAGAAGTGATAAATGTTCCTTTTAAAATGGAGAAACACCCACCGGTCTGTGATTCCTCTAGCAGGAGCTGGTGCACAGCGTTTGCCCTAAGGCGCTTTATGTGATATTTAGGATTATCTCACTAAGGCCTCCCCACTGCCTTATGAGAAAGGTACTATGACCCCATTCTACAGATGTGAGGAAATGCATACACAGGAAGTTAGCCTCAGGTCACAGGTACAGGCAGTAAGAGCCAATCTAAACCCCAGGCAGCGAGGCCCCGGAGGCCGCCTGTGTAACCACCCTGCCAGACCTCTGCCTCCCAAGGGGAAGAGGAAGGAATAAACACATCTGCCGGGCCGTCAAGGTCAGGCGTGGAGAAGATGGGGCTCCCACCCCCTCCCAGGGCTCGCAGTGTGCTGGGAAGCCGGGCGCAGGCCTCTCCAGCCTCGAATTGAATTCGCATGTGTCTCTCCCACACTTGCAGGCTGGGAACCGGTCTTCTCCGGTCTTGGGCTTCCCATCATCTTGGGAAGGGGCACACTGGGGGCGGGGCAAATGAAAGCCCTCGCCTCTCAACCTGCCCTACAGCATGGCCTCTAGTGAAACCGGTTTCTGTGCTCTAACAGCCGCTAATTAACAGTTCCCTCCATCGCTCTCTTCGCCCACACAGTTGCTGCAGAACAGCTTCGTTACCTAGATGATAAAGCGAAGGGCAGAAGGGCAGCCACGCTTCAGCAAAGACAGGGTTCATTGTGTAGAAAAGGACCTCTAGGAGACCTGGAGGCCGTGGGTTCTGCCTCCAAGTCACCGCGTGACCTTGGGCAAGTCACCAAGCCTCCCTGGGCCACATCACGTGGCCTTTAAAAGGGGCAGGGAGACCCATTGTGCTCTGATGCCCGAGATGTATGGCCAGCGTAGGTCTTGCTTTCGCTGCCAGGGTGTTTTACATGCCGTGGGCGTGAAGCCACGCCAGGGACCCGCGCCTACTGATTCTCACTAAAGCTCTTCATGTGGCAGGTCACTGCCGACTAAGCCTGTGCGGAAATTAGGTTTTGAGGGAGGAATACCATGTGATCTCCGAAAGCCAAACTGGGGTGGGGGCGCTGCAAAAGGCAGAATGCAGGGAGTGGGGAGAGATTTAAATAGGGCCCTTGAGAGACCCCCAAAACCACCACATCTGTGGACACGGAATGGTCACAATTTGTTAGTTTGTTTGTTTAGGTCAAATACGTTTCCCTAGGTGTCCAAACACCTTCAAATTCAGGCAGGATTATTTGGGTAAATACTGTGTTTGCAAAGCTTCCAAATAAAAAGCCCCATTTTCCTTGATTTAACAACAAATATCTATCCAGCCTTTACCTATGGCTGTGAGGAAGGTAGGAGAGAGGATAATTCAGAAATGTCAGCTGCTAAACAAGTGTCAATACTGAAAGACACGTCTCTAGGTGATTAATTAAGATCAGTGAGCAAAAGAAACACAGGCGAGCTCTTACAAAGACAGAAAATGATTCTGCTAACGAAAGTAATTTTAGCAGACGTGGTTACTTCTGATTCCTGGATGAGTTACTGTCCCTTTCAGGCTCTACGGTTTCATTATCTATCACCCAATGGCCTGTGGTTCTCAAAATGGGTTTCCCAGGGCATCAGAAGCTGCCAACGTGGAGAGAGAACTTGGGGAGGATGGCACAGCCCCCATGACTCCTCCAACAGGGCAGTTCCATGCTGAGTGATTTCTTGCAGGCTCCGTGTGGAACTTTCGTTGAGTTCTACGGCTACAAGTTGAATGCCACTAGACTAAATCATCCCAGGTCCTTTTCACTTTAGTATCTATAGTGCCCAAGATGGTACCTTGGTTAAGAACCCCAAAGCAGGGGCGCCTGGGTGGCTCAGTTGGTGAAGCATCTGACTTCGGCTCAGGTCATGATCTCAGGGTTCATGAGTTCAAGCCTCGCGTTGATTCTGTGTCTTCCTCTCTCTCTGCCCCTCCCGCACTCATGCTCTGTCTCTCTCTCAAAAATAAGTAAACGTTAAAAGAAGAAAGGAAGTACAAGCCATACTGGTAGCCAATTTTTTTTTTTTTTTAACGTAAAGGCATCATGGCAACGTATGTGCAACATCACTTGGGGATAGTACGCCTCCAATTCTGGAACGGGGGACCCTCTGTGTGCCAGGCCACGAGCCCCCATCCCTAGCCAAAGGGTCTGCCAAGACAGATCCTAAAACCACCATAAGAACTGGCAGGGCCTGAAGAGGGGCGCTTGCATTGTCCCAGGTACTTTTGTTCGCTCAGTCCCCATAGCAACCTTATGCAATAGGGGTTGATCTTCTCTCCACTTTGCATGGGAGAACCTTGAGCATTGGAGAAGTTGGGTAACATGTCCAGGCCCACAGGCTCCTAAGGCAGGATTCAACCACAGCACCCTGCCTCTTATCATTTAGAAAGCCACAGAATGGAAGGGGATCCGGGGACCAACTGGTCCCTCGCATCCATTTTAGAATGGGTGACTGGGGCCCAGAGAGGGTAAAGGGACTCGACTAAGGTACAAACAAGGCGTTGGTGGCAAAGCAGGATTAAAACTCAGACAGGGGCGCCTGGGTGGTGCAGTCGGTTAAGCGTCCGACTTCAGTCAGGTCATGATCTCGCGGTCCGTGAGTTCGAGTCCCGCGTCAGGCTCTGGGCTGATGGCTCAGAGCCTGGAGACTGCTTCGGATTCTGTGTCTCCCTCTCTCTCTGACCCTCCCCCACTCACGCTCTGTCAATCTCTGTCTCTCAAAAATATATCAACATTAAAAAATATCTTTATTGCGGGGCGCCTGGGTGGCGCAGTCGGTTAAGCGTCCGACTTCAGCCAGGTCACGATCTCGCGGTCCGTGAGTTCGAGCCCCGCGTCGGGCTCTGGGCTGATGGCTCAGAGCCTGGAGCCTGTTTCCGATTCTGTGTCTCCCTCTCTCTCTGCCCCTCCCCCGTTCATGCTCTGTCTCTCTCTGTCCCCCCCAAAAAAATAAATAAATAAACGTTGAAGAAAATAAAACTCAGACTCCCTCCTGAAGTCTCGTCTGCCCACTCTGCCGTTAGGCCACTCGGGACAGCATGGCTTGGTGGTCAAAGCTTCGCTCGAGTGCAAGACCGTGCTCTGCCACCCGTACACCCTGTGACACCCCGCTCGTCGCGCCCCTAAAACGGGCATGGCATTCACACTTGACCTGCAGGGCTGTTGCAAGGGGTGCAGTAGGACAGTGTGTGTATGTGGTATGTTCTCAGTGAATTCTAGCTCTCTGTCGATAGAAGCGGGGGCAGGGACAGAAGAGGACACAGAATGAAATGGACCCTTTTCTTTTTTTTTTTTTCCTTTAAGTGGGCTTCATGCCCAGCACAGAGCTCACCACCCTGAGATCAAGACCTGAGCTGAGATCGAGAGTCGGACGCTTAACCAAATGAGCCACCAGGCGCCCCTGAAGTGGATCCTCTGGGTGGATTCCAAGCGGGAAACACAGGGTCTCTGTCCTGATCCCACCACCCCTCCCCCATTAGCAGCATCAAACTAACCGCTGCCCCCCATTTCCTCAGTCACCTGTGCGGGGGAGACATCTGGGAGAATTAAGAGGAACAAGTCCAAGTGAGATGCCATGACATGATGTCTCCCTTAAGTCAAGAGTGAATCATCCTCTTGAACTTTCTATTTTCTCCTGACCTTGTGTTAATTCTTAGTTCAAAATAAAATGATGTCTCTTCAGTACCAGGAAAAGGCTACAAAGTAATTTCAGGTCAGCACGCAGTCTGGGTAATGAGACTGAATCCATTCAACTGCACAGTCAGGGAATTGAAGATGTGGAAAGAACCTTATCTCGGAGCATCTGAAATACCGCATTAAAAAATGATGATCTCTCTAAGAGTAAACCGGTAGCCTTGCCTCTGCTGGGAGGCAGGAAACTGAGGCCCAGAAAGGCTGAGCGACTTGGCCCCTGTCACACAGCCACGGAGCTGGTGGGTAAAAGAGGCAGGCAGGGTGAGAACCAGGTCTCCGGACCTCATGGCTCTGCTGACACTCAGGGGTGCGGGTGCAGGGGGAGGGGGAGCGAGAGAGCCGGAGAGGGGCACAGAGGCAGGGGAGTCTGGGTGTGAGTACAAGTGCACACAGTTGAGAAAGCATGAGCCCCTGCGGTGGGGGGAAAACCTCTGGGCCACCTGAAGTCCCGCCGACACTTCAAGTCGCTGTGAGAAGAGCGTGAACAAGCATGCGCGAGGCTGAGTGAGCGAGAGGGATGCGAGAGGGGGTGTGCAAGAGGAAATCGGCGTGCTGGAGAGAGCCAACAAGAGGGAAAATATTTGGGCCATTTTCAAATTCCCACAGTCGAATAAATCAAAACAGACCGTTCTGAGACAATGAGGCCGTTTCAAACCACATCCTTTACACTAAAGTCAACTCCAAATGGCCCACTTGGTGGTTTCTCATGGCCAGAAAAGCAGCGCCGGTAATATGCCCAACCGGATAGCTAGGATCCTCAAACCTAGGGGTGAGCCAGGTAGGGTTAACGCCCACTTTCCAGACAGGGCTCCTGAAGCCAGGACAGCGCAAGTCCCTTGGTCCCCACACCCCGCTGCCCAGGTGATTTCTGGGAGGCGGCAGAGTCTGGGAGACCCATGCCCCTGAGGAAGGGCTGCCCTGGCTGCCGCGGGCGGACAGATGAGGAAGGAACAATGAGCGAAGACGGAATGTTCTGGGCGCCAGCTGCCCCACAAGGCAAAGCAGTTGCCCGCCTGTCCCGGAGCGCCCGGCAGTATTTGCTGCGATCAGCACCTCGCTGCGCGCCTGGCCCTGACCGGCCGGAGGAAGGCCCTGCCCTTCCAAGCAAGTGGGGAGCTGATGCACGGTGCTGGGCCAGGCAGGAGGACACTGCCAAGGCCCCAGAGAATGGCCCATCTCCCATCTTCCCATCTCCCAGCCCAACATCTGCAAAGGGAACGCTGTGGCCACA
The DNA here is from genome assembly GCF_018350155.1 of Leopardus geoffroyi. Taxonomy (NCBI): domain Eukaryota; kingdom Metazoa; phylum Chordata; class Mammalia; order Carnivora; family Felidae; genus Leopardus; species Leopardus geoffroyi. The sequence continues at coordinate 97,257,428 of NC_059329.1, read as the reverse complement.
CCTGGAGTCCACCAAGCCCCCCCTCCCAGCAGCAGGAGGGGATGGCCGCAGGCCAGCTGGGGCCGTGGACAGATGTGGCTCTGTAAGCATCCGTGGCCACCAGGCGGGCCGTGCATTCTCTAACCATGGGCTTGTCCTAACCTCAGAACATTCCTTAGACGCGGGTGTTACTCTTCCCGCTTTACCAAGGGGTAAATTGAGGCCCAGAGAGACTAAGTAACACCCAAAAGTCACCAAGATGGTAAATTTAGACACAGTCAGAATTGCATGCCAGCACGACCAGGTCCTTCTAACTCATCCATCACTTGCAAAGCTCTTCTCTCTGATGGGGGTTGGGAGGCCCAGAGGGCAGCATTTTCTCATGGGTTCCAAATGCAAATCCCAGCCAAAACCCTGCTCGCCGCAGCCCGCTCTTGCTAGCTAGGGGCGCAGACTCTCTGAGAGTCCCCCTCGTCAAGGAAAGCAGAACCTAGACTTGTATGCTACACCTCTCAGTACTTCCTTCAACTCTTTAGAATCCTCATGTTTTCTGTTGCGTTAACGGAGTTCTTAAAAATGAAATAGAGGGGCGCCGGGGTGGCTCCGTAGGTTAAGCGCCCAACTCTTGCTTTCAGCTCAGGTCTTAATGCCACCGTTCGTGAGTTCGAGCCCCACGTCGGGCTCTGTGCTGACAGCGCGGAGCCTGCTTGGGATTCTCTCTCTGCCCCTCCCCCACTCGCGCACACACGCGCGCAGAAATATTTAAGTAAAGACATAAATAAAACTGAAATGTAACATCTACACAGAAAAGTACACACCATCTGAAGCAAAGAGCTCGATAAACGTCTACGAACTACACATACCTACAAGAGTACCAACCAGAATAAGGGAACGAACCGACCAGCACCCAGAAGCCCTCGTGCCCTTCCAGGCACTCCCCAACTGCTGCCCAAAGGTCATCACTATTGTGCCTTCTAACACCACGGCTTGGCCAACCTTGAACCTCATATAAACAGAATTGTGCCGTGTAGACTCTTTCACATGTGGTGTCTTTTACTCCACGCCGGGATTCTGAGATTCTTCCAAGTCACTGTCAGCAGCAGGAGCCCATTTTCTGCTGCATCGTACTCCACCGGGGGCCTATATTCATTCTTTCTGTAGACATCTGGATGTTTCCGGGAATTGCCTGCCTTGGACGGGGACGTCGTGAGCATTCTCATACACGACCTTTGGGGAGCATTCATATGCACTGCTATGGGACAGATGCCCAAGGGTGGCATTGTTGGGTCACACGGTCTGTGTCTACTCAACTTTGGTTACGTTTCCCAATATGTCTTTTTTTTTTAATTTTTAAAACTGTTTATTTTTGACAGAGAGAGAGAGAAACAGAGCGTGGGTGGGAGGGGCAGAGAGAGAGACAGGGAGACACAGAATCCGAGGCAGGCTCCAGGCTCGGAGCTGTCAGCACAGAACCCCACGCGGGGCTCGAACTCATGAACAGTGAGATCATGAGCCTGAGCCAGGGTCAGATGCTCAACCGACTGAGCCATCCAGGCGCCCCTCCCAATATTTCAATGTTGGGTCCATTCTGTGTTGTAGACATTGTACACCTTACACAAAACACACCCGCAGCTCAGTTGTGGTCTACAGGGCCACTGTTTTGCACCTTTGGTCTGTGTGCTTTGCTCATTGTAGCCACTGGCCAGGCCATCCTCCTTCACAGCATGCTGACACCTCACAAATTAACGTAAGAGTGGGGGCAAATTCTAATACCCCCCTACACTGAGGGGTGACACGAGGCCTAAATAGCGTGTCCGTGGCTGTCCATCAGCGAGACCTCCTCTACCAGGACGAAGTCACATTAAAGTCCCTTCAGCAGCCTCTTCAAAATATACACGCCAGGTGACTGGACTCGTCCAGCCTCCCTGTACCACACGCAGGAATAATTATTTTAAAATCTAGCCCAACTGAGAACCAGCGGCTTGGGTCACACAGCAACAAAGCTAAGGACAGCAGGGCGCCCAAGTTCCCCGGTTCCTAGGCTCTCTCCTGCCCCCCAGGGTTCCCCAAACCTCCCCGTGTGCCAGCATTCCGCCTGTTTCCAATCACAGCCGACAAGAATGGATCCTGGCACTCCTTCCGGCCCCACCCTTCTACAGGGCTCAAGCGGGTCCCACCAGTCAGTCAGAGTTGGGATCTGGGATGACAATTTCTTGCTATCCAGGGACCACACACCATGTCGCTCCTGCTACTCAGGGCTGGCCTCGGGAACCCTTGCTGCTTGAAGTGGCTCAGCCTTCTTGCAACTCAGGATGGTTCTAGGGAAACAGAGAAAAGCCCAAGCCCAAGCCTGGCCTCATTCTTTGGCTTGTTTGAATCTCATTCCCACACTAACCCTGCTAAGCTACCCGCGAAAATAATTTGTCTCTGGGCCAGTGTGGTTTTGCTTGGTTTTGGTTCTCGCCCTGGGTTTGAGAGATGGCAAACGAGCCCAGAGAGGGCTAGTGCCTTGCCCGAGGTCACACAGCGAGCTTGCGCCAAAGCTAGAACTTGAACCACCTCCCCATTTCTAACTTGGGGGCGGGGGGCTCTTTCTCTCTACTCCAGGGGACCTTTCCCAAACAAGTAGGAACCACCAGAAAAGGCAGAAACACACGACGGTCACCTCTTTCAGCTCTTACCTGCTAAGCAGTAAACGGTGGGGACAGCGCCCAGACTGGCTGCCGGCAGGGATCTCAGCACGCAGACAAGAGCCTCGGCCAAGAGCAGGCCAGGCGTTGTTCTCCTGCTGGTCCCTGGGCTATAAGAAAGAGATTTTCCCCAGTGCTGCTGAGACTGGTGATCTGACCTCGCCGAGAGTTGCCCTTTTCCGAAGCGGTAATACACAAACCCAGGGAGGGGCTACCACGCGGCGGTGTTTCCCGCAGCGCAGGAGGCCTCCCTTGTCTAACTGCTTTCGTCTTTATTAACATTTGCAGAACTCACAGTGCCTTTGGCTGCAAATGAGAACCAAGCAATCTCATTTTCTCCCCTCAACTAGGCCACATGGCTCCTTCCTGTTCTTTCCCCAACACTCACGCGAAAATTCAAAACAAAGGGCCAGGGGGTGGGGGCTAAAAAATACTAAAACGTTCCTTAACATCTGCAAATCTGTCCTTTGAGGTCATTTTTAGCAAAATGTGCCTGAAACTGGGTCCGCAGCTTGTGTCAACACAGTACTTCCTTGGGAACAGCTCTGTCTGCACCTCTAGTCTTTACCTTCTATGAAGATTGGGGGGTTGGTGGGGGGCGGGGGCGACAGAGGCGGGCACCCCGCACCCCGTCCGCGTCCGGGAAGTGAAGGTGGGACTCCAGAAATGGATGCCGTGCCGGACACCCCCCAGCTTCGGCCAACACCTTCCTCGGCGGTCCGGCTCACCGCTTCCCAAACTCCCGGGGACTCGCTGCCGGCGGGCGGCAAGCACATGCTCGCGGGGAGGCGTGTCCCGCGCTCTGCTCAGCACTGCGCATGTCCGCTGGGCTCCTTCCGCCTTCCGCCAACCTCAACGCTGTTATCCCGGGTCCACGGAAGGAAAAGGAAGAATCGGGCTCACCCGGCCTGGTTCTTCACAAACCAGAAAGTGGCAGGGCCAGGATCCACCCAGGGTGGGCTGGACTCCAGGCCCCCAGCTCTAAACACTGCTCCACATGGCTCTCTTCCCATTATCCACCGAACTGGTGCGGACAGGCCTGGCCCCAATCCTGTTTCTCCTCAGCCCAAAGGTACAGTCATCCAGCCCTCCGCGATGCTGTAAGGCACAGGTACAGGCCCTGCGGCACCCATGGTGGCGGGGGGGGGGGGGGGGGGGGGGTGTGGAGGGGGGGGGGGAGGGAGGGAGCGCTGCTTCTGTTCGTAGCCTCCTGCTAACTGACAGGAGGGACAAAGAAGACAGATGTGGGCTAAGAAGATGACCTGTCTTCCCTACAGGAGGCTCTCAAAAGAATAGTGTCTTCGAAGGGGCATCTCTGGATCAATGCCTGAGTCGGTTCCTGGGAATTAGGTAGCCTTAGGAGTGTGAGGGCAGGATGTCCAGGGCCAGCAAGAAAGGGCCTCTGAGAGGGTTTGATGGCAGGAAAGGAGGATGAGCTGGGCGCTGGAGAGGCTGTTTCCTTCCCCACTCTCTGGTGGAGGGGGACCACACCTGAGTCACCTGTACCAGGGGTTAGGGGTCCTCTGGTGTGTGGCCAGGAGAGCAGAAACCCTGTGTGCCCAGAAGGAGGGACAGAGGGGTCCTGAGCCTAGGGAGGAGCTGGGGAGAGGAAAGGACTAGGCAAGAGGACCCAGCCCCAGCCAGAGAGTTCCTTGTGGTGGCTACAGCTCGGGGCTTAAAGACCCAGAAGAGGGGCACCTGGGTGGCTCTGTCGGTTAAGCATCTGAGTTTTGATTTCAGCTCAGGTCATGATCTCACAGCTCGTGGGGTTGAGCCCCACATTGGGCTCTGTGCTGACAGCTCAGAGCCCAGAACCTGCTTTGGATTCTGTGTCTCCCTCTCTGTATGCCCCTCCTCTGCTCACACTCTGTCTCTTTCTCTCTCTCAAAATTAAGTAAACATTAAAAAAAAAATTTTTTTTTAATTTACTCTATTAAAAACTTATTTTAAAATCTTTTAAAAAGCACAAACTATTTTACAATTAGAAAAGGAGCACCTGGGTGGCTCCGTCGGTTAAGCATCTGACTTTTGATTTCATCTCAGGTCGTGATCTCACAGTTCCTGGGTCTAAGCCCCACTATCGGGCTCCATGCTGACAGCACAGAGCCTACTGGGTATTCTCTCTTTCCCTCTCTCTCTCTGCCCCTCCCCTGTTTGTGCTCTTTATCTCTCAAAATAAATGAACTTAAAAAAAAAAGAAGAGGAAGACCTATTAGAGTTTCTGTTGTTCAGAGCTGCCCAAGTGGCTACCTACCCTCCGTCTCAACTCTTCAGTAAAATTCCAGTGCACAGACAAGAAAAGACAGAAGGCAGGAAGGAACACCTACTTTCTGCATTCTGCAGACCTCACCGCCACACCCCCCCTTTGCTTGGGAAAGGCCAGGCCTTGAGGGAAGGTGCAGACAAACCCTCCAGTCTCTCATATCCTCCTCCGCCCCCTGGGAAATCTAGGCAATGCCATAATCTCTGCCCCTCGGGCTTCCCTTCCATGAAATGGGGGTTTGCTGGGCCTCGGATGACAGCGTTTGAAGTGTGCGTACTTGGAAAAATTCTGCTGTGCTTCTGGAGAGACCAGAGAAGGGAAGAAAACCCAGCTGGCAGGTCGCCCCACACCCGGCACCAGGCGAAGCACCTGATCCGGCCTGTGCTGTCCTTGTTTTCCAGATGACAAAACAGAGGCTCAGTTAGGATAAAAATAAGAAGCATAAGAATAAGAATAAAGGAAATCCAAAAAACAAACAAGCAAAACAGCTTGCCAAAGATCACATAGCTGCCGCCAGCCAGGATTTGAACTCAGATCTACGGGACCCGACAGCCACTTCCGCACCGCTCCCGTTCAAATGCCACGTGGATGCTACGGCTGCCTTTGGAACTCTACCTTCCAAAACAGTGGTTAATTTTAATCCCGTACATTTAGACCCAAAAGACACGCATGAACTCACGCACACACCTTCAAATATATTATTAGCATTATTATTGTTTTGCCAAAGACGTTCTGTCAGGGAGCTCTTTCTCTCTTTGCACACACGTGTACCTCTCAAACAGGTTTGAGTAGACCTTTGCGAGGGGTTGGGCTATTTAGAAACAAAAATTGCCCATCATTTCAATTCAATTACATAGCAACCACCTTTTTAGAAGAATATTTTTGTTGGAGCTCATTGTTTAGCAAATCGTCAGGCACTTTCTTTCTTCCAACTACTTGGAGAAGGAAGAATTATCAAATGAAGGGAAGGAAATGTTATGCATATCATCCCAGCTGCTGAAAAGAATGCCGATGGATTTTCCTCTTGCACTCTTCATTTATTTAAACAACACCCCGCTTCCATCAACAACCACGCCTCGGCTTCCTGAGTGCTTTTCTCCAGGGGATTCGAGGCTTTTGGTCATATTCCCCACTGGAGACTCTGAGGGGAGGACGTAGAGTCAGAAGGAGACCCAAAAATAAAGCAGCACCCACACCAGAATGTGGATGGGATGTCAGGAGTCCGCGGTGGGAGGAGAGGCAGTCGGAGCCAAAGTAGGACTAGACCCCAGACTCTGACTCTGGACTTCCAGTCCAGTGCTCTCCTGGTCTCTCCCGTTGGGGGGCAGTGGGGATGGGTGGTTGGGCTTCAGTCCAGGTTCCTGGTGCCCTGAACCTGCATGCCGGTTCCATGGCAATGCATCTCCTGAGATGCATCAGACTCTGAACTTCAACTTGGCCCCCAGTGTCCCTCTCTGGGCTCTGGGGGGGGGGGGGGGGGGCGAGGCAGGGGAAGAGCCCTGGGCAGCTCCCACCTGTGGCCCCAGCTCTAGCCCCTCTGAAGTGAGACCTCCAGCTCATCAAGCCTCTGGAAGAGCCAGCAGGCAGTGGGCTCCCACTTCCCCAGCAAGAAGCCACTGGAAAAGAAAATACAACAACAAAAAAAAGCCCTTTGATCTGCCACGGATGGCCTCATCCAACCCTGGCGGAAGGTGGAGGTCACCCTCTGTCATGACCTGCTGGCCTCTCTCCTATAGGTCCCGTCCGAAGGGCCCAGGGCTCTTCCACAGACCCCGCCTAGCCTGGCCTCCTGGACCCTGTAAGATGAAAGGGTCACAGTGACATCTGTGAGGACCAAGTGAGGATGGGCAGGAGGCAGAAAGAGGCCAGAGAGGGCCAAGCAACTATGGGAGAGAGAAGACAGCCATTGACCCAGCTGGCCACTCTGCAACAGGTGTTCTCAACAGACTGTCTGCTTGGTAGGGTGTCAGGAAAGCAGGGGGCGCGAGAGGACCGTTTCAGTTCGTCAGTGGGGAATCAGGCAAAAACATCATGGCGGCCCATGCGGTGGAACCCAAGACATCCCTCACAGTGAGAGCTGCGCCTCTCCCATACCCCCAAGGTCCAGCCTGGAGACTCACTACAGCTTCAGGGGATGGTTCTGTTCACTCTGGTGGCCCTCCTCAAGCACCCCCTTCTCTCTCTTGGCCTGAAGGCAGGCTGGAAA